>NW_006921659.1:6356710-6374504 GCF_000298275.1 Orycteropus afer afer
TGGCACTTTGAACTTGGACTTAAAGCCTCCAAATTGTAAGAATAAACTCCTGTCTGTTAAAGCCATCCCATTTGTGGTATATATTCCTGTCAGAGTGGCACTAGGTAATCAGAACAATGGCTTTCAAAGACTCTACATTCTAATACAGTGAAACCTATGAAAGCCAAAACCTGTGTAAGGCAGAAACCTGTCAGAGAAGGAAAACACAAATGTTTTGCACTAAAATGAGTGATAGAAAAGTAATAAGATTGTTGCATTCTGTGAAAGATGGAAAACTTGTGAGATCTAGAGAAACAAGGCAGTCCCGTTGAGTTCCAACTTGCACAGGTTTCATTGTAGTTTCCTAAATTAACTTTTAAGGCTATGTTTATAAATTTGAAGGTGTTTTTAATGTATCTTTATTTGTGGAAATGCTTGAGAATTTTATATCAATAAATTGAAAAGCACCAGGGTAAGAATGATCTATTCAAATTCATTAGCCCACAAATGATTTGTGTGCGTGTGTGTGTATACGTGCTCATCTGTTGTAGTTGTTAATTGCCATGGATTTGATTCCAAGCCATGGCAACCCCATGTGGCTAGAGCAGAACTGCTCCACAGGATTAACAAGACTTTTTAGAAGTATATTGCTTGGTTGTTCTTCTGAGATGCCTCTGGGTGAGTAGGAACTGCCAGCCTTTCAGCTGATAGTCGAACATGTAAGTGTTTGCATTACCCAGGGATTCTCATGTGCTTTAATAACAACTTGATTGAGCTACAACCTACATACCATAAAATTCATCCTTTGAAAGCATAAAATTTAGCAAGTTTTAGTATATTCACAGAGTTGTTCAACCATCACTACTATCTAATTTTAGAACATTTTTATCACCCCAAAAGAAAGATTATACGCATTAACTGTCATTCCCCATTTGTCCTTGGCAACCACATGACTCTTCTGTCCCTATGGATATGCCAATCTCGACATTTCATATCAATAAAATCATAAAATACATGGCCTTTTGTATCTGGCTTCTTAGTGTAGTGTTTACAAGATTCATCTATTTTGTAGCATGTATTCTACTTCATTTATTTTTATGGCTGATTAATATTCCATTGTATGAATATACCACATTCACTTTATCCATTGATCAGTTGATAGATATTTGTGGTGTTTCTACTTTTTGGCTATTATGAAAAATACTGCTGTGAACATTCCTTTACACATTTTTGTGTGATGTGTATGTTTTCATTTGCCTTGGGTATGTATGTCTTTTTTTGGGGAAATACCTATTCAGATACTCTGTCCATTTTTTATCAGTTATTTCTCTTTTTATTGTTGATTATGAGTTCCTTGTCAGATATATGAGTTGCAGTTATTTTCTCCCATTCTTTGAGCTGTGTGTTCACTTTTTTGATAGTGTCCTTTGAAGCACAAAAGTTTTGAATTTTGTTGAAGTCCTCTTTATTTATTTGTTTCTTTTGGTCTGTGTCATATCTAAAAAAAAAATGCTAACCCAAGATAATGAAAATTTACTCCTATATTTTCTTCTAAAACCAAAACCAGACTTACTACCATGGAGTAGGTTTTGACTCATAGCGACCCTCCTTGGGTTTCCGAGGCGATATCTTTACGGAAGTAGATTGCCCAGTCTTCCTTCCGAGGAATGGCTGCTGGTTAGCAGTCAAAGCCTTAGACATTACACTACCAGAGCTCCCATATTTTCTTTTAAGAGTTTTATAATTTTAGTTCTATGATGCATTTTGAGTTCATTTTTGTATATGGTATGAGATAGGGGCCCCAACTTCATTCTTTTGCATGTGGATATCCAGTTGTCTCAGTACTGTCAGTTGAAAATACTATTCTTTACCCCATTGAATTTTCTTGTTACCCTTGTTAAAAATCAATTGACTATAAATGTAAGGGTTTACTTCTGGACTCTCAATTCTATTTATCTATGTCTATCTTTATGCTAGGAGCTCTGGTAGCATAGTGCCTAAGGCACTTGACTGCTAACCAGAAGGCTGGCGGATCAAACCCACCAGCCACTCCTTGGAAGGAAGGTTGAGCAATCTACTTCCATAGTGATACCACCTCGGAACCCCAAAGAGGGGTTGCTATGAGTTGGGTCTGACTCGACGGCACATAACAACAACAACAACATCTTTATGCTGTTACCATACTGTCTTGATTAATATAGCTTTATGGTAAGATTTGAAATCCCACAAATGTTTCTTGCTTTTCTTTGTTGCCTATATCCTTTTGGTCATCAGTGTTCAATTCTCGCTCTTTGATATTTTACAGACTGATCGACTCTCTGTACCCCAATAACAATTCATTAGTTCAGGAACTTGTTTTTTTGTTTGTTTGTTTTGCCCAGGCAAATTAAGTGAAGCATCAGTTCTTAATTGACTCAGTTCTCAGATCCCTTAAGCCTGTACATTCTTAACATTAATTCAATCAGCTGTTTTTGTTCACCAACGGTGCCAAGCATTATATAGACATTGTAGGTATTGGGATATAACAATTAGTGTGACAGATATAATATGTGATCTGTGACCCTTACATTCTAGTTGGGTAAAAGACAATAAATAAATCTTTTTTTTTTTTTTTTTTTTAAGAATATTCAGAAAGCATGGTGAATAAAATAAACAGAGATAATCTGTATAAAACATAAATATAATCTGGATGCACTTCTGATTAAAATTCTTCAGTGGCTTCTCATTACTTTCAGGATAAAATTCAAATCCTTCATCTAAATATATTTAAACAACTTTTTTTCCATGCAAGCTTCTAGTAAGCTTTCTGCTGTCTTCCTTTGTTAGCACTACTTATAAACTGAGTAGCTAGTATTAAACTTCTTAAAAATTCATGTGTAACCATTAAAATTTTGTCATACAACCTTTTTATCTTAACATACGAGTTTATATATAAGTCCCTGGGTGGCACAAATGATTTGCTCGCAACTACTAACCAAACGGTTGGCAGTTTGAACCCACCCATAGGTGCTATGGAAGAAAGGCTTGGCAAGATTACAACCAGGAAGACTTTATGGAACATTTCTACTCTATATACATGGGGTTGCCATGAGTCAGAATTGAACTGATGGCAGGGGTTTTGGTTTTGGTTTATTGGAATATATATTAAATGCTATAATTTTAATAAACTACTTTTAGTAGAATGAAGTGTATTAAAGAAACATACTGACATTCTAATATGGAAGTCAAATAGTTCAGCTGTGGAAGTTGTTTTGTGGTATAAGCATTCTAGTTCCATTGCATGAAACTGGATCATAGCATATATCTAACCAAACCAAACCAAAAATTAAAACCACTGCCATCAAGTCAGTTCCGACTCATAGCGACCCCCACTGGGTTTCCGAGGTGGTAAATCTTTATGGAAGTAGATGGCCTAGTCTTCCCTCTGAGGAGTGGCTGGTGAGTTTGAACCACCAGCCTTCTGGTTAGCAGTCTAATGCCTTAGGCACTGTGCCACCAGAGCTCTAATCAGAGTATATCTGTCTGATTGAGGTCTTCAGATGTGCCATATGTTCTAAAATATTACATTATTCCTTTAATAATGCTTGGCTTACTTAATCAATACCTATTGATTCTAATACTTCAATTTCTTGGATATAGCGTCACAAAAAAAATGGTACATATCCATGAATGGGGTAAAAATTTTAAAAATCTCATTTCCAAAATGTCCAAGAGAATGAGTCAATTTTTTGTTATGAAGAAATTCTCTTGTTCCTGGGTATTTAACAGTATTTTATACATGCTTAAGAGCTCTTTGATTTAAAACTGTTTTCTGTCTCACTTGGTGTTGAGTGTAATAAATGTGGAAGACAGGAACTAGACTTGGCCCCTTTCCTGCCTTATGATTATTGCAATTAGAATCAAGAAGAGCATCTTATCTCCTGCTGCATTCATTTAATACAATTTATTAAATACCTAGTATGTGACTTATGTTGTTTTATACACTGGCAATGCAGTGTAACCAAGGTAAACAAGGTTCCTACCATCTTGGTGTAGTTTTCAATTAAATAATCATAGTCCACCTTCAAATAATTTTATACTTTTGCATATATTATAAGACTCTCACAACTATATACTCCAAATGTCCTGGTCTATTTTGCTTTAGATTTTTATTTATCTTTTTAAATAGTTATAAATCAAAAAAAAAAAAAAAAAAAAAAAAGGATTTTTATGCTTTACCTTCATGTTTACCATTTTCAATGTTTAGATTATTTTCCAATGATTTTAAATAAAAGAGAAACAAATAAAAAGATAATAGTAAATAAAATAAATCCAAATAAAATAAGTAGAAACTTATTTTTGGTAGATACATAGATACATTCATATGTTGTTGTTGTTGTTATGTACCGTCGAGTCGGACCCGACTCATAGCGACCCCTCCTTGGGTTTCCGAGGCGGTATCACTACGGAAGTAGATTGCCCCATCTTCCTCCTGAGGAGTGGCTGGTGGGTTTGAACCGCCAGCCTTCTGGTTAGCAGTCAAGTGCCTTAGGCACTACGCTAAAAATATGGAACTCCCCCCAAAAAATATGGAATGCTTCACGAATTTGCGTGTCAAACATTCATATAGATGTTTAAATGGATATAAATATGTATATGTAGGTGTGTATATGGAGGAGCTCTGGTGGCGTAGTCGATAAGGCACTTGACTGCTATCCGGAAGGTCAGCAGTTCAAACCCACTACCTGCTACATGGAAGGAAGACTGGGTGATCTACTTTCATAAAGATTTATAGCTTTGGAAACCCAGTGGGGGTCACTATAAGTTAGAATTGATTGATGGCAGTGAATTTGGTTTGTTTTTTTTCAGGTGTATATTCAAACTTTAATGTTGGCTTCTATATACTTTCTCCATTAAAAGGAACCAGGATTCCCTGGTAAAAGACAAAATGACTCTGGAACATCTTTTTGTGGCAGAAAGTAACAAGTGGTCAAAAAATGATTGAGAGTCAGGTTGAATAGACTCGTACTGGCCAAACTCAAGCAATTTGAGCATTAAAATAGTGAAAATAATGAATTGTAACTCATTCAACCAAATAACAATCTATATGATTGTATTGATATAAAGAAAGAAAGAATTTTTTTTTCTTAAAGTATAATGCCTATGAAAGTAGAAGGAATAACAGAATTAGAAAATCATCATTTGGCATCCATCTTATTAATAATTATTTCAGGCAAGAATCATCAGTAGATGCTAAAACTGGTAGATGCGAGTTTGTATCAGTAATAGAATACTTCCATAGTCTCAAAGTATCTACTCAGAAGATTCTTATTAATTCCAAATGGGAAAATAGTCACTGTGGAGAAAACTAGTAGACACCACCTTAACAAAGTTAAGCATCACCAATATTGAGGGGAATTAACATCATGTGCCTCCTGATATGTAATGAAAAGAACAAAACATCATTTCTGTGGTATTCCTGCCAAAATTACATAACCTGAAATCTAAAATCATGAGGAAAATTAAGTAAAGCTCAAATAAGGGCCTTTCTACAAAATAACTAGACTATACTTTTCAAAAACTTTATTGTCAAAAGAAAAGTAAAGGCTTTTTACTACAGCTTTTTAACTACTATTTAGTTCTTTAATGTAGAACTAAAGGATTGTTCTACATTAAAGGAGACTAAAGAGATATCACAATGGAATGCAATGCATAATCTTAAATTTTCTTTTGCTGGTAAGTTCGTTTTTGGGACAACTGGTATAATAATCTAAATAAGATCTGTTGACTAGATACTGATATTATATCAGTGTTAATTTCCTAATGTTAATATTTGTGTTACAGTTTAAGAGAATGTCCTTGTTTTTAGAAAGTACACAGTGAAGTATTTGGGGGTAAAGGGATATCATGCCAACAGCTTACTCTCAAATGGTTCAGAAAAAAAATTAATATTTTACATGGAGAAAAGGATAGAGAAAATTAGTAAGCTGTTAACATTTGGGGAATAGGGGTGAAGAGAATATGGGGATTGTTTGTACAAGTCTGTAAGTTTAAAATTATGCCAAAATAAAAAGTAAATGAAAAAAATTAGATATACAACCAAAGAGAAGGAATTTTACTCTAAGGCACTTGAAAATTATTAATTAATATCTGACCTCACTGATCTTTTCCTGCTTAATTTTGTTAGGGAAGATGAGAACAGGCTTTGAAAATAAAAAGTCATACCCTGGCTCATCATCTGACAAGCACACAGGGGCTATTCAAACAATCTATTTTGTTTCTGACCTTTTTTCTCTCCTGGAATGCTTGGTTCTTCTTTTGTTCTTAGGGAAAATGTGGCTTAGATACTTTCATAGTGCATGTGTTGGAATGATATAGTGCCACTGAAGGTGTTTTTCTAACCAAAAAATGAGTGTCTCAGAAAACCTGGGACATATAGTTCCCATAGCTATAGCCTGAATACTTGAGTACAGAGATTTAACTTCAGCCTCCAGGGCTGCTATAACAAGCTTATCCTGATGCTTACTGCGTCAACTGGATAGTGCTGGGCATGCAGCTTCCCCCCATGGACTTAGTGTCTTTCCGTTTCACACAGGTCCCCTTTAGCAAGGGTATCTAACTGCCCACTGCTCATCTCTATCAGGATATTGACCACATGTCTAAAATCCAACTCCTCATATCAAACCTACTTCGGCATTCCCTGTCTCAGTGAATGGTCCCATTCTCTATTTGGTTGTTCAAAATACAAGTCTGGAAGACAGCCTCAATTCTTTCTTTTTCCTGTTTCTCCAAGCCCTATTCATTGTAACTTCTTACATTTCCTATCTCTACCTGCTTCCGGTTACTATGATCACTGCTATAGTTCAGTTCTTCATCTTTGACTGTGTGTATGTGTTTTTCCCTCACAATCTTCCTATCTGATGTTTCCATTCTTAGTCCCCTCCTACCCTAAATAGGTCATACACACAATCTGTTGAAATAATGTATTACAATATAAGTTTAATTGTTTTGGTCCTGTTATTAATACCCTTTGGTGGCTTTTTGTTTCCTACAGGAAAATCAATCTCTTTTAACTTGTGTTATAAACTGCTTTATAATTCAGCGACTGCCTGCCTTTCCATCTCATTTTTGCCATTCTTCACCTTACATCACCCTTACCCTGCAACAACAGCAAATTTATCAGAGCTGCAGGATATACCAAGTTATTTCTCAGCGCTGAGTCCTGCGGATGCTGTTTTGTCTGTCTGGATTTTTTTTTTTTCTTTTACTACTTGGATAACTCAGGAATTAGCTGTTCCAGCAACATAATCGAATAAGATAATGTGGAATCCCTCTTGGCAAAAATACCCAAGTGTTCTGGTTCCTTAGTGCCGCTCTGACAGGAATATACCACAAATGGTATGGCTTGAACAAACAGGAGTTTATTCTTTTATAGTTCAGGGGGCTAGAAGTCCAAGTTCAAAGTGCCAGGCTCTAGGGGCTATGTAAAAGCCCCTTGACTTTGGGTGTCAGTTCTGCCTCTTGCTCCTGGCCCACTGAAATTAGAGGCATCTCTTTACTCAGGCAGCTACTGGCTGCTGAGACTAATAATCCCAAGGTCAACAAACAAAATGGCACAGTCCCGATGTTACCAAACCACACGGCAGGCCATTAACTCAAGTCTATGGGAAGTCCCAAGGTCGGCAGAGCATGGCAGGCTGCTGAACAATGACATGACTAGGTGCAGGGTTCAAGCATGCCATAAGCTAGAGACCATTCCCCAAGGCATCTCCTTACATACAGGAAGCAGACCACATCTCTAAGGCAGCTACTCAGCTGCTCACAGTAGATTCCACCATGCAGGTGATTACCAGTCTCATCATGGGGAATACTACATCCAGCTGTCCAGCCACTCAACCAGGCACAGTCAAGTTGACACACAAACTTAACTACCACAATTCCACCCCTTGTCAACTTGGCACCTGTACAGATCTTCAATGGGTGGCATCCATACAGATCTCCTTCACTGGGTGGCTCTAATCCCCTCATCCCTGAGTGGTGACCTCACCCCCTTGGACTGGCAGGCCCTGTTCCTCTACCTCTTGGGACTGGTAGCCCTGCCCTCTCTCTTTTGGGCAGCAGGTATGGCTCCATCCCACTGGCCCACATGAACAAGCAGCCCCATACTCCAGAACCAAGTTGGTAAAGGTCTAACTCTTTGACACCTAGGGAGCTATGGTGGTTCCAACCCCAGAGGCCATGGTTCTACCCTTTGAGGCTGAGGCAGCTCTGCTTCCTGTTTCCTTGGTCTCTCTGCTTCTGTTGATTAATGTCAAAGGCAACCCACTCTGCCAGAAATCTTCCTGCCCCAAAAGCACTCAGCTCTCTTGCTCCATGGGCCAGCCAACCTGCTACTTCATTTCATGCCGGTCTCTTCTACTAATTAATGCCCAAAGGCAACCCACTCCACCAGGAAGCTGCCTACACAATGGCACCCGGCTTTCTCCTCCACGGGCTGGTAAGCCTGTTGCTGTTTAATGGTCTCTGGGCTCTGCTACTGCCATCTCTCATGCTGTTCTCTCTGCCAGTATCTCTCTGCCAGTCTCTTGGCTCTGCTGCTACTGTCTGTCATGCCACATGCCAGGGTCTCTCTGCCAGTGTCTCGGGTCAAGGACGCACTCCACTCCTATTCCACATTTTAGGTATCTGTCAGAGCAGCACTAGGTAACCAGAACACCAAGGTACTAGATAATATATAGCAAACAACAACAATGTTTAAATACATAGCTCAGCTCATAAGAAAAATAGGAAAATCTCAAGGTACCTTCTAGAAAGGAAGATGTCTCTTAAAGTTATAGCAAGAAGCCTATTGTAAGGTAGTGTAGTGATGACCTCCAGGGCAATAGAATGTTATTGAACCCCTAAATAGACCCTCTTGAATAGCAACTAAGGAGCTCTGGTGGCATAGTGCCTCAGGCATTTGACTGCTAACCAGAAGGTTGGTGGTTCAAACCCACCAGCCACTCTGTGGAAGGAAGACTGGGCAATCTACTTCGGTAAAGATTTTCCTCCTCAGAAACCCAAAGGGGGTTGCTATGAGTCAGAATTGACTCGCTGGCAGTGAGTTTGTTTTTTTGGTGATTTGAGTAGCAACTTGAGATTTAACATCCATTCAGGGGAAAGGGGTGAACTGTTGGGCTTGCAGGGTATGGAAAATTGCATACCAAAACGCTTGAAGGATTATACACATGGTGGAACAGGGTCTAATCAACTCTTTCCACTGGTTCAGGGAGACTAAAAGGATTATTATTATTATTATTATTTTAAAGAAAATAAGGCCACAGACTCTGAACTAAAATATGACTATGTCAATTGTTTGAACTGCATAGCAAAAAGACCGAGCTTGCCAGTGAGAAGCTGGGGACTGCCATGCTCTGGTTTCTTCATGCATCAAAATAAGATAGGCTTTGTGTCATACACAAGTACAATCAAAGATACATCCCACACCCTAAGAATTGCCTTGTGGTCGGTAGGGGAAAGATGGACTTAAGACACTCAGAGAAAATGAGACCTTGTCTCATGCATAAGAAAAGGGGCAAGATGAAGTTTCTAATGATAAGGTAGCAATTTTATAAACGTAATTTAACAAGAGTGCTGATAACATACACTTGAAAGAGGCACAGTTGCAGTAAACCCTTTCCCTTATATACTGGCATACAGCCCTGTCTTGTTACAGAGAACTGTTTTCTCACATGTCTGCTTGAAGTTTTAGGTAGAAAACATAGTTCTCCTTTGAAAAGGTGAGACTCTGTTCCAATTATCTATTGCTGCATAACAAACCACACTAAAACTTTATGGTTTAAAACAACAATAATTTATTTTGCTCACAAAACTGTAATTTTGGTAGTGCTCATCTGAGGCAGCTCACATGTACTCCACATGGTTTGGGGTTCCTCAGATGCTGGCAGGAGGATTCATTTTTAAGATGGCTTACTTATACGGCTGGAAGTTACTGCTAACTAACAAGTGGGAGCTCTGCCAGGGGCTTTAGTTCCTTTCCACATGTACTTCCCATGGCTTGGTTAGACCTCCTCACAGCATTTGGCTGAGTTTCAAGAATAAGCATCCTAATGAAACAACGAGAATGTGTATGGCATTTTTATGACTGAGCCTTGGAAGTCAGTAGCATTAATTCCACCATATTCTATTTGTTGAGGCAATCACAAAGCTCCATCCATTTTCAAGTGGAAGAGCATATAGATCCTACCACCTGATATAGGATGTCAAGGTCTGGTTGTACAAAGAATATGTGGGGTGAGAGCTATTGTTGCAGCTGAATTTGGAAGATACAATCCCCAAGCTTGTGTTTTGTGTAATTTTATCCTCCTTGTGTGTGTGGAATCTTCAAGCACACAATCAGGAGGGTGGTTCCATTGTAACCACACCATACATAATTTGGCCCCAGTGTTAACAAATGTAAAACATGTTTGGAGCCACACTTCCAGAATCCAGACTCTATAAGATGACCACAAAGAAAATAATACGGAGTGATGAACTCACAATCAGAAATTATAAATATATGAGGACCATACCTACTATAAGTAAAAGTGAGCAATAATAAGGTTAGCACCTCAGGAACCCAAGATATGGAGCACTGTGAAAGAGGCTATAAAAAAGAAGTGTTTGAAATTATTAAAGAGAGAGAATAAAGAATAGAAACCAAAATAAAGAACAAAGGTATTGTGAAAAAGATTCAAGTCCAATATCATCTCCTTTAAGAAGTGTTTCCTATAAGCTGTCCTATAATAATAAGCTGTGCATATCACTGCTGTGGTACTTAAAACACTTGAGGTACAATTTTATACCCTAAACAGTCTCCCATCCCACCCCAATAAATGTGAATCATAAGTGTTGAATACAAGGATCTCTTGATAATCAGACTTTATTCTTTGTACTTCCAAGACTTATTATTAGCACAGTGCCTAACAAACAAATATTAGGTGTTCTAATTGTTGAGTCATATAAAGACTGCGTAATTTCATGTTAAATTATAAAAAGTAAAAATTAGAGCAATTTGGGTGAGGACAAGTTTTTATATCTAACATTCAGCATTAACATTGGCAACAATACTTAATTAAGATATTAGCTGTCTTGAGTTGGCTTTAATTGGTGATAATTTGTAAGATGTTCACAGAATCCTCCCTTTAGGAGAAAAAAATCTTACTGATTTTGCCTAAGGAAAAGGAAGGTTTTCCCTCTTGTCCTTTGTAATAATCCAACACCGGAAATGGGGCAGAGGGTCTGCTTTTCCATCACCCAGAGTGAGGAGAAGCAGGTTTGATCCCCAGAACCATCACTTCAGTGCTTTAACAGAATATGGTCTCTGGTTGAGAGCAGATGGGGGATAATCTTTTCAGTTCTTATAGAGAAACATTAGGCTAACAGGTGGCTCAAAGGAGAGGAAAAGGGTGGGTTCTTTCTCCCTTCAGCTTTATGTAAGTTATTGGTGGCACTTTTGAAGAAAAAAAGAGACCCATCTTGAGAATTCTTGGTGGAGCATATGGGAATTCAAGCAACAGTAGGGAATAAAGTAGCCCTACAGGTTGTCTCTAGATTGAGAGAAAGCTCTAAAATGTAATTTTTAAACATATTGCTTCCTGTTCATAGGTGATAATGATCATAGTAGTCTAAAAATATTAAAACAGGTAGGGTAAAATTATTTCTTTGAGTTAAACTCCTTTTCTTAAGTTCTTGTTTCTTACAGCTTTGAAGACCTGTTATTTTCACTTAGTCTCGGAGGCGAAGGAATTACTTAACATTAGTCAACATTCCTATACAATGAATTATTAGACTTGTTAAGCAAAAAAGTCAAGTGCACAGCTTTAGTTTTGAAACTTTTGTACTGTTACACACACACACACACACACACACACATTGGGAAGCATGAAAAATTGAGGCATAGACACTGAACATGGTAATTTAAATTCTGCTTTAAGTGTACTTGTTTGGAACCTAATGATTCTCATTTTTTCAGTTGCTAATATAGTTTGTTGTACTATGGTGGCTTGCATGTTGAAGGGATGCTAGAAGCTATGCCATCTGCATTTCAAATACCAGCAGGGTCACCCAAAGTGAACAGGTTTCAGTGGAGCTTCCAGACTAAGGTAGACTACGAAGAAGGACATGGACAGGTCCACTTCTCAAAAAATTGGTCACTGAAAACCTTATGAATAGTGGGAAGCATTGTCTGATATAGTGCCAGAGGATGAGCCCCTAAGGTAGGAAGATAATCAAAACATGATTGGGGAAAAGCTGCCTTCTCAGAGTAGAGTTGACATTAATGACATGGATGAAATAAAGTTTTAGGGATTTAATTTGCTGATGTGGCATGACTCAAAATGAGAAGGGTTAGCTGCAAACATCCATTAGTAATCAGAATGTGAAATGTATGAAATATGAATTGAGAAAAATGAAATGGAACGCATAAAGATCGATATCCTAGGCAATGATGAGTTGAAGTGGACTGATATTGGTCATTTTGAATTTAACACTCATATGGTCTACTATGCCAGGAATGACAAACAGGAATGGCATCACATTCATTGTTAAAAAGAACATTTCAAGATCTATCCTGAAGTACTGTTCTGTCAGTGATAGGAAAATATCGACGCTTGCAAATGCTTGCAAGGATGATCAATTAATACAACAGTTTATGCATCAACCACTAAAGCCAAAGATGAAGAAATTGAAGCTTTTTACTAGCTTCTGTAGTCTGAAATTAACCAAAGATGTATTGATAATTACTAGTAATTGGAATATGAAAGTTGGGAAGAAGAAGCATCAGTCATTGGAAAATAAGACCTTGCTGATAGAAATGGCTCTGGAGATCACATGATAGAATTTTGCAAGACCAACAACCTATTAATTGGAAATAACTTTTTTCAACAACATAAATGGGGACTATACACGAACTTTCCAGATAGAATACACAGGAATCAAATCAATTCCATCTGTGGAAAGAGATGATGGAGCAGCTCAATATCATCAGTTAGAACAGGTACTGGTGCTGACTGTGGGTGGAACAGACCATCAATTGCTCATATACTAGTTAAGGTGAAGCTGAAGAAAATTAAAACAAGCCCATGGGACCCAAAATATGACTTTGACTCTATCTCCCCACCCCAAATATAGAGACCATCTCAAGAATAGATTTGATGCAGTAAATGAACACCAGTGACCAAAAACCAGATGAGTTGTGGGATGACATCAAGGACATCATACATGAAGAAAGCAAAAAGTCATTAAAAAGACAGGAAAGGAAGAGAAGACCAAAATGGATATCAGAAGAGACTCTGAAACTTGCTCTTGAATGTAGAATAGGTAAAGTGAGTGGAAGAAATGATGAAATAAAAGAGCTGAACAGAAGATTTCAAAGGGTAGCTTGAGAAGACAAAGTAAAGTATTATAATGAAATGTGCAAAGACCTGGAATTAGAAAACCAAAAGGGAAGAATACTCTTGGTGTTTCTCAAGCTGAGAGAACTGAAGAAAAAATTCAAGCCTTGAGTTGCAATATTGAAGGATTCTATGAGCAAAATATTGAATGATGCAGAAAACATCAAAAGAAGATGGATAGAATACACAGTCAGTGTAGCAAAAAGAATTGGTCAGTGTTCAGCCATTTCATGAGGTAGCACATGATCAAGAACCAGTGGTATTGATGTAAGAAATCCAAGCTGCACTGAAGGAACTGGTTAAAAACAAAGGCTCCAGGAACTGACGGAATACCCATTGAGGTGTTTTCAGCAAGTGATTCAGTGCTGGAGGTGTTCACTTGTTTATGCCAAGAAATTTGGAAGAAGGTACCTGGCCAACAGACTGAAAGTGATCCTTATTTGTGCCTGTTCCAAAGAAAGATGATCTAACAGAATATGGAAATTATCAAACAATATCATTAATATCAAACACAACTGTGATAAAATTTGAAAGTGATTGCAGCAGGAACTGCCAGAAATTCAAGCTAGAGTCAAAAGAGGGTGTGTAATAAAGGATATCATTGCTGATGTCAGATGGATCTTGGCTGAAAGCAAAGAATACCAGCAAGATGTTTACCTGTGTTTTATTGACTATGCAAAGGCATTTTACCATGTGGATCATAACAAATTATGGATAACATTATGAAGAATGGGAATTCCAGAACACTTAATTGTGGTCATATGGAACCTGTACCTAGACCAAGAGGCAGTTGTTTGACTAGAACAAGGGAATATTGTGTGGTTAAAAATCAGGAAATGTATGTGTCAGGGTTGTATCCTTTCACCATAGTTATTCAATATGTATGCTGAGCAAATAATTTGAGAAGCTGGACTCTATGAAGAAGAATGTGGCATTATCACACAACCTGTGATATGGAGATGACAAAACCTTGTTTGCTGAAAGTGAAGAAGACTTGAAATAATTATTGATGAATATCAAAGACTGCAGTCTTCAGTATGGATTACCCCTCAACATAAAGAAAACAAGAATCCTTACAACTGGACCAATAAGCAACATCATTATAAATGGAGAAAAGATTGTAAGGCCTTTGAAGCCATGCACAATATCTGGACATAGTTTTCTCCAGCAGGAATTTATTGTTTGGGGCTTGATGGCTTTCATGGCTTTTTCTGTAACAATGATGGCATCTTCATGGTGTAATCCTTTCAGACTTTCATGATGTTTTTTATTGAGTTTCTCTTCCATAGCATTGACAATCCTTTCCATAGCATACTGTGTACAATGAGACTTAAAGATCCTTAAACCAAACCAGACTCACTGCCATTGAGTCGATTTGGAATCATAGTGACCCCTTTGGGTTTCTGAAGCGGTAAATTTTTACGGAAGTAGATTGCCCACTCTTCCTTCCGCAGAGTAGCTGGTGGGTTTGAACTGCCAACCTTCTGGTTAGTAGTCAAATGCCTTAGGCCCTATGCCACCAGAGGACCCCTTTATCTGGAGGCTGAATTAGAGACATTGTGTTTGGTGACAGATAGACCATTTTGATGTCTTCATCGTTGAACTCATGGGATTCTAGGTGGCCAGCAGCATTGTCCAATATCAAAAGAACTTTAAAAGGCAGCCCTTTGCTGGTAAGATATTTCCTGACTTCAGGGAAAATCATCAATGGATTCAACCCACAAAAAGTTTCTCATTGTCCGGGCCGTCTTGTCATACAACCAAAAGACTGGCAGTCCTTCAATACTCAGGGGTTAGCAGTTTTATATATAAGGGAAGTCCTGATCATAAACCCATCTGCATTTGTACAAAAGAATAGAGTTAACCTATCCTTTCCTACCCTAAATCCTAATGCTCACTTCTCTTCTGTACTCACAAATGTACTTTGTGGCTTATTTTTACAGAATAAGACACTTTTACCTCTATTAAAAACCTGTTCAGACTGATAAAGTTCTCCTCAAATGATTTTCTTAATGGAGTCTGAGAACTCATCTGCTGCCTTTTGGTCAGCAGAAGCTGCTTCTCCTGTTATCTCAACATTTTTAAAGCCAAACCTCTTTCTAAAATTATCAACCATTGCTGGCATTAAATTCTCCAGCTTTAAATCCTTCAACTTGCTTTTAAGTTATCAGTTAATGACTTGACTTTTTTTTTTCATGCTAGAGTCTATACGTATGCCTTTCTTATAGCAATCCTGCAACCATATAAAAGCTGCATTTTCAATATGCAATAAGTTATTTCACAAAAAGTGCATAGTTTTTGTACCTGCTGGCTTAGCTACAGGCACAGCTTCCCTGATTTTCTTTTCTTTTTTTACAATGGTCTTTATGCTGGATTAATTTATCTTAAAATGCTAGGCAGCTGCAGCTACAGACCTCAATCTACAGTACATATCAGGCAATTCAGCTTTTTCTTGCAATGTCATGATTTTTTTCTGCTACACAGAAGCACTTCCAGCCTCACTAGTGACACTTTGTGTGGGTCCAATGGTGTTATTCAAGGCAAGGTCTATGGTTTTTTCATAAACATAATGAAAAATACAGGAGGACTGCGAGAGATCATTTTATGCTGCCATATACAATTTATTGTTGTTAGGTGCTGCCGAGTCATCTCCAACTCATAGTGACCCTATGCACAGCAGAAAGACCACCACCCAGGCCTCAGCCAGCTCCATGATTCTTGCTATACTTGAGCCCATTGCCACTGCTATCGTGTCAGTCCATCTTGTTGAGGGCCTTCCCCTCTTTCGTCGACCCTCCACCTTACCAAGCATGACGTCCTTCACCAGGGAATGATCCTTTCTGATAATATGACCAAAGTATGTGAGATGAAGTCTGGCCATTCTCACCTCCAAGGAGCATTCTGGCACCACTTCCTCCAGGACAGACCTGTTAGTTCTTTTAGCAGTCCATGGTACTTTCAGCATTCTTCACCAACACCACAGCTCAAAAGCATCAACTCTTCTTTGGTCTTCCTTATTCATTGTCCAGCTCTCACATGCATATGAGGTGATTGAAAATACCATGGCTTGTGTCAGGTGCACCTAAGTCCTCAAGGAGACATCTTTGCTCTTCAGCACTTGAAAGAGGTCCTTTACAGCCAATTTGTCCAGTGCTATACGTCATCTGATGTCCAGACTGCTGCTTCCATTGACTTCAATTGTAGAATCAAGTAATGTGAAGTCTTTGACAATTTCAGTCTTTTCTCCATTTATCATAATGTTGCTTATAGGACCAGTTGTAAAGATTTTTGTTTTCTTTATATTGAGATGTAATCCATACGGCAGACTGTATTCTTCAATCTTCATCACTAAGTACTTCAAGTCATCCTCAACAAGCAAAGTTGTGTCATCAGTGTATCGCAGGTTGTTAATGATTCTTCCTCCAATTCTAATGCCACATTCTTCTTGTTATAGTCCAGCTTCTTGGATTATTTGCTCAGCATATGGATTGAATAAGTATGGTGAAAGGATACAACCCTAACTCACTCCCTTCTTGATTTTGAACCATGTAGTGTTCCCTTTTTCTGTTCAAATGACAGCCTCCTGGTCTATGTACAGTTCCTCATGAGTACAATTAAGTATTCTGGAATTCCCATTCTTCTCAATGTTATCCACAATTTGTTATGATCCACACAACCAAATGCTTTTGCATAGTCAATAAAACACATGTAAACATCTTACTGGTATTCAGCTAAGATCCACCTGACATCAGCAATGATAGCCCTCGTTCCATGTCCTCTTCTGAATCCAGCTTGCATTTCTGGAAGTTCTCTGTCAATATACTGCTGCAACCATTTTTGAATTCTCTTCAGCAAGTTTTACTTGCATGTGATATTGAAAATTTCCACATTGTGTGGAATCACCTTTCTTTGGAATGGGTACAAATATGGATCTCTTCCAGTCAGTTGTGCAGGTAGCTGTCTTCCAAATCTCTTGGCATAACCAAGTGAGTGCCTCCAGCTGAGCATCCGTTTGTTGAAAGATCTCTATGGGTATTCTGTCAATTCCTGGAGCCTTGTTCTTCACCAGTTCTTTCAGTGCAGCTTTGATTTCTTCCTTCATTACCATTGGTTCTTGAACATATGCCACCTCCTGAAATGGATGAAGATTGACCAGTTCTTTTTAGTACAGTGATTCTGTGTATTCTTTCCATCTTCTTTTGATGGTTCCTGCATCATTCAATATTTTGCCCCCCATAGAATCTTTCAATATTGCAACTTGAGGCTTAAATTTTTTCCTCAGTTCAGCTTGAGAAATGCCAAGTGTGTTCTTCCCTTTTGGTTTTCTAACTCCAGGTCTTTGCACATTTCATTACAGTAATTGGCTTTGTCTGTTCTAGCTGCTCTCTGAAATCTTCTGTTCG
>NW_006921659.1:6377944-6380355 GCF_000298275.1 Orycteropus afer afer
ATCACTAAAAAGACAAGAAAAGAAGAGAAGACCAAAGTGGATGACAGAAGAGACTCTGAACCTTGCCCTTGAGCAGAGAATAGCTAAAGCAAATGGAAGAAATGAAAAAGTAAAAGAGCTGAACAGAAGATTTCAAAGAGCAGCTCGAGTAGACAAAGTCAATTACTATAATGAAATATGCAAAGACTTGTTTTAATTGACTTCTGCCCCTTTTTACCTGGATATCCTGCCGCTCTGGAAGTCCCCAGCCTCTCCTGTTCCCTCCCTTTCCTGCCTCTAGGGGGCTTTTAATCAGTTTATTGGAGAGAGAAATTACTCATGCTGAAATGATTAGCATCACACGACATTTTAATCAGATACTCACAACACTTGAACTTACTGCAGTAGCAACAAGAGGTGGCTCCAAAATTATTATAGTAGTACAGTGTGTATTAAAATTAATTTTATGCAGTTATGATTTAATAGTGCAACTTTATATTTGTTTAAATTTCTCTCAACTGTGAATGGCACCCTGTATGGTCTGTAAGTGTGTTTGTAAGTTTTGATAAATTTTAACTTTTCATAGTAGATTTGTGTATATTTTATGGTAGTCCATGGTAAAATACACTACTTTCTACATATATTTTATGCATTTATGACATACCTAATTTTTTCTTAATTTTTTCAATCTTTGTAGGCTACGTGGTTCATCTATGAGTTTTTTCAAATATTCACAGATCTCCAAAAAGTTTTACGAATTATTTATTGAAAAAAATCCACATGTAAGTGGACCCATGCAGTTCAAACTTGTGTTGTTCAAGGGTCAACTGTATATATGTCTAGTATGTTCCTGCATCAGAATAAGAATACAACAGATATTAGGTCCCTTGCCTTCTTGTTAAAGCCTTTGAAAAACTGTTTGATTTGTTAATAGTTCCTTAAACAACTGACATCTAAGACATTACAGATTCTAAGATGCTTTAAGACCCAGAGGGATTTTTCTTGGTTTGGGAGTTGCTGCCTTCCTTCATTGTTACTAATTCTTAGTAGTGTCCAGTTGCCAATTTTATATTCCAAGGAGTGTTTTTACTCTAAAGTGACCTGATTTGACATGCCAAGGAGCATTTAACTTTTATTTTGAGAAAAGAGCTATTATCATTGTTTAGTAGATTTTGAGGAAAATCATCAGTTGGAGTAAATGAAAACTTAGGAACATGTATCCTGCAGGTAGTCTCTTTGTCATTTCAAACTTTTCTTGAATCTTGCTATCTTAGCCTTTGTCTTCCCTTTAATATGAGAGTTAACCCTTTCAAGACAGAATGATTTTCTGCTTTGAATTTTTTTTGTTGTTAAAACCATTTGGTTTCAATAATGGAAGACATTTTGAATGAAGTGAAAAAATTTTTTTTTGAGTAATATGGATTTTGATACAATTAATAGGACCTACATGTCCTGAATGGGTCTCTGGTACTGGGGTTGTTAGGATGGTTTCTTCAGATCCACACAGCTGTACAGGCTCCCACGAGATGGCAGCATGCACTAAAAGTGGGATAGTAGCTTTCCACTAAACCCCAGGGGGGGAAATGTAGGTTGCCACTATATGTACTATGGGTCATGAAAGGGTTAAAGAAGTTGGTTTGTGTCTTCCCTAAGTTGAGTAACTGTGATAACTTACAAAGAACTCTTCTAATGGTGTTTTTCGGATAATGTCATACTTAGTATGGTTTTCTTCGGTTTCTGGTGGTTGACATTTTCTTTTTTTTTTTCACTTTTGAGGAACTTTATTCTTAACATTGCATATATGGACTCAACAATCAGTCCCCTAATGAGTCCAGAAAAGTCTTTGTTTTAAAAGCTAACAGTTTTCCTAATCTAAGTGTTTTGATATTATACAGAGTCATGATTTACTCATGAGTCACTGCTTTGCTATTTTTACTTTTAAAAAAATTTACATTATTAATCTGCATTCATTGTAGAAAAAATGAAAAATTCAGACAAGAAACAGAAGTTACCCACAATCTCACTATCCAGTGATAACTGCTATTAATACATTGCATTTTTCTTCTTTCTAGGGTATGTGTGTTGTGGATATATGACCGATAGGTCGATAGACAGATAGACATTGTTAGATGTCATTGAGTAGGCCTCCAACTCATGGAACAAAATGCTGCCCAGTCCTGTGCCATCTCCATGATCAGTTCATTGTGATCCATAGAATTTCCATCGACTAATCTTTGGAAGTAGATTGTCAGCCTTTCTTCCTAGTTCCTCTTTGTCTGGAAGCTCTTCAGCATCATAGGAACACACAAGCTTCCACTGACAGAGGGGTCGTGGCTGAGCATGAGATGCATTGGCCAGGAATCAAACCCAGATCTCCCACATGAATGGTGAGAATTCTACCACTGAACCACAGCTGCCCCCAGATAGTCTGA
>NW_006921659.1:6384645-6390198 GCF_000298275.1 Orycteropus afer afer
ACGGAAATTCTTCTGCTAGTTGGGGTTTAGTCTACTTCTGTATCCTTCCCTTCAAGGCTCAGCAGTCCAAGATTATCTTCTGTGTCTGTGTCAATTGGTTTCCCTTTTCTTTGTTGAAGAGGGTCTGTGCAGTCCTTCTGCCTAGTCCGCCATCTTGCCGGAACCTCCTCGACATTTTCTTAAGGTATCCATTATATCTGTATTTAAAGAAGTTGAAAGGAGGATTGCTCTGAATGTGAACTGGAAACTAGAAGCTCAGAGGTACCCAAAGTTTCTTAGCATCATAACTATCATCCTTTCTGCAACATGAGAGTAGGTGATAACACAAATTATTCTAGAGTTCTTATCTGTAGGTCCAGAATTGATTATTTGCTAAATGGGGAAAAACAAAATTGATGCTTGAATATCCTACATTGTAATGGAGAAAGAGAAATTAAAATTTCATTATTCTTTAATATACCCTTCCTTATCTTTGCAATACATTTCAGGTATGCTTAGATGGCTGATTTTAAATTCTACATTGTAAACCATACTGAGCTATCTTTGGAGATTCTTTAATTTTGCAGAGGTTATTGAATGCAGAATTCCTAATGGAAATTAGATCAAGAAGCTTTGTTTGATAAAATCTTTGTAGAAATCAAAGTCTAGTAGTCCATTCACACCTTTGCAAACCGCTTTGTTTACTTCAGGTTAGGATTACTTTAGAAGGTGATCATGTGTCAATAATGCTTTCATTACATCCTGAAAGACATGCCAATGATCACTAGCAAATATTCTTTGAATTACTTGAGACCTTGCTATAATTTGTGTTAAATGCTGCGACCTTAGGCTGATGACTCTGAAAAATTTTAGCAAACCTTGTGAAAGTGTGGAGCAAAATCCAGAACTAACTAAGTGCAGAATGTCTCTCAAATGTTCTTAAAGTTTTCTCTTGCTCCTCCATTAGTCCATATCTTTAGTGGCTCCACAATTCAGAAGGCTGTGTTTACAACATTCAAGGCTATGGTTTATTTTTGAGAGTTGGGAGAGTTATCTCTCGTTGAAAATCTTTTGGACCTTTTCTTGTACTTTAAAATTGCTTATTATCAACACTAAATTCTCTAAAATCATTTACTAGTAATAACACTGAATTCTGTAGAAATAAATTATGGGAGTATATGTTGTTTCTTTTCTAATGGTTCCTACTTCTTAGGAGTTAAAACATCTAAGAAATAGTTGTCACTTTATCATGGATCAAAACAAATTAAACAAATGCTTGATATATGTGTGTCATATCAACACTAAGAAAAAATAAATTTCACCCATAATCCCACTATCATATAATGCACATATTTCTGGGTAGCCCTCCAATATTTATCTTTAATACATTGTATATGATTGTGGTCATAGTGTATATGTAATTGTGTCCTACTTTTTATTTAGAGTAAATATATACATTTTTCATATTACTGTAATTTTCATAGTTGTTATTTTTAATGATTGCCTAACATTTTATTATTCAATTGAATCTAACCATATCCTATTTATTGGATCTTTTGATTATTTCCAATTTTTTCTATAGATTCTGGTCTTTTGGACATGCTTACACCTTAGTGTATATCTTGTGGGATTTTAAGAATTACATTGAATCTCAGTTTGGGGAGAATTACTGTCTTAAGAGTATTGAGTCTTGGTGGAACCCCTGAGAATATGGCCCCTAGCTGCCCTTCAGGTCTGGAATTGAACCCATTCCTGTGGCTTCCAGCCAAACAAAAGACAGGCATATGAGCTGAACATTTACATTAAGTAGATACACTCCTTGGAGAGATCAATCATGGGCAAATAGAAGGGCTGTGTACAGCCCAGTGAGACAGCTAAGGGGGGCAGGAGTGCACACAGGGAAGAAGTGGCTGTGGGGAGGAAGTGGGAGGAGAGCTGTTACATTGTGGGAGATTACAGTCACTGTCTTGAGACAAAGGGTATGTAAACTGCTGTATGGAAGATAAATTTGCTCTGTAAACTTTCACCCAGATCACGATATTTAAAATAAATAAATAAGATTGAGTCTTCCAATCTGTGAAAATGGAATGTATGTTTATTTAGATCTTCTTCACTTTATCTTAGTAATATGTTTTAGCTGCCAGTGACAATATAGTACTTTTTTGTTTATCCCTGAATATTTTATTCTTTCTGATGCTATTGCAAATGGATTTGTTTTTAACATTTTATTTTTGGATTATTTGTTGCTAGTAGATAGAAAGGAGCTCTGTTAGTGTAGTGCCTAAGGCACTTGACCGCTAACCAGAAGGCTGGTGGTTCAAACCCACCAGCCACTCCTCGTAAGGAAGATGGGGCAATCTACTTCCGTAGTGATACTGCCTCAGAAACCCAAGGAGGGGTCTCTATGAGTCGGGTCCGACTCGACAGCACATAACAACAACAACAACAACAACAACAGTATATAGAAATACAGTTGTCTTTCGTATGTTGGTCATATGTCCTGAGACCTTACTAAACTTATTTCTTATTTGTATTTTTTTTGTAGATTCCTTATGAGTTTATACATAGATGTTCATCCTCAGATAAAGGCAGTTTTGCTTCTTCCTTCCCAATCTGGATGCCTTTATTTTTTTTTATTGCCCTAGCTGGAACCTTTACTACAGTGTTGAATAGAAGTGAAATTCAGCATTCTTATCTTGGTACCAATTTTAGGAAGAAAACATTCAGTCTCCTTTGTCCTGGTTGGTTGCTCTGAGTAGGAATCAACTCAGTGGAAGTCAGTATGGTTTTGATTTTGGTCTTCTCTGTTATTTTCTTGATTAGTCTAGCTAAGGGTTTATTAATTTTATTGATCTTTTAAAAAAAAATCATTTTTGGGCTTCACTGATTTTTCTACATTATTTTTCCATTTTCTAGTTCATTGATATTTACTCTGAGCTTTATTATTTCCTGTTTTTGCTTCTTGCTTGGTGTTTAGTTTGCTCTTTCTGATCTAATTTCTTAAGGTAGAAGCTTAAGATAATTGATTTGAATTGTTTTCTGAGTACAAGCTATACATTTCCCTCTAAGGACTTTAGTTGCATCCCCGAAATTCTAGTACATTGTGTTTTTGTTTTCATTCAGTTCAAAGTATTTTAAAGATTTTCTTCATCATTTTTTTTTGACCACTGTGTTATTTGAAAGTATGTTGTTTAATTTCCAAATATTTGGGTTTTTCCAGATTTGTTTCTGTTTAGAATTTTTTACTTAATTGTGTTGTGTTCAGAGAACCTACTTGGTATGATTTCAATCTTTCAAAATTTAGTGAAACTTGTGTTGTGACTCATCATATGGAGAATATTCCATGTATACTTTAAAGAGTATGTATTTTGCAGTGATGGGGTGGAATATACTATAAATGTCAGTTACATCAAGTTCATTGGTAATGCTGTAATCTTCTATATCCTTACTGATTTTCTTTGTACTTCTGTCAGTTTTTGAGAGTGGAGTGTTGAAATCTCCAACTATTATTACTGAGTGACTTATCTCACTCACCTACTAGTCCTAATATTAGCCTGTTTCTGTCAGTTAATATTAGCCTGTTTCTTGCTCTAGTCAGGTTTACTAACTCAGGGTACAGAGTCATTGGTCACCTCTGTTTGCTTGCCACAGGGAGGATCATCACCATTTTAACTGACAGTCCTCCAAATCAAATGAGCTCCCTCTGGCAGAGGTGGCAAAGCTGCTGATTTTCACAGCCTGCCCTGTCCTAGTTGAGCTACTATTCTGAAAAAGGTAGGGGGTGGAGATGGGACCATCCCCTGGCAAGAATGTTGTAGACTCATACTGTTCTTAACTGAAGTTGAGCAGTTTTAAAGTTGTTTTCAACAACATAAATGGTAACTCTCCATGAGGACTCACTGGATAGAATGCACAGGAATCAAATCAACTACTTTTGTGGAAAGAGGTGATGGAGAAGGTCAGTGTCATCAGTCCGAGCAAGGCCAGAGGCAGACTGCAGAACAGATCATCAACTGCTCATATGCACATTTAAGTTGAAGCTGAAGAAGCTGTATTACATATGAGATACTATATTTTATGTTAGTATTATTTATAAATCCACCACTCACCTATCAGTTTGTTGTACTGTGTTAGCTTGTATGTTTCTGTGATGCTGGAAGCTATGGCACTGGAATTCCAAATGCCAGCAGGGTCATCCATAGTGGACTGGTTTCAGTGGAGCTTCCAGAGGAACACAGATTTGGAAGACTGGGTGTTCTACTTCTGAAAAAAAAAAAAATTGGCCAGAGAAAACCTTATAGATAGCAGTAGAACATTGTTTGGTATAGTGCTGGAAGATGAGCCCCTCAGGTTACAAGGTACTCAAAATATTACTGGGAAAGAGCTACCTCCTCAAAGTAGAGTCAACCTTCATGACATACACTGAAGCATCCATTAAAAATAAAAATGTGAAATGTACCTAGTATGAATCAAGGAAAAATGGAAATTGTCAAAAAAGAAATAGAACACTTGAGATTGATATTCTGGACTTTAGTAAACTGAAATGGACTAGTATTGGCTGTTTTGAATAGGACAGTCATATGGTCTACAATGCTGAGATGGGAGGTCTGGTTGTGTAGTGCCAAAGGCACTTGACCGCTAACCAGAAGGTTGGCGGTTCAAACCCACCAGCCACTCCTTGGAAGGAAGGTTGGGCAATCTACTTCCATAGTGATACTGCCTTGGAAACTCAAGGACAGGTCGCTATGAGTTGGGTCCGACTTGAGGGCAAATAACAACACAACAACAATGCTGAGAATGACAAATTGAAGAGGAACAGCATCAAATTGTCAAAAAGAACATTTCAAGATACATCCTGAAATACAATGCTGTCAGTGATAGGATAATAATTAAAACAAGTCTATGAGAACCAATTAGTGTAGTGCCTAAGGCATTTGACTGCTAACCAGAAGGCTGGCAGTTCAAACCCACTAGCCACTCCTTGGAAGGAAGATTGAGCAATCTACTTTCGTAGTGATACCACCTTGGAAACCCAAGGAGGGGTCTCTATGAGTCAGATCCGACTTGACGGCAGTGAGTTTTATGAGAACCAAAATATGACCTGAGTATATTCCCCTCCCCCCAAGTTTAGAGATCATATCAAGAATAGATTTGATACAGTGAACACTAATGACTGAAGATCAGATGAGTTGTGGGATGACATGAAGAAAGCAAAAGATCATTAAAAAGACAGGGAAAAAAAGACCAAAATGGACATTAGAAAGGACTCAGAAACTTGCTTTTCAGTGTAGAGAAGCTAAATCGAAAGTAAGAAATGATGAAGTAAAAGAGCTAAAGGGTAGATTTCAGAATGGCGCAAGAAGACAAAGTAAAGTATTTCTAATGAAATGTACAAAGATCTGGAGTGAGAAGTTCAAAAGGGAAGAGCACTGCAAAAACAGCAAGGAGGCCACATGTTCTGACCTCCTCTAATCTCACAAGAGGAAGACAGCAGTAACCCAAGGCCTATTACTGCAAGGCCAAACATGCTGCCTCCCTCCAGCCCTTTCACCAACCGTTCCTCCCAGAGCACCC
>NW_006921659.1:6390573-6401833 GCF_000298275.1 Orycteropus afer afer
GAGTGGGCACCTCCCAGAACATTGTTTTGTGCCTCTCCCAACAGAAATATTCCAGGTGGACACCTTCAGCAATCAGGAGCTCCTCACTTGCTCATAGAAAATCCCACCTTGGAGTTTACAAAGACTTATGGGTAGAAAAGCCACACAAAGTAATTTACTACACTGCAAGCACTCTACATTTCTTAAACTATATTGAGGGATTCAATGGGGAAAAAAAAATTCAGTGACATATGAAGCATTGAAAGAAGATAGAAAGCTCCCAGAGAGCACCTTTCACTCAAAAACAGACAGATCTATAAATAAAACAGTAACACCTGTGAGGAATGTAGTCTTCAGAACAATAAGCTATATGAGACCAGAATAAAGTTGCCCACAAATAAAGTTTGGAAGGCAGAAAAAGATGGGCAAATGGACATGGGGACCCTAGAGTAAAAGTGGAAACAGTGCTGTTACATTGAAGGGACTGTAGCTAATGTCACAAAACAAAATATGTATAAATTGTTGAATGGGAAGATCATTTGTAAACTTTCACCCAAACCACAATAAAATGTTAAAAAGAAAAAAAAAGGGAGGAAATACTCAGAGTCACTATACCAAGAAGAACTGGTCAACATTCAGCCGTTTTAGGAGGTGGCATATGATCAAGAACCAATAGTATTGAAGGAACAAGTCCAAGCATCAAGAAGGAACTGGCAAAACACAAGACTCTAGGAATTGAAGGAATAGCAATTGAGATGTTATAAAAAATGGATGCAAGGCTGGAAGCATTCACTTGTCTATGCCGAGAAATTTGGAAGATAGCTACCTGACCAACCAACTGGAAGAGATATGTATACATACCCATTCCAAAGAAAGGTGATCAACAGAATATGGAAATTATCAAATTATATCATTAATATCACATGCAAGTAAAATTATGCTGGAGATAATGCAAAAATATTTGCAGCAGTACACTGACAGGGAACTGCCAGATTCAAGCCAGATTTGGAGACGTGGAATGAGGGATATCATTGTTGATGTCAGATGGATCTTGCTTGAAAACAAAGAGTACAACTTCAGTGTAGTAAATTACTTTGTGTGGCTTTTCTACCCATAAGTCTTTGTAAACTCCAAGGTGGGATTTGCTATGAGCAACTGAGGAGCTCCTGATTGCTGAAGGTGTCCACCTGGAGTATTTCTGTTGGGAGAGGCACAAAACAATGTTCTGGGAGGTACCCACTCTCTCTCAGGTGCTTAGAGTTCTGATGCTATGATTGGCTACTTTGGCCACTCTGCTGGGCTCAAAAGGAGGTCTCCTAGAGGCAGAACTCTCTCTGACTGCTGGTTGAGGAAGACGTGCTGCTGAAAGAGACATGCACCCCGGAAAGAGACACGTGCTGCTGGGAAAGAGGCGCAAGAGACACACATCACTGAGTGAGACACTGAGGGACCAGCACTGCTGGGAAAGAGACTGTGAGAGACTGTTGGCCGAGGGACGGTGGGCTGGGAGAGAGACTGAGCATTCTTCCTGAACTTGAATTGTAGCCTGGTGCTTCCCTAATAAACCCCGTAATCTGTGAGTTCTGTGTGGCCACTGCAGCGAATTATCGAACCCAGGAGAGAGGTGGTGGGTGCTCTGGGAGGAACGGTTGGTGAAAGGGCTGGAGGGAGGCAGCATGTCTGGCCTTGTAGGAATAGGCCTTGGGTTGCTGCTGGTAATCCTGTCTTCCTCTTGTGGGATTAGAGGAGGTCAGAACATGTGGCCTCCTTGCCATTTTAGCAACTATAGTAGTAGTTACCTGCATTTTCTTGATTGTGCAAAGGCATATGTGTGGATCATAACAAATTACAAAAAACAATGTGATTAATGGGAGTTAATTGTACTCTTGTGAAACCTATACAGACCAGGAGGCAGTTGCTTGAACACAGCAAGGATTTAAAATCAGGAAAGGTGTGTATCAGGGTTGTATACACCATACTTCCTCAATCTGCATGCTGAGCAAATAATCTGAGAAGCTCGACTATATGAAAAAGAACATGGCATCAGGATTGGAGGAAGATTCATGAACAACCTGTGATTACACCACTTTTCTTTCTTAAAGTGAAGATGACTTACTAATGAAGATCAAAAACTACAATCTTCAGTATGGATTACATCTCAATATAAAGAAAACAGAAATCTTCACAACTGTACCAGTAAGCAGCATCATGATAAATGGAGAAGAGATTAAAGTTATCAAGGATTTCATTTACTTGTATCCACAATCAGCACCCATGGAAGCAGCAGTCAAAAAATCAAAGGATGTATTGCATTGAACAGATCTGCTGCAATAAACCTCTTCAGACTGTTAAAAAGCAAAGATGTCACTTTGAGGACAAAGGTGCACCTGACCCAAGCCATGGTATATACATGCAAAAGCTGGACAGTTAATAAGACTGAGAAAGTACTGACATATTTGAATTATGGTGTTAGCAAAGAACATTGAATATACCATGGACTGCTAGAAGAACAAAAAGTCCATTTTGGAAGCAGTACAGACAGAATAGAATGTTCCTTAGAAGCAAGGATGGTGAGACTTTGTCTCATATACTTTGGACATGTTATCAGGAGGCACCAGTCCCTGGAGAAGGACATCATCCTTGGTAAAGTAGAGGGTCAGTGAAAAAGAGGAGATCGCAACAAGATGGATTGACACAGTGGCTGCAGCAATCGGTTCAGACATGGCTGTGATTTTGAGGATAGTGTGGGACAAGGCAGTGTTTTGTTCTTTTTGTACATAGGGTCGCTATGAGTTGGAACTGACTCAGTGCACCTTATAACAACAACATTATTTATAAACAATGCCTCGGTTAGTGTTTTGGGGAGGAGGTTCATTTCCATTGAATGAAAATACAGATGATTTGTTACCCAAGTCAGATAATAGATTAGAAAAAAAGAAATTTGTAGGGGCAAGTCGAAAATGTCAACCCTAAAGTTTTGCTTGAGATACAAATTGAAAAATGAAATGGGTCAGAGAGCATCAGTTATTTCAGAGGTCTTTTCCTCTGTAGTTTATGAGAGCGTGTTTGTTACAACTAAAGAATCCTGTGTTAGATTAATCTTGCACCTGTGTGAAATGTCCACAATGTGTACTTAAAATGCAACATGCAAATATCTTTTATATGAAAATTAGAAGTGTATTAGCATATTTATATGCTATTTTCCTTTCCTTTTAGAATAATTTGAGGAATATTAAAGAAATCTGAATTTATTAGTAACAGGTTAATATGAGTTGTCAAAGAGGTATGCTTATTCTTCTTCAATGAGAAAATTCTTTAAAATATGAAGCACCATTTTGTTAAAAGTCTCATTTTTTTCACAATGAAGATTTTCCAAATAAGATTTAAGTATTTACCATATATCATGAATATTGTAATATATGTAAATTATAATGTTAAATGCAAAATAGTTTGGCATTGCAGGTTTTTTCAACTAAAAATAAATTGTCTTCCATATAAATCAGATTTCTCTGTATCTCTACACTGGAAATTAAATTTTCATAAAATGTTATTCCAATTAGACTTTGTTAAAGGAAATACTACCCAGTATGTAAATTCAGGTTTAGCAGATTATGTCCAAATTTCTAATGTTGGAGATATCACTGCACATAGAGTCAAAACAAAACAGTATTAAAAGAACTTTTCAGCCTGTAGGCATCCCTTTGTGAAAACACAGACCTCTCTCTTCTCTCACAATGTTGGAGAAACAAAAGTTTGTTGAGTATGAGAAATCGAGACCACTTGGTAACTTTTCAAGCGAAGACAAAACCAATATGAGCAACACTCTCCTCTTAGTGATTATGATTTCAAATTCATCAGTTGCCCATTCTGTTTTTTTTTTGTTGTTGTTGTTCTCAATGCAAAGCCTGTGGGTTCCTGGAAGCAGAGAGGGCACTAATGACAAAGCCCGTTTCACGGACTGTGCCACCAGTGGGTGTAATTCTTTATCAACTTGATCCTGAGCCAACTAATGTTTGGTCACTGATTCTCCAACTTCCTTTTCTATCTTTCCCTCTCAGTGTCTTCTAGATTATGACTATATGCCTGTACCTCATGCTTTTAATGAAGTAGTGCCATTATCAAACGGTTGTCCAGAGTTTCATACTTCAGCAGGTGTGAAGGCTAGCGAAGAGACAATATGCAGGAAGATGCATGAGGTAGAGGAAATAATTTCTTCTCCTCATTTTATGTAGACCTGATGTTTGCTAGCCACCTAAATTATTTGGTTCTTGGTCTAACATTCTCTGTTATCATAACCTTTAGTATTCTTGAGATCTTCAGACAGTATGAAACTTGAGTATAGTGTTAAAATAATTTTTTTCCTATAAAATTCATATACAAAGACAAAATCATATTGTTTTAACTCTCATAGGCTGTTGAATATGTTAAAATGAGCTAAATGTCTTGCTCTTGGACACCAGCCTATAATTTCATTTGACTGAAATGTGTGCTTTAGCAAACTGGCAAGTTATTGTATTTTGAAAGAATAGGAAAGGAAATATTAAGGGTTTCTTGTTTGGGGAACCTATTTCAAATTTGAGAAACTTTGTTATAATGAAAGGTACCTTCTTATTAACATGGAGCCAGGGCTCTCCATCCTTCTTTGGATTTTTCTGACAGTTAGTGGCAGAAAACCATAGAATCAAAACCACAGTGACACTTTGGTATTGAATTTGTGATTTTATTCCTCTATTCAGGTATTCTAATGCATGATGAAAAGGAGCCCTCTTGGCACAGTGGCTAAGCACTTGGCTTCTAATTGAAAGGTTGGCAGTTTGAACCCACCAACCAGTCCACCAGAGAAAGATGTGACAGTCTTCTTCCGTGAAGATTATAGCCTTGGAAACCCTGTGGAGCAGTTTTGCTCTGTCCTATAGGGTCTCTATGAGTTGGAATTAACTCAACAGCAATGAGCAATGCTTGATACCATAGCAAAATCCAAACCCATTGCTCTCAAGTGGATTCTGACTCATGGTGACACCATGTGTTACAGAGTAGAACTGCTCCATAGGGTTTTCATGGCTGTAAGCTTTCGGAAAGCAGTTTTCTAGGCCTTTCTTCTGTAGAGATGATATGAGTAGGTTTGAACCAGCCACCTATACAATTGCAAGCCACCTATACCACCCAAGAACATCTTAGATCCAATAATATCTTTAAGAGAGTACTAAAGAGTACTAAAGCTCCAGTTTTGCTTTGTATCTAGGTGATTTTTAGTATGTATCATCCTGTGATTATCAGTCAGGGGCAGTTTTATCCCTTAAGCCTCTAAGGAATATTTGGCAAAGTCTGGAGGCATTTTTGGTTGTCACAACTGGGGAGTGTTACTGGCATCTAGTGTATAGAGGCCAAGGATGCTGCTAAACACTGTACACAGAACCTCTCCCAACACAGAATTATCTAAGTCAGGAATGGCAGTAGTGTTGAGGTTAAGAAACCCTATTAGTTTATTTCCATTTAAAATATCACTGTATTTTAAAAATCATGATCCTAATTTTGGCTTCCTCATCAATCAGAATTTTTCGCCATTTCATTTTATCTCTACAGTGGTTTATACTAGATTCTTGTGAATGCAGATCATACTATACCACATCTTGTATTTTCCATAGAAAGTGGCACAAAATGCATAATCAGTTATTAAATGCTTGTACAATAAGTAAAAACAAAATCACTATCAAGAAATTATCAAAAAACAAGAAATGCTGGTGAGGGTATGGAGATTTGGAACATTCATACACTGGTGGTGGGATTGTAAAATGATACAACCATTGTGGAAAACAGTATGGCACTTCCTTAAAAAGTTGGAAATACAGTTACCATATGATCCAGCAATTCCCCTACTAGGTATATATCTTAGAAAAATAAGAGCCATGACATACACACCATTTATCATTGCAGCATTATTCACAGTAACAAAAAAGATGGAAACAACCTATGTCCCATCAGTGGATGAATGGCTAAACAAACTGTGGTACACACATAATGGAAGACTATGTAACATTAAAGAATGACAAATCTGCAAAGCATCTCAAAACATGGATGAACCTGGAGAACATTATGCTGAGTGAAATAAGTCAATTACAAAAGGACAAATACTGTATGAGACCACTATTACAAAAAGTCAAGAAAAGGTTTACACAGAAAGAAACATTCTTTGATGGTTACCAAGGTAAGGAGGGGGAGGGAGGGAAAATCACTAACTAGATAGCACCAAACCAAAAAATACCAAACTCACTGCCATAGAGTCAATTCAGATTTGTAGTGACCCCCAATTGGGTTTCCAAGGCTGTAAATCTTTACAGAAGCAGACTGCCTCATCTGTCTTCCCTGGAGGAGCTGATGGGTTCAAACCACCAACCTTTTGGTTAGCCTTAACTACTACATTACCAGAGTTCATGTATTAACTTGGGTGAAAGGAAAGGCAATATACAGTAAAGTATATTGGTCAGCACAACATGACCAAGGCAAAGGAAGACACTGGGAGTTACACAAGAGTAAAAGGTAATAATGATAAAAGTACATTACAAACACAATTCTGCAATAACAGTAAAAACAAACAATAATTTACAAGTGGATATATAGATAAATAATTTAAGATAGCATATGGGAATATACCAATGAGCATATATAGATTTGGCAGAGGATATTTCTACATATATATTTGTACGTGCTGCAAATACTCCTATAGTGATACTACCTCGGGAACCCAAGGAGGGATTGCTGTGAGTCAGGATCGACTCAACGGCAGTGAGTTTGGTTTTCGGTTTAGTAGAGCATATGGGGACAATATTATGCAAACTTCTTAGCCATAACTGAACATTTGAGGGACTGGGTCAGTGGACTTGAGGGCTTAGGATCATAGTCTCAAGGACATCTAGGTTAGTTGGGTTAACATAATCCATAAAGACAGCGTTCTACATCCTACTTTGGTGAGCAGTGACTTCTTGTCTGAAAAGCTTGTGAGTGGCCATCTAAGATACAACTATTGCCTCTTCCCATCTGGAGCAAAGAAGAGCAAAGAAAATCACTCAAGAAAACAATTAGTCCAAAAGACCAATGAACTACATGAACTACAGCCTTCATTAGCCAGAGACCAGAAGAGCTAGATGGTGCCTTTCTACCACTACCAACCACAATGATCGGGATCACAGTAGAAGGTCCTGAACAGAGTGGAAGAAAAATATAGAACAAAATTCAAAATTATATTAAAATTAAAGAGAGAGAGAGAGACCACACTTACTGATCTGATAATGACTGGTAGAGCCCCTGAGACTCTGTCACTTAGACACGCTTCAAACCTAGAACTAAACCTACTCCCAAAGATCACCTTTCAGCCAAATAATAGACAGGCCTCCAAAGTGAACATTCAGCACCGTGAGGAACTTGTTACTCAGAACAATCAACCACACAAGACCAAAAGGACAGGATTTGCCCAAAAACAAAGTTCAGAAGGCAGGAGGGGACAAGAAAGATGAGCAAATGTGAACAGGGAAGTCAGGGAGGAAGTGTAAAGAGTGCTGTGACATTGAGGAGATTTCAACTAATGTCATGAAACAAAATGTATATAAATTGTTGGTTGGGAAACTAACTTGCTCTGTAAGCTTTCACTCAAACCACAATAAAATGCTTTAAAAGAAATCACTTTCAAAACTATGTGAGTAAACCAAATGATACATTTACTTGCATCTTTTTTTTTTTTTTTTAATGTAATAGTTTGAAATAACATCAATAACAACCCATTGAATTTTCACAACTGCCTTGGAAGATAGGTATGATTATGCTGATTTTACAGTTTTGGCTTAGAGAATTTAATAACTTACCCAGGGTCACACAACCAGTGAGTAGAGGATACTTTATTTAGGTAAATTTACCTAGCCTCATTGTACCTCCTTTTCTTGTTCTGTAAAAGTGTCTTGGACTGTGTATCTCTGCTATAGTTTTGAACTCTTAAATAGTCTAAATATCTTACTAAATCACAGGTTCCCCATAAATAGTTGAAACATTTAATTTTTTGATCAGTGTTTATAGATGAGACAGTAAAAAATTATCCAAAAGATAACCCTTGCCACTCATATTTTTCAGAAGAAGTAGGATAAAGTCTAGTGAATTGTAATGAATTTAGGGCATGGCTGGGCCGAGTGTTGTGTCTGATTATCTCCTCCTACTTTTTAACACAGATGCATGTTTGTGTCATCATTTAAATTTGAATCATAATTTAGCTTTTGGTAAACAAAGCTTGTTTGGTCTTGTCAGGTAAATATGAAAGTGCGCTCATTAATTTTTTGCATTTAGTGAGTTTTAATAAGAAAGTCTTTATTTTGGAATAATGTAGAATCTGCAAAACACTGCATAACGTGGATGAACTTGGAGGACATTATGCTGAGTGAAGTAAGTCAGTCACAGAAGGACAAATACTGTATTAGTTCAGTATTATAAAAAGTAAAGGAAAGATTTATATATGGAAGGAAATTTTCTTTGTTGGTTATCAGGGGTGGGAGGGGAGGGGAGGGAACATTGCTTCTAAGATAGGTAGAGATTAGGTGAAGAGAAGGGCAATGTACCAAATATGAGTGAGCAACTTGGTGGCACTGAGGAAGAGGAAGACATAGAAAAGTGCATGGGAGGCACAGACAAAGATGAACCCTTTTGCACATGCAGTACTGAGTTGTCAGTGATCGCAAACATTGATCTACAGGTAGATAGATGGGTGGACGGGCTGAACGATTAAGTATGTCTAGGCAGGAGGGAGTGTGCCCATGACCATGTATAGGGTTGACAGACAATGATTCTACACATATATTTGTATGTTCTGTAAGAATTTCCAGGTATATAGTAGAGCTGACAAGGGACAATGTTGTAGTCACTTCTTAGCCACAGCCTGCTACCCAGAGGGAGCAAGTAGTTGGACCTGGAGGCTCGAGACTGTGGTTGCAAGGGACATCAAGCTCCATTGGCATAACATACTTTACAAAAACATTGTGCCACATCCTACTTTGGCTAGTAGCGACTGGGATCTTAAAAGCTTGCCAGTGGCCATCTAGATGCAACGATAGATCTTTGCTCTCTCATCTAGAGCAAAGAAGAAGAAAGATAACCATGCATTGAAGATGCATGAAAACAATTAGTTCAAGGGACTGGTACACCACGCAATCCTCAGCCTATATGACTATGAGACCAGAAGAACTAGATGGTGCCCAGCTACCACTGTCAACCACTCCGAAGGGAATCTATGTAGGAGATCCTGAATAGAGTGGAAGAACAATGTGGAACAAAACTCAAAATTATAAAAAAACCAGGGACCAGGTTTGCTGGTGTGATAGAGCCTGGTGGAACCCCTGAGACTATGGCCCCTGGCTGCCCTTCAGATCTGGAATTGAACCCATTCCTGTAGCTTCCAGGCAAACAAAAGACGGGCATATGAGCTGAACATTTACCTGAGGTAGATACACTCCTTGGAGTGATCAATCATGAGAGTAGAGAAGGACTGTGTATGCACAGGGGGACAGCTCAGGGGGCAGGAGTACATGGGAGAGAAGGACAAAGGGAAGAGGTGGCTATGGGGAGCAAGTGAGAGGAGAGCTGTTGCATTATGGGAGATTGCAGTCAATGTCATGAGACAAAGTGTATGTGAACTGCTGTATGGTAGATGAATTTGCTTTGTAAACTTTCACTCAAATTACAATAAAATTTTAAAAAAGAAAGTATTTTGGCACTTAGAAAATGTATATGAACTTCAGTATCCTCCTGTGACCAGACCATAGAAAAATACCTCTGTATTAAATTAGACTCTGGAAAGCTGGTCATTGCTTTCACATGCTAATAGATGGAATTTAAAATTGTATTTATTTTTAATCAGTTGCCTAGTACTAAAATAAATTTGGATACCAGCAGCTCATAATAGTTAATAGCCTATATAAATGGGTCCCAAGACACCTGTTCCTTTATTGTTAATGAAGCCCTATTTTCTGTGCAGGAAGACTCGAGTTCCTGTTGATTCTCTGTCCTAGCACATCTCCCTGTCTCCTGTGTGCATATTTAAATAACATTAAGAAATGTAGTTTCCTCTTGTTTTCTGTCATCTCTAGAATTCTGCCAGACACACTTTAAGACCTCTTTAGACTGCCAGACACACTTATTCTTTTTAATAGGTTGTTTTTTCCAAAATGCATTAGGGTGATGCTTTTTTCCTGTATTTTGTGTTTTGAATTTTTTTAGAATTAAACCTCAATCATGTTATACTATGAGGATCTGATGCAAAATTATGAGTTAATAGCACCAGACACACAAATAGTCAAATAAAGGATCTTAAGGAAAGAATAAATGACTTGTGGATATTTTAATAGCCTGTGGAAATATAAGAAGACAAACAATAATAACAAAAACAAATGTAGAAATCAATTTCAAGTCTCTACTATTGTCCAAGTTTATCCATTGGGATTACTTTTTATACCTTTTTCTTCATATTCTTTATCACTGACAGTTTGATGAGTTTGTAATTATTCTATTTCTGTTTACTATTTCATATCAAGCAAATAAATCATTGATCTTTTTGCAGATAATTTGTAAGGGAAAAAACATAGATGAAGAACAGTTACAAGTACCAGACATTAATATTTTTCTACATGGTAGAATTTTGTCATGCATGTTTGGTTCAAAATAACATTTGTCATCTATGGTGTCGATTTGTAGTCCCTTTGTAGAACAGTATATTAACAGGGTTGTTTCTTTTTCCCTTTGTATATGTGTACTGTAGAAGAAATAGAAGGTATCCATCCTTCATACCTCTAGGGCTTTTCCTTCTCTAAATGCCTGAATTTTCACTATTGGTGATGTTAAGATCATTCTTGAAAAAGAGATTATGGTATCTGTTGAAATAACAAGGGAAAACCACTCTGCACATCATTCATATCAGCTCTTCAGAATATTGTTACGTGCACTGAAAATCCAGAAAGTGTTTATTTTATGACTGTTCAGTGTGGAGAAAATATGGTAACTGGTTCAAACACTTGAGTCTATGCAAAAACGACAAGGAGGCCACATGTTCTGACCTCCTCTAACCCCACAAGAGGAAGACAGGATTACCAGCACTAACCCAAGGCCTATTCCTGCCAGGCCAGACATGCTGCCTCCCTCCAGCCCTTTCTCCAACCTTTCCTCCCAGAGCACCCACCACCTCTCTCCTGGGTTCGATAATTCACTGCAGTGGCCACACAGAACTCACAGATTATGGGGTTTATTAGGGAAG
>NW_006921659.1:6402163-6402632 GCF_000298275.1 Orycteropus afer afer
TTGCTCATAGCAAATCCCACCTTGGAGTTTACAAAGACTTATGGGTAGAAAAGCCACACTAAGTAATTTACTACACCACAGTCTATCACAAAAGGAGTGGAAATAGATTCACTACTCACAAGTCTTCCTGATGCTAGTAATCTTTCTTAACAGATAGACATTACTATCTGAAGTAGTTTATGGGAAGAAGTTTTTCACATCTCAGTCTTGTATTTTGTATTCCTTCCTGTACAGTAAAAACTCACTATACCAAATAATTCAGTACAACAATGCCCTTTTTCTCTAGTTTTGGCCTCTCTTTAAAGAGAAGAAAATCTAACACTGAATTGCATGCATCCTGTAAAGAGGAAAGTGGTGATTTGAGATCTTTTCCTCCTCAGAGGTAAAAGAAAAAGGAATCACACTCTGTGATGGTTATGTTTGTGTGTCAACTTGGCTGGGCCTGGTTGAGTGGCTGGGCAGCTGGATG
>NW_006921659.1:6402995-6420904 GCF_000298275.1 Orycteropus afer afer
GGCACTTTGAGCTTGGACTTAAAGCCTCCAAATTGTGAGAATAAACTCCTGTTTGTTAAGGCCATCCCATTTGTGGTATGTTTCTGTCAGAGCGGCACTAGGTAACCAGAACACACTCTGAGTATTTTTTTAAACCCTGCCTGTACATTAGAATCACACTTGGAATTTTTTTTTTTTTTTTTAAATACTGATGCCTGGGCCCCACCCCTGGAGATTCTGCCTGAATTGCTATATGCTAAGATGTGATATTATTTATTTAAAGCTCTCCAGATGAATCTGTTGTGTAATCAGTGTTGAGAACCACACTTAGCACCTCTTGGAAGTTAAAACTCTAAGTTTCTAGGTACTTTTTGACACTAAGAAGCACTAAAAGAAGAAAGCAAACTGAAAATCCTCTGAAAATGGCTTCTGGTTATTTGATCACGCTAGGTGCTGCAGGTGGGCGTGGTTTTTTTTTTTTTTTTTTTTTTTGGTGGACTTTACCTGTTTTTTTTTTAAATTTTTTTTTTATTTTTTTCTTTTATTTTTTGGTTTTTTTTTTGGTGGATGGGCGCTTGCACCTGGCTGGAGACTCTCCAGCGTCATATGACTCTTTTCTAGCTTGTCCCAAACTTGTATTATGGCAGGAGGTTTTGACATAGTGGCTGCAACAATTGCCTCATGTACAGCAGGGATTGTGAGGATGGTGCAGGACAGGCAGTGTTTTGTTCTGTTGTACACAGGGTCGCTGTGAGTCGGCGCCAACTCGAACCATTTCCTATTTATATTGAGTCAAAAATAAATCTAGGACAGTCTAAAGAGGTCTTAAAATGTTTTAAATGTTTTCTTTTTTTGGATTAAACATAAACGTTCTTAACCCATTTGCTGTATCCTATCTTGTTCTGCAGAATGAAATATCTCAGTTCTGATGAACTTACTTTGGTGTGAGAGGTGTGTGAAGAATTTGTAAGTGATTAAAAAAAAAAAAGATCAATGAATTTAGAGATAGAAAATAGGACTTTTCAGGAGGGAGAATGCAGGACAGGTGCCATTTACCAAATGTTTTGTTAGTATAATCAAAAAGGTCATTTATATAATTAAAAATAGTAAATATTATCACCCTAGCGGAAACCGAGGCAAGGCCTCTAAGGTGGGTCTACTGTGCCAGTGCCTCTGTGGAACCATGGCCTCTTGTGCAGCACTTTCTCACTGACTGACTTCCTTCCAGATACTGGGTAGCTGCCTCACTTGGGTTGATAATATTTGCAGGAATTGTCTGTTCAGACTTTTACCAGCCAAACTACTCATATTTGTAGTTTCTTGGCTGGTTTTAGTTTTTAACAAATAGTATCTAGGAAGTTAACCACAGTTTAGACCAGAGATGTTCAGAGCACCAGTAGTTCTCAAAGCCACTACTTTGTACACGAATGGAATCTGATTTTTTAAGAAACAACTCTGCCATTTGCTTTACAACTTACTGTCTGTTGAGTTTCTTAATTTCTCATGTGTTCTTTAAGAAAAGGTGGCAAAGGAATATAATTACAGATGTGGTTCCACTTTTATTATTTCAATCCATTATTTTCTCCTCTTCAGGTCCATATTTGTGGTTATATGCCCTGCACAGCAAGTGCTGAGAAAACATTTTTACAAAGTTTTGCCAAGGAAGGCTGTTGACTATATGGAGTATAGTGACTTTGGTGTTCAAAATCTTCATATGTTTATCAAAAAGAAAAAAGTCTAGATACTGGTTAATTATATATGTCTGAATCACTAGATCTGTGCTTAACATATTAAATTTATTAAATAGTTCAAGTTATTCAATACAGTATTGCAGCAGTTTTATTGATATACTGGCAAAGAAACAAACATGACCACTCTTTACCATCTGTTTATAATGCTATATAAAGAAGACCATGTTGGTTGCCGTGGAAACTGCATTTCCAAAACCATGGAGTGTTTGCTTAAATTCTCCAACCTTTAAAATTATAAGCTTGTTTCCTGAGAAAAAAAAGAATAGAGAAATACATTTTAAAAATTACAGTGATTTTCTAAAAGTTATTTCTCTATAAAATTCACTTGTTATTTCTAGACATACTTTTCACCTCAAGATTTCATGGATTAAATTGAGAAGCTCTTAATTTGAGAATCTTTGGCATTTTCAAGCACTGAGGAGAAAATGTTAATACTACCCTATTGAGAGGGTGCATCTATCTTTTTATAAGTAAAGGCTTTACTTCTTCAGAAAACTTTTTATTGATGTAACAATAGGAAGGAGAAATCTGAAGAGGTAACAAATGTAACAATATGGTTTGTGGGGAGGAGGACATGTAATGTGATTTAATGGCTAACCATCCATATTTAGTGATTGCTGTCATATTAATTGGTAGCTCTGGTGGCATGGTGCCTAAGGCATTTGACTGGCACGTCCATTCCACGTACCAGAAGGCTGGCGGTTCAAACCCACCAGCCACTCCTCGGAAGGAAGGTTGGGCAATATACTTCTGTAGTGATACTACCTTGGAAACCCAAGGAGGGGTCGCTATAAGTTGGATCTGACTCAACAGCAGTGAGTTTGGTTTTTTTTTGGTTAGTATGAGGAAAGTATTGCAGGAGAGTATTTAGTTTGAAATGGAACGGTTCTGGCTTTAAAACAGTGTGACCATTAAAATGTAATTTGTATAACTGTAAATAAAATCAGTTGGTATTCCTAGGAATCCTGCCCAAGGAGGGAAGAAAGAAAAAATATGCTTTACTTTTGTTCTTACCATAAATGAAAATCTAAAACTAATTTTTCCTAATGCTAAGTGATTATGTGTATCCACACGTTTTGTTTATACGAACATGATGTCTTTATAGACTCTCAAAAAACTTTGTGCCATATTCTTCAAAAAAATCTTTGATTTTCAATGTCCTAAAATGTATTCTTGATGTTTTTGCACTGGGGCAAGTAAAATAGTATTGCATCCGTTCCAGGTTTCACTGAAACCAAAAATCATTGACTATATGGATAACAATAGTAATACTGATAATACTAGTAACAACTAATGCAGATTGAGCACATGGTATGCTAAATTTAGCACATTTACATGCTAAATGTTTATATTTAGGCTTCATTACAATGTTATGAGCTAAGTCCTATAAATACTCAATACAATGTCTAGGTGACATATCAGGTATGTTCAGACATTACCAATTTCCTGGAGGGTAAAATTGTTCACAGTTGAGAGCCATTGCTTTAGATGAACAGTCAGTTTAATTTTTCTGGTAAAAAAAAAGTTTGTAAGCCACCTTCTGTTGTTCACATGCTGCCTGCCTTCTCCTAACATGCATCATTTACAATACATCTTTTTAAAACTCTCCAGTTTTCCTGTTATTGGTCTGAGTATCTTAAGCAGTACTTATTTATTGTGATGTTGTTGTTGTTGTTGTTGTTTGCCATCGAGTCGGCCCCGACTCATAGCGACCCCTCCTTGGGTTTCCGAGGCAGTATCACTACGGAAGTAGGATTGCCCAACCTTCCTTCTGAGGAGTGGCTGGTGGGTTTGAACCGCCAGCCTTCGGGTGAGCAGTCAAGTGCCTTAGGCACTATGCTACCCGAGCTCCATATTGTGATAGCCCCCTTATATCTAGTATTTTGAATAGTGTTTTTGCAACAATGAAACAAAAATGGAGTAATTTATGTAAGTTATACTCAGATTAAGTGTTCATAAAAGTTAATGTTTAGTAATATAATTTTAGAATATCCTATTGAATTCAGTATATTAAAAATGGGAAGAAATCCATATTATTGCCATCTATTCACTATGAATGCCAAGCTACAGTTACTGTTTGTGTTTCCTGTTATTGACTTAGATAGTAATATTTCATGTAGTTAAGTTTGTGTGACTCTCAGGATACTGAAAAATTAGAAGATTGTCAGTCATGGCCCACTCCTATAAAGTTAAAGAATCATTTTTATATAAACTCATAATGGCAATACTAAATAGTTATAATGGATTTTCTGCCTCTTTTGGTTAACATGACTGTTTCCTGCTGCATTTTCCTATGAAGGTTTGCTTTAATACAAAATAAAATTCTTAGTAACATTTAAAAAGTGTGATGTTGTGAAATAGGACTTGCAAGGTCTTTGAATTGATGAAACAGTCAAGTTTCTGTGATTCATGAAGTTTCTTTACCAAAAAGTCTTTGCTTATCAGCCCACTACCCTAAAATTACATAAAAATATAGCCTTTGAATTGCAGAATATTATTCTATCATCTGAAAGGTTGTTCCAGAAATGAATATTAGTACATGGTTCTGTTAGTGCTGTTTAAGGAGACTTGGTGGTGCAGTGGTTAAACACTCAGTTGCTAATCAAAAGGGCAGCACTTTGAACCCACCAGCCCCTTCACAGGAGAAAGTCTGATTCTGTAAAGGTTACAGCCTTGGAAACTGTATGAGACAGTTACTCTGTTCGGTAAGGTTGCTATGAGTTGAAATTGACTCAGTGGCAGCGGGTTTTGGTTTTAGGTTTTTTGGTTAATGATGTTTGGTAGGAAATCACTGAATCTCACTGTTTCATTAAAAGAACATTTGGGAAGAATGCAGGCAGAGAATAAGAGCTTTTTATTTTTTTAAGTGTGAAACTATTAGATATCTTCAGATATATATAAAAGTAATTGTGCAAAATAAGTACACTGAAATTTAACTATAACTATTGCTGTAGATAGTAGCTTACAGAGTATTCATATCATATTCCAAGACCAGATTGACTGGGGGCCAGAGTATATAGTGGAGATTGGCAGTGATTATATATTATAGAGCATTTTTCAGCTCTTGAAAAATATGCAAAAATATGTAAAAGAACTATTTACTAGGCATTAATTTAAATACAAAATATTTGAAAGGAAGGAATATATTTTAAGCAGTTAAACAGTTTGACAGGCCTAACTAACCTATTGATAAGTTGCCAGTTTCTCATTTTTACTGATGTATTCATGAATAGCAAAAACAAAATAATCCTGAGATCTGACCACAGGGTTCACCAGATCTTTAGATTTGGCCGCTCTGTGGAGAAGGGGTAGATAGTTTAAATAATCCGATTCTTGTAAACATAACTGCAGTAGAACTTGATACCAAAAGAATTATTGCCTATATTTTGGAACAAAAATGTCTGTTTTGTGTCTCTGGCATTCCTTGGACTTTGGACAGATGTGCTCAGAGGCAAGGTTTTATCCTGTTATCATTGTTCTTATATTTCCAGGGTTCAGAATTTTATTGGCATTGTGGACAGATTGTTTTTGTGCCTTTACTTTTGTCAAGTATATTTTAATATTTAATATTTTACATGGTAGAAAAAATTGTTTTATCTTTACTTAAATTAATTTTTGTATCATTCCTAGTTTCTTTTCTTTGATTCAAGACTCTACTTATATTATGTCATCTTTTGTAAGACCACCATTTAAAACAAAAGCCAGGTTTGTGACCTTTACCATATTTATGAAAAGTGGAATTGTTTCTTCAGGGATAGGATAATGACTATGAATCTCAAAACTGTCATTGTTTAATCATTTGCTTATCAGTTAAATTATAAGTTTTCTTTATTTTTATATATTTCAGAAAATTTACTTTTTATAATTAATCAAAATAGTCACTGTCTTGGTTATCTAGTGCTGCTATGACAGAAATACAACAAGTGGGTGGCTTTAGCAAAAAGTAATTTATTTTCTGACAATTTAGGAGGCTAGAAGTCTGAATTCAGGGTGCCGTCTTTAGGGACAGGCTTTCTCTCTCTGGCTCTGGAGGAAGGTCCTTGTCTCTTCTGAGCCTCTGCTCCTGGCCATTGTTCATGTGGCTTGGCATCTCTCTTCCCCAGTCTGTGCTGCCTGGCTTGTCTATCTAATCTCTATATATCTCAAAAGTGATTGGCTCAGGATACACTCTACACTAATCCTGCCTCATTAACATAACAAAGATATCCCATTCTCAAATGAGATTATAACCACAGGCCTAGATGTTAGGATCTATCACAAGTATTTTTGCGGGACACAGTTCAATCCATAATAGTCTCAGACTGTAGAAATGTATTGTTTTTTCTTCCCAATTCTTTTTTTCTTTTTTTGTTTTTGCTTTATCCAGTGAATGATACCTTATTTACATGGAGCAGTAAATACCCACCAATATCTAGCATGCCCTCATATGTAAAGAATAAATTTTTTATATAACTTAACAATGCCTCCCTATAAAACATTTATTAATTATAAAGAGAAACCGTACGTTTTTACTTTGGAAAAGGCTGGCAGACATCACCTTAAATGGTGAAAATGAAATTTTACAGTCATGGAACAAATAGACGTTGAAAAATATCAGATAAACCAACAATGAAACAATTTCTGCAAAATGATTGGTTTATAATCTTCAAAAATGTCAAGATCATGAAAGCCAAGGAAATACTAAGAAACTATTCCAAATTAACGGAAGCTGTAGTGATATGGCAACTAAATAACCATCCATGATTCTGAATTAGATCCTATTGCTATAAAGGACATTATTGGGATAATTGATGAAACTTTGAAAGGAGCCTGAGAATCAGATGGTAGTTTATGTGTAACTGTAAATTTCCTGATTTTGATTGTTGCTTGGAGAATGTTCTTGTTTATAGGATAGATACCCTGAAACGTATATGTTATGGGGCATCAGGTCAACAAGTCACTCCTCAATAGTTCTCAGGAAAGAAAAATTCTTTGTTCTGTACTTTTAACTTTTCTGTAAGTTTGATGTTATTTTTTAAAAGGCAAGGGAAGTATAGTCTCTGGAATCCTAGTACCCGGGTAAAAATCTTGACTCTACCACTTATTAATAATGCCTCTGTGCCTCAGTTTCCCCCATCTGTAAAATTAGGATAATAATAGCACTTTACAAGCTTGTGTGGGGTTTATGTGAATCAGTACATATTAAGTGCTAAGAATAGTGCCTGCAGTAGATATTTTATCACTGATACTATTTTCTTTTATTATTTGCCTTGTTATTGTTTTATCAACTCATTGTAGTGACTCAATCTAGCCCACTTTACATTACAAAGGCAAAAGTAGTAAACCCAAGTGATAAAATAACAACAACAACAAAAGTTTTAACATCTTGGACCTACTACTTGTGTCCTTTGTATGTTATGATAAAGTGATCTTTGTAATGATGAGAATGTTTTAATTTAGAAATATGAAGGAAACATTGTGTTACAGGTTAGCACATTGAATTTAATGAGTATATTAGATTTTTTTTTTTATTATTATTTGGGTAATTACAGAGGTTAAAGCTATTAAAATAGCTTGATATTCTTGTGATTTTTTAAAAGGCTCTGTGGCCTTATACCAATAAGAAACAAGACCTAACCTGTTTGTCTTGATCCTAAGTTCCATAGCCCTTTCACAATGGATTCCTAACACATACTTAACATTGTTTACTCCTGGGAATCAAAGAACTTCAATAACTAACCAGTATTTAAGGTAGTGGCTTTAGAATTAAACCATTCTGACTTTGAATCTTGACTGTCTCACTTACTATTTGACCTCAGACAAGAAACTTAAATTGTCTCTAAGTCAGCTTCCTTGCCTATAATATGGAGATAACCATAGTATGTACTTCATAGCTGGTGAGTGCATATCAAGTGTATGGCCCAGTCTATGTGCTGTAAAAATGTTACCTTGCTCCCTACTTCCCATATGCTCATCCCTTTGCCCCAAATATATCTGTCAAAAGGATATATATGGATAAATTTCTGTAAGATCTATTGCCTTGTATGGGAGTGAGGCTGAAGATGGGGGAATGGAGAAAGATCCATGACTTATCTCCTATTACTTTTTTCTTATTTCTAGTGAAATAAAGCCTATCATTTTCAGTTCATGCCCAGCAACTATTTAGGAAAGAAAACGGAGGAATAGAAATAGCATCCTAATGAGGTGAAAATTAATGACAACAAGCATCTTCTGGTACTTTCTAGCTATAATTCTGCCCTTATTCATTTTTATACCTTTTAAAAATGGGTTAGTTTTGGTACTAGTTAGGATAAAATACATCTAAAAAGTCTCCAAATACAGATTTCCTGTCTTATTTTAATATATTCCTGGAGATAGAGCAGATATATAACTATTAAGTCCCTCAATCAACTGTTTCTGTGGAGAAATTAAAAATTAAAATTCTGCCCAATTTCAAGAAAAAGACTCAAAGTGTTCAGAAAAGAATGAAGAAAAATGTCATCTTCTCTTTTCCTAAAATTTACAAATTTGTGGACTATTTTAGAAGTTCAGCTGTCAAAGCCATTAGAAGGGCACAGGGACATATGCCACAGGCTGTGGCTGTGCAGGTCTTTGTTTCAGTCAGTGTAAGGCTCACAGGCAGCAGCTCCTACAGTCTTTAAATTTTTTTATGTGGTTTTTAACCTGGACAGCATTTTCACAATAGTGCAGCCCTTTTTCAGGCTATATGAACAAGAGCTATTCGAGACTTCCCATGGCCCTGTGTTTAATGGGCTAAAAATCCTCTGGCTCTGTGCTGCCTGCTGGTGAATCTGCCTGTACCCGGAGAGGCTGCACCCATCTGCTTGTTCAGCTCTGAACACATCAGACCTGCAGTCAAGACAAGTATTGAGGAGGTGCTTAGGAGAAATGAACTTTCAAAATATTTTCAAAGCTTTTACCTATGAGACACTTCTTAAGACCTAATTCTGAACCATTATTCCTTTTCACAGTCTTAATTTTGTTGTGATCATTATCTCTTTAGCTTAGGTGAGTATAGGCTTTGGAAGCAATGTCTGAATTGAACCCCAGATCTCTCACTTATTAACTGTATGATGTAGGTCCAAAAGATATACATGTGTGGTAGTTTGGTCTGTGTGTCAACTTGGTTGGGCCTGGTTGAGTGGCTGGGCAGCTGGTGGTAGTTAATCCCCATGAGGAGACTGGCAATCAGCTCCATGGTGGGATCTACCACAAGCAGCTGGGTAGCTGCCTTTGGGTATGTGGTCTGCTTCCTGTATATAAGGAGAAGCTTTGAGAATGGTCTCTAGCCTATGGCATGCTTGGACCCTGCATGTTGCCCTGTTGTTTGCTCAGCAGCCTGCCATGCTCTGCTGACCTTGGGACTTACAATGGACTTAAATTAACGGCCTGCCATGTGGTCTGGTAACATCGGGACTGTGCCTTTTTATTTGTCAACCTTGGGGCTTCCAGCTTCAGCAGCCAACAGCTGTTTGAGTGAAGAAATGCCTCTAGCTCCAGTGGGCCGGGAGCAGGAGGCAGAGCTGGACCTCAAGGTTGAGGGGCTTTCACCCAGCCCCTAGAGCCTGGCACTTTGAACTTGGACTTAAAGCCTCCAAATTGTAAGAATAAACTTCTGTTTGTTAAGGCTATCCCATTTGTGGTATATTTCTCATCAGAGTGGCACTAGGTAACCAGAACAACATGGATTATGTTATTAATTAATTCAACAAGTATTTATATATTGAATATCTCTTGTATGCCAGGCATTGTTCTAAGCACTGGAGATAAAATGGTGAACAAGTAAATATGCTATATCGTGCTGATATTTTAGTTGAGGGAGACAAATAACCAAAATAAATATAAATATGTAGCATATCAGATGATAATAATTGATATGGGGAAATTAAAGTATCCCCATAAGCCTCAGTATCCTCATCAGTAACATGGGGATCACCACCACATCACAGGATGGTTGTCAGGCTAGATAAGATGGCATATGTGAGAGCTTGGGGATGCCATGGTGGATGAGACAGTCAGCCCCCAAGTAGCTTGGTGGCAGTCTGTAACCTGTACGTGATTAATTCCAAAAGGGGACAACAGTAGTTCCATGATAGAATTCTCACCTGTATGCAGGAGACTCCTTTTGATTCATGGTCAGTGCACCTCACGCACAGCCACAGTTTGCCCCTTAGTGGAAGGGAAGCTTGTATGTTGTCCTGTTGCTGAACAGATTTCGGTAGGACTTCCAGACTAAGACAGACGAAGAAGAAAGGACCTGCTGAAAATCAGTCAATGAAAACAGTATTGATCACAGTGATGTGATCTATAGCTTAATTTTGGGGATGATGCAGGTTCAGGCAGGCAGCACTTTGTTCTGTTATACTTTAAGTCACCATGAGACAGGGCCCAATTTGACAGCAGCTAACAACAACAACAAATTCATTCCAGGTATAAACCAAAACCAAAGTCACTGTTGTCAAGTTGATTCTGACTTAGAGACCCCTCCTTGGGTTTCTGAAGCGGTATCCCTATGGAAGTAGATTGCCCAGTCTTCCTTCTGAGGATTGGCTGGTGGGTTTGAACTGCCAGCCTTCTGGTTAGCAGTCAAATGCCTTAGGCACTACGCCACTAGAGCTCCTGGTATATCTCTCTTTATTCTGCAGATGCCATCCCATTCACTAGGTACCATGTAAATGAAACTAAAATATCAAATCATGTTTTTCTCTTGATCCACATAATTTGAGAAATACTGCTATCACAGTTTATGAAGAAGAATATGGCATCAGGATTGGAGGAAGACTCTTTAACTACCTGCGATATGCAGATGACACAACTTTGCTAAAAGTACAGAGTACTTGACGCATTTAGTGATGAAGGTCAAAGACTGTAGTCTTCAATATGGATTACACTTCAACATAAAGAAAACAAAATCCTCACAACTGGACCAATAAGCAACATCACAATAAATGGAGAAAAGATTGAAGTTGTCAGGGATTTCGTTTTACTTGGATCCACCATCAACACCCATGGAAGCAGCAGTCAAGAAATCAGACATCATATTGCATTGGGCAAATCTGCTGCAAAAAAACCTGTCTAAAGTGTTAAGGAGCAAAGATGTCACTTTGCAGATAAAGGTGTTCCTAACCCAAACCATGGTATTTTCATTATCTCTGTAGGCATATGAAAGCTGGACAATGATTAAGGAAGACTGAAGAAGGGTTGGGAGCTCTGATGGCATAGTGCCTAAGGGATTTGACTGCTAACCAGAAGGCTGGCAGTTCAAACCCACCAGCCACTCCTTGGAAGGCAGGTTGGGCAATCTGCTCCCATAGTGATTGATACTGCCTCGGAAACCCAAGGAGGGGTTGCTATGAGTCAGATTTGACTCGATGGTAGTGAGTTTGGTTTTGGTTTTTTTGAATAGTTGATGCCTTTGAATTGTGGTACTGGTGAAGAACACTGAAAGTACCATGGGCTGCCAGAAAACAAATCTGTTCTGGAAGAAGGATAGCCGGAATACTCCTTAGACTCAAGAGTGGCCAGACTTCGTCTTGCCTGCTTTGGTCGTGTTGTTGGAAGAGTCCAGTCCCTGGAGAAGGATGTCATGCTTGTTAAAATAGAGGGTCAGCGAAAAAGGGGAAGATTCTTAACGAGATGAGTTGACACAGTAGCTGCCATGATGGGTCTCAAGCATGGCAAGGATTTTGGGGATGATGCACAATTGGGCCGTGTTTCGTTCTGTTGTAGGTAGGGCCCTTATGAGTCAGAACCAACTTAACAGCACCTAACAGCAATAGCAACACTATCATAGTAATCTTCCTCCTCTACTACTCCTGTGTTGTCTAGTGTAAATATCTGTAAGATCTTAGTGTTAATTGAGTGGCAATATTCGTGATTATGATTGCTAATCCAATAGATTTGAGCTAAGTTAGCCGATTGTGGGATGTTTTCTCTGGTGGAAACTCTATGGAAGATAATCACAGTCTGTGTCCCACCGCCTCTGTCACTTCTAATTCTTCCACACCTCAGTCTCCTATACTTTGGATTCAGCATTGATTTTTGGAAAAACAAGACTTTCCTAAAATTTTTGCACTTCTGAACCATCCTGTTGCAATAATACAGTTCTAGATTTTGAGTGATTCCTTTTTTGTAAATGTGTTTCTCCTGCTAACATCCATGATATATGTCATTTTGCTGTTTCCCCCCCTCTAATTTACCATTTTTCAATAAAATGTTTCATCATTTTTTTTCCCAATTGCTTGTTTTTTACTAAGTTCTTCGACCCGCTGTTGTATCTTTTACATTTGGTTTTAGCCTCTTAATAGTATGTTTAGTAAATGCCAGTTGAGTGACCTTTTCTACATTTTGTCTTTTCCAACTTATTCTCATACAAATATTCTAAATTTTGCACATTGAACCACTTTGATTAGCTTAATGGGACTGGTACTCTAAGCACTAAATATTCATTACTTACAATGAGACATTTCTTTTTGATAAAAAACGTGCCTGAATACTAGCTGAGTAAAACCATGGAAAATGATAGAAGATTAATGTGAGAGCACTTCTCTTGCATTTGAGTGGCAGAGTCTGTTGAAATTGGGGCTGCTAGTTGAGAAAAGCACTAAGCATTAAGGGAGCACTCATTCAGATTTGGTTATGTATTCTCTGCACTGATATTAGCTCTTAGCAGTGTCATTGTTTGAGTGGTGGTGTGAGTCTCTGGTGTCTCTGTAGTGTAATGATGCCTGTACTCCAACACTCAATTTTTCTACTCCTTTGCTTCAGCACTAATTTAACTTTAAATGTGAACAAAAGCATTTTGTCCATTAAAATTATTTTAAAAGATCATTTTAATAGTTTTTAATTTGACAAAAATATTATTTTTAAAATGGCCTTATTTTTCTTCATTAATATTAAAAAATAAATCTTCATTTATCATTTGAGTGGAAGAATCTCTGTTTGGTTCTTTATTTTCTGATGATGTGTTTAATTCCAAGGTAGCCAGCCTACACTTATTGCTACAAACTTGGTCCATTATGCCATTATTTTATACTTCAGTAACAACTGGTGATCAGTAACTATCTCTGAAAAGCTCCTGGCTTGATTTCCCCCTGCTCAACAGCCCCTACTCCCCAGCTCCATTTTACTTTCTTTTCCCTTCCTTTTTTTCTAGGTGCCTGTCTTCTGCCGCATGCCCATCAAACCTAATTGCAGCTTTAAGAAAGCTTTGGTGAGGCAGTTCCTTGGCCCTGCTGTCCCTGGGGGATTTAATGCGGTGGGAAGTGCATGTGGCCCTGGAGCCATGTCAATGGCTGCTACAGCTCCCGGATTCTAAAGGCTGGTCACCTCAGGCCTTAAAGTTGTTTCAAGTCTAGGGTGGTTTAATTTGAGGATAGATATGGCAGCAGTAATACAATTTGGGTCATTTTGTCAGTGGAAATTAACCTCCAGTTCTTCTGCTAGTTTTATATAAAAATCTGTGACATGCAGACTATTTTAGTCTCCATGAAATTATAGTGCTTTAAAACAATTTTCATGAGTGTTAATTTTTTTCTTTTACAACTGAATAATATTACTGTTATTGAATTGCTAACTGTGTGTGTGTGTGTGTGTGTGTATTTTAACATCACTTCTTTGATATCATTTAAACTTTGGCCCTGTGTCTAAATCTTAGAGAAATTAAAGATGAAATATGAGAACCCAAAAGGTACCCAACATAGGATCCTGGTGTTCATTAAAATTGGATTAATTTTTTTCTTCAAATGAGAAACACATTTATAGTGATGTATGTCATGTAACTTGTTAAAATTCTGTTATTTTTAAAATAATTTTTCTCTCCGGATTAAAAAAAAAAAAAAAAAAAAAAAGATCTGTGCTCTTGCATGCAACTTGCAAAATAAAATAAATAACCCAATTAGAAATCTATGGATTAACGCTTGTTATCGTTTGGGAGTATTTTCCTCCTATCTTGTTTCTTTTCATCTTTTAAAACAAAATATTTCAAACATTCAGAAAAGTACAAGAACACCTTGTATAATGAACACCTGTGTAATGACTCCCAGATTTAAAATGCTAACGTTTTGCCATATTAATTCTAGTTTTTGTCCCCAGCCTTGTTTATATGCATATATATGTGCATAGATTCAAATATAACTGAGATCATATTGTATATACAGTTTTATATTTTATCTTTTCATTTAACATTTTAAATGTTTTCCTCTGTCATTAAATTTTTTGGAATGTCTTGACGGCAACGAATTTTTGGTTGGATGCAACACTAAATTTGTTCTGGTGTATGGACATATTTCCTTTTTTTTAAGTACTGACAGTTCTATTCATAATTAATTTTACATTACACTTTCAGTTCTTTTAACTTCATCTATCACATACTATAACTTGAAACACTGTTTTTTTTAAAAAACTTAAGATTGCAATTCATTAATGGGTCATAAAATCAATTTAGTAGGTTGTAGTTAGGATTTTTTAAAGAATAAAGGAATAGAAAAGATTAGTATATTCCTGTGGTTCCCTGACAGAAGCCATTCACATTGTAGTCAATTGTTTTCAGTTACATGTATGTAAAATGTTGCTGTTTTTTTTTGTTTCTTTTTGTTGCTATTTTAATTTTAACCAAGGTCACAGGCATAAACAAGATTAGGAATCTTATGGGGTATCCTACCTCACATATATTAGAATTTGACCCCAACTTTTATATGTTCATTTTCTGGATAGTTTGACAGGATTGGATAGAAGAAGTGGGATAATAAAGCAGTAAAACAAATTCTATACCTTTAGATTTTAGCATTGGAGGGAATTTTCCTTCTCAGGTGATGTGGACAGTGCTGATTCTTTCATGCTCAGTTTTATTTTGGGGTGGCTTGAGCTTATTCAAAGGTGATGTTCCCTTGCGTGTGGTTAATTATTTCTTTAATATGTAACTATAAATTTTCAATAAAAATGTGCTTTGGATATTGGACATAAGTTAAAATTTGAACCCTTGAGTATAAATCTTAAAAATTTTCACTCATGCTCCAATTCTGCCATCCCATCTCAACTCTCCATCTGGAAATACTTCCACCTTCTGTTCAAAGTGAGGTCAGCCTTCTCTCTCACAGGCACTGATGCAACAGCAAATTCAGTCAGTGCTCCTAAATGAAGAAGCAAAGCGCATAAACAGCCCAGTTTATTGTGTTCTTTATATCTAAAACTTAAGGAATAGGTCCTTTTAACATGGCATTATTTTTATATATAGTAACCTTTTCAACATGGCATAAAAATAAATCTTGGCATGTTTTTTTAGAATGTGTTGGAGCTTTTCTTATGTGTGGCTCTCACTTTTCAAGAATTCAGTATGATTTAGGGAGGAGGGACTCAAGTCTTCAGACCTGAAGGGTTGAATGTGGCAAGTGGATAACAGAAGGAGAGATGCAGAAAGTTAGGAATAGTGATAAAATTAGGAATAGTGATAGGTCTATATTAGGGGAATGTATAAGTTGTTGTCTGTCAGTTTTTCATACTGTGGTGGCTTGTGTGTTACTGTGATGCTGCCAGCTGTGCCACCAGTTTCAGATACCAGCAGAGTCATTCAGGGTAAACAGGTTTCAGTAGGATGAAAAACTTGGAGATTTACTTATAGAAAATTGGCCATTGACAACTTTGTGAATAGCAGTGGAATATTGTTTGATACAGTGCTGGAACACCGGTGAGCCCCTCAGGTTGGAAAGCACTCAGAACATGAGTGGGGAAGAGGTGCCTCCTTAGAGTTGATCTTAACTAGGTAGATGGAGTAAACCTTTCAGGATCTTCATTTGCTGATGTGGCACAACTCAAAATGAGAATAGATAACTGCAAACATCCATTAATAATTGTAACATGGATTGTACAAAGTATGATTCTAGGAAAATTAGAAGTCATCAAAAAATGAAATGGAATGCATAAAGATCAATATCCTAGGCATTAATGAACTGACATGGATTGATATTCACCATTTTGAATTGAACAATCTTATAGTCTACTGTGCCAGGAATGACAAATTGAGGAGAAATGGCATTGCATTCATAAAAAAAAAAAAAAGTCAGGATCTATCCTGAGGTACAACACTGTCAGTGATAGGATAATATTCATATGTCTACAAGGAGGACCAGTTAATATGACTGTTATTCAGCCAAGAAAACCCTATGGAATACACTTTTACTCTGTACCATATGAGGTCTCTATGAGTTGGAATTGACTCAAGGGCAGTGGGTCTGGTTTGGGGCATGTTGTGTTCCTTCTTGTTGGCTATTCATCCTTCCTTAGTCCCCAAAATATAGGAATTCTCCAAGATTCTTTTCTTTTTCCTTCCCTTCTTTTCTCTTCTCTCTCTCTCTCTCTCCAAAAAAAAATCATCCATCAATTCCTGGTTCTTCAGCCGTCATCTCTGCAAGGATGCTTCCCAAATCTGTATCTGTAGCATTTCCAGGTGCCTGCTGGGCATCTCCATCTGGAAGTCCTTCTTGCATTCAAACTTGACATGTCCAAAACTAAGCTCATTAATTCCCCATTAACTCTCCTTCCTCTTTCCAGTCCCTGCTAATGGGAGCATCCTCACCTCCAGTCAGGCTTGAATCTCAAAGTCACCCTTATCTTTCCTTTGCTACCGCTGCCCCTCCCCATGTCTCCCTCATCCAGTCAGTTGGCCAGACTCGCCTGTTCCACCTCCATGCTGCTGCCATCCTTCCGCTTTTCTTCTCCATCTCTGCTGCCACTACCCTAATTTGGGCCCTCATTATCTCCCACCTGGACTTTTGGAAGCACCTCCTCCTAACTAACTTCCCTCTTCTTTCCACTGTACCCAACATGCTACTGCCATTGTGACAGTATTAGGCCAAGAGTAACAGTTTTAGTCTTTAGATTTAATTGCATTACTCCCTTGCTGAAAACCATCATCCTTCATGATTCTCTGCAGAATAAAGTCTAGACTCTAAACTTGACTTTCAAGGTTCTTCACTCTTTAAGTTGTTGTCTGTTCTTCTAGGCTTATTTATCTTCACATACTGCCCAGATGGGCATAGCCCCACAGCTCCTGAACCTGCTCTCTGTTCTCCACCTTCTTGTCATTGATTTTGCCAGTTTCTCCTGAAATACCCTTTCTATTCTAATGGCCCCATCCCCATTCTCAAATCTGCCTCCATTTCCTGCTCATGGAAATTCTACTGTTTTTCAGGCCCAATCTGAGTGTTGCCTCTATCATGTGGGACATCTCTAGCAAGAAACAATTTTATTTCTTCCTCAGTGTGCTGAAAGCTTTTTGTTACTTTGCTGTCTTTTATTTGTTCCTTGTATTATTTAAGTTAATGATTTTTAGCACCTATGTAGCTCCTTTCTCACAGTTTTTATTTCTTTGTATACCAGTCACACTTGGTACATATATGTTGAAAAAATGGAATTTGAGAGGATATATGGAAAGGTGCCATGACAGTGATTGGAGATACTAAACAGGATTGAGTTAAGGAATAGAAATTCTTATAATAGTTATGGAAAGATGTGATGATGCAATGAGAACTGCAGTCAGCCATCTAAAGCATGGTGTACAAAGAGGACAGAGCTGGGTTCGCTCAAGTTTCACCCACTAAATCCTATTCCCATGAAGAATACTTGTGTTTACTGTTCATCTGTTCTACCTCTGGATCAGAATTTCAGAAGAGGTAAAGTTTTATCACACAAAATTTAATTTATAGAATTTTCAAAATGATATTAATTAATTAAAATTAATGATATATGCATATTGGTTAGTTTTTCAGGACCACATAGTATTGAACACCTATTTAAGTTGAAATGAAATATTATTTGAGGTTTGGTACATCTCTAATTAGTCTATCAAGCTACCTACGTCCATATTTCTCCTACCCACTGCCATTGCCATCCAGTTGATTCCAACTCACAGCGACCCCCATTAGGTTTCCAAGGCTGTAAATCTTTACAGAAGTGGCTTGCCTCATCTTCCTCCCACAGAGCAGCTGGTGGGTTTGAACCTCTGACCATCTGGTTAGCATCCAAATGCCTTACCTAGACTAGGAGCTCTGGTAGCATAGTGCCTAAGGCACTTGACTGCTAACCAGAAGGCTGGCGGTTCAAACCCACCAGCCACTCCTCGGAAGGAAAGTTGGGCAATCCTACTTCCGTAGTGATACTGCCTCGGAAACCCAAGGAGGGGTC
>NW_006921659.1:6421024-6422552 GCF_000298275.1 Orycteropus afer afer
CTCCACCCAAGTTGTTTTTCCACACTGATGGTAGATGGTTTCTTTTTTGTGGAGGGTGGATGAGTTGGAGTGAGGGAGTGTTTTTTTTTTTTTTTTTTTTTTGGTTTAAAAAAAAAAACAAACATATCACTTAACTGCTTAAAACACTTCAGTGTTCTTATTGCTCTTGGAATAAAAAGCAAACCTCTTATCATGGCCTGTTCATCCTGGGTGGTCTGGTCCGTGTCTGCCTCCAGGCTTATTTCTCTTGGTAGTGTGATGTTCTCCATCGTGCATATGCTTCTGTACGGGGAACAATCTTCTTACTCTTCCCATACTCCTCTTTTATATCTCTTCTTCTTTTGGATCAACTCAGTCATCACTTCCTCTGACTTTCCTGGCTAGGTTAAAAACCAAACCCATTGCTGTCAAGTTGAATTCTGACTCTTAGCAACCTTATAGGACAGAGTAGAACTGCTCCCATAGAGTTTCCAAGGCTATAAACCTTTATGGAAGCAGACTGCCACATCTTTCTCCCATGAAGTGGCTTATGGATTAGAAGCCCTGACCTTTCGGTTAGCAGCTAAGCACTTAACCACTACATACTCTTATTATAAGCTTTCATGGCACCATCTCTCTTTTTTCTTGGTAGCACTTACTACCATTGTCATTTTCCATTTATTTGTGATTCTTTCATTGTTATCAGTCTCTTCCACTTGATCATAAGCTCCATGCTTAGTTTTGCATGCTGTTGTCTTCCACTGCCCAGCAGTGTCTGATGTAAGGAAGATGTTCAGTCTATATTAATTGAATGAATAAATGATGAAGTTTTTGTTTATGTTAGCTAAAAGGAAAACACTTCTGTAGAACTTTAGTGATAAAGATTACAAGATACTAAATATTGCTCTTCATTTATGACACTTTCAATTTTTATACCTTTTACACATATTAAGTAGTATTAAACCAAAGTTACTGCCGTCGAGTCGGTTCAGAATCAAAGTGACCCCTCCTTGGGTTTCCAAGGTGGTATCTCTACAGAAGTAGATTGCCCAATCTTTCTTCTGAGGAGTGGCTGGTAGGTTTGAACACCAGCCTTCTGGTTAGCAGTCAGATGCCTTAGGCACTACACCACCAGAGATAATTAAATATAGTAAAGTGATAGTATGTAGAATCATGGAGTAAGAAAAAACCTCTGATGGCAGATAGTCCAGGCGTCTCTCTAATGTGTTATATCAGAGACTGTGCGGTTTCTTGAACATCTCTAGTAACAGGTAACAGAGACAGCTCTTTTTTTTAATTTCTTCATGTTGAGCAAAAACTGGCCTGCTATGTTTTCTATCCTTTTGTTCTAGTCTCTAAAGTAATACTTAGTAGGTCTATCTCCTATCCATATGGAATCCTTTCATATGAATAGACAACTATCATGTAACTTACTTCTCACACTTTCCTTCCTATAGTGTGCTGTTGCCATATTGGTTCTGGAAACAACTGTGCCCTCCTCTCTTTCCTACAAATCTTCACAGGTATTGTTTTTCTCACTGGAACACTC
>NW_006921659.1:6423335-6430802 GCF_000298275.1 Orycteropus afer afer
CTCTCGGATTTTTGTCAACTAGTCTATTACAGTTTTTTTTCCTGCCCTTTTCAGTAATGCATTCTGCAATGAGGCAAGCGTTGCAGTGATATATGAAATATATAGGGGGGTGGCGTTGGGAAGAATTGCTTGAAAATTTTTAATTTTTTTAAATTTAAAATTTTTCTTATTTGGGAAGATAGGAAGGAAGCAATATTTATAGGAAATTATATCCTGGCAGAATAGGGAAGACTTTTTGACAGGTAGAAGGAAGGGAGTAGAAGAAAAAGAAAACATAAACGTCAAAAAGGGGGAAAAAAGATAAAAAGTTACAGGCAGAAAGATTGTAATTTTCAGAACTGTTGTTCACTTTTCACCTACTATGTGATTCCACAGTGTTATGTGCTTTATCCATGTTGTCTCTTATCCATGCAATGACTGTGGAAAATAGATGTTACCATCATTTTACAGAAGAGATGACAGCCTCCTTCGAGTCATAGCTAGTGAGTGGCAGAAGGGCGTTCTCATGTCTAGTTATAAAGCTGCACTGTTCTAATTTGACTCAGCAAATAATGCTGTGCATGAACTGAAGTAGATGGAAAGTCACTATTGCATAATGGTTAAGAATATATGTAGACTCTAGGGCCAGTTGGCCTGGGTTCAAGTCCTGGCTTTCCCAAGGCTCTACCAATTACCAGCTGGGGTACGTTGAGCAAGTTGCTTTATTGCTCTATGTGCCTTAATCTCCTCATCTGTAAAATGGGGATAATTGTGGAATCTTCTCCTTAGGATTGTTGTGAATTAATTTAGTTAATATATAGTGAAATGCTTAGAACAGTTTGTGACATATAGAAAGCACTTTGTGTTTGCTGCTATTATTATCATTATCATTTTTATTATTATTAGTTTGTATATCCCCTGTGAAAGGTATTTTCTCTGGGAAGTTTGAGGAAAATATTATCAAGACTGTTCTAGAACCACTTCATTAATGTGACTTGTCTTAAGGCTCACCTCTTGGAGTTCTTAATGCACCATCATATCCCTTATCCATAACTATATCTCCCTTTAACCACACACACACTGCCTCATCTTTTTCTTTTCTCTTTATAGAATAACAGCCAATTCAGACCTTCTCTTTAATACTATTATACAAGAAGAAAAGAATGACAATTCACCTTAACTAATACATAGAGGTTCTAGTCAAAACTCAAACCAAACTCGCTGCCATCCAGTCGATTCTAACTTATAGCAACCCTCATTGGGTTACCAAGGCTGTAAATTTTCACAGAACCAAATTGCCTCATCTTTCTTCCATGGAGTGTGGCTGGTGGATTCGAACCACTGACCTTTTGGTTAGTAGGCAAATGCCTTATCCACTACACTCCTTTAGCATAAGTTAAAATTTGCATTTCAAAGCAACAAGTTAGATATAGTTTCCATTTTACATTTTCTTTCTAAAATAGGGTGCTTCCCAGCCTACCTGCAATTCAGGTCCATAGAATTTAAATGGATTATAACATGATGATAAAGCGCTTTGGAGATTTCTGATGACTGCAATAATTATTTCTCTTGTGATATGGTTTAATTACCTTAACTTCCTTTTCCTAGGATATTAGAACTTTTTTTTAAAAAAAAAACAAACAACAAAAAAAAACTATGAACCTTTCTAACTTGAAGATCACATACTCGGGTAAGGGGAAAATAGAGCTGTAGCTTTACTTTGCAGAGAGGCTGAAGATCTGTCTTATCTGGAAACTCTTAAAGAATAACAAAGAGCTCTTTTAAAAATTTATTTTTAGAGGCTTGAGAGGCAAAAAAATCTTTTTTAAGTAGTAAACTAACTCATTAATTTTGGTTTTGTTAACTTAAATTGATTCTTTGTTTAGAACTCACTTGTGGAAATCTTAATGATTTGATGAAGTATCATAAGACTAATTTTAAGTGTTTTTCACTGACTTTAAGAACAATATGTATATATTTTATATATTCTGTAATTATATAATCTGTTTGATTAGTGCTTATGAGCATAGTTCTAAAAATTAGTTTATTATAATATACTGCTTATAGTTGCTTTTTTTTTTTAATGATGCCATTTAGCTCTTATATAACAACCACTTGCAATACTTAAAAATTTTATGAATTCCTGCAAAGTATTCCTAGCCTCACTTATAGCAGAAATTAAAAAATTGCAATCCTCCTAGCAAAAGAAATAGAACATTCTAAATTAAAGCCTTGTTGGTACCTAGAATAATGATTCTCTGTGTAAATAATAAGGAATGGCAAGATTTTTGCTGATGACGTGCATTTCTATTTTATTTTTCAAATAAATTCTTTAGTCATTTGGATTTGATTTAATTTTTTCATTCTCTAACCTTTTTCTCTATCTGAGAGGATAGAATTAGTTTTTGACCACTCCACCATACTACCATCATCACCAAATACCACTTCATCCAGCCCTGCAATTTATATCTCAGTTGCTATCAACTATTTCAAAGCAGTTTAAAGCTATGGAATCCTCTTATTATCAGAGTAAATGCTTAAGATTGAGAGGTAGGAGGTTATAGACAGCCGGAAGACCTAGGGAGAGAAGGGAGCCCAACTGTCAGGCCTCACAGATTAAGATCCTCACCTTTAAAACCAGCCATGGAATTCTCTAGTTGTTTCCTCATATTAACTCTTTCTTTCCCCAACCCTATTTCTTTTCAACAAGTCTCACCATCTACTTTTAGAGATATGGGTGTACTTGTAGCAATTTTCTAACTTAATCTGATTCACCCTGTGAGAGTATATTAATTCTTTCTTTCTTCATTGGCAGGGGACTTGTACTTGACAGCCGAAATAACCTCCAGTTGAGAGGCTTGGTGGTGCTCCTCATTTCTAAAGCTGCTGGGCCCAGCAGCGTGGACGCTTCGTGTCAGAACTATGACATGGTCAGTGGGATCTATTCATGGTAAGAAGGAATTTGACTTCTGACATTGCTCTCAAAATTGTAGGGGGAGCTGTGGTACCATAGTGCCTAAGGCACTTGACTGTTAACCAGAAGGGTGGCGGTTCAAACCCTCCAGCCACTCCTCGGAAGGAAGGTTGGGCAATCTACTTCGGTAGTGATGCCACCTCGGAAACCCAAGGAGGGGTCACTGTGAGTCGGGTCCGACTCCACGGCACATAACAACAACAACTCGAAATTGCGTTTTCATTTGTTGAACAGTACTCAGTGGAAATCACTGTGCTGCTCTTTTTCATTCTCAAATTCAAGATAGAATAAAATATTTTGTAAAGTTAAAAAAAAGTGAATTTTCTTTGTGTGTGTGTGCCTTGTTAATCTGGGGGAGCTCTGGTGGTGTAGTGCCTAAGGCATTTGGCTACCAACCAGAAGGCTTGCGGTTCAAACCCACTCAGCCGTTCCTCAGAGGGAAGGTTAGGCAATCTACTTTTATAGAGATACCGCCTCGGAAACCCAAGTAGTAGCTGTCGCTATGAGTCGGAAAATGACTCAATGGCAGTGAGTTTTTGTTGTTTTTTTTTTTTTTAAATAAATCTGGGAGAAGCCCTGATGACATAGTAGTTAAAGTTCTTAGCTGATAACCGAAAAATCAGTGGCTCGAACTCATCAACCTCTCCATGGGAAAAGGATGTGGCAATCTGCTTCCTTAAAGATTTACAACCTTGGAAACCCTAGGGGCAGTTCTACTCTGCCCTTATATGGTCACTAAGAGTTGGGGTCAATTCAACAGCAACAGGTTTGGGTCTTTTGGTTGTAAATTTGATGTTTTTGGTCAGCTCCATGCATGACTAGTAAATTTCTCCATACATTTTTTAGAAAATACTTTAATTTCTGCCTTAGGAAAAAAAAACAAAACAAAAACTCACTGTCATTGAGTCAATTCCAACTCACAGTAACTTCCATTGGTTTTCCAAGGGTGTTAATCTTTATGGAAGTAGATTGCTTCATCTTCCTCCAACAAAGCAGCTAGTGAGTTCGAACCGCTGACCTTCTAGTTAGTAGCCAAATGTCTTGCTCACTACACCACCAGAGCTCCTTATTTCTGCCTTGAGCATTTAAAAATTTCAGCTTATCACCCCTTCTCCCCAATTATGCTATCATTGTAACACTGTAGAAACCTCTATGCTACTTAGTCCAGGTTTCTGATTTTTAAACCTACTCAAAATGATAACTAGTTGTATAAATAATAATGGAACTAAAATCATGAGAAGTAGTCTATTCCAGTGCTCTATTGATTTTATTTACTTCTGTGGTGAAGAGGTTCTTTTACTAAAGTTATTGGAATAAGCACATTTTTACATCTTACATATTTAGATTAAAAATAAATTCATGAGTAATCATTTTTTTGGTGCATAAAAGCCACCTAAAATTTGTCAGTTTTGTTTAAAAATTACTGCATATATTTTTAGTAGTAGTATTACAGCAATGGTTTTATGTAATCCTGGCAGCATGCTTGGCACTATATTAAAAACCTGTTTAGAAGTAACAATCAGCAGGTGAAATTTGGTGTGCAGAACATTTTCATTCATTATTATACCTAAAAACATAGGTGACAAAGAATTTTTCCTCACAAAAACAAGCATTTCTAGAAACTTTGATTTATGGCTCACTGACCTTGTTGATTTACTTTGAAAACAACCTACATCTCAATATTTGTATTCCTGGTGATCTTATCCAGAAGAATTTTTACTATAGTATTTAGAGAAGGCTATTGTTTGCCAGCTGTGAAATCCACTGATCCTTTCTTATTAGCAATCAAGCAAAGAAGATTATTGTCGGGGCTACAAATGACCTGTCCTCCAGCCAATATAAGTTTTCCAACCCTTTACCATTTATCCGTACAAGTATCTAGACTAGAAGGGATATCTTGAGATCATTTTCAGTTCCTACTTACTCTGAATAGGAGCTCTGATAGCATAGTGCCTAAGGCACTTGACTGCTCACCAGAAGGCTGGCAGTTCAAACCCACCAGCCACTCCTCGGAAGGAAGGTTGGGCAATTCTACTTCCGTAGTGATACTGCCTCGGAAACCCAACGAGGGGTCGCTATGAGTCGGGGCCGACTCGATGGCATATAACAACAACAACAACACTTACTCTGAAATAATTTATATTTGCTTCATGTTTTTAGGTTACTGATCATCTTATGACAGTTACACCATGTGACCTTACAATAATTCTCTAAGATTAAAAAAAAAAGAACCCACTGCCATAGAGTCAATTCCATCTCATAATGACTCCTGTTAGATTTCCAAGGCTATAAGTCTTTAGAGAAATAGATTGCCTCATCTTCCTCTTGTGGAGCAGCTGGTGGGTTTGAACCACTGACTATCTAGTTAGCAGCCAGTTATCTTACCCACTATACCACCAGAGCTCTCTTCTCTAAGATAGGAGTTGTCATTACTTATTTTACTCTTGAGAACAACTGAGACTCAAAAATTTTGAGACTTTTCCAAGGAGCTGCAGCTGGCAAATGGGGAAGGTTGAAGCTCTTAACTATAGTTCTCTTTCCTCCACATCTCATGTGCTTTGTTCTTGATTCTATTCCACCTTTCTAGTCCATTTCACTGGTAACCTGACACTTGTAGATAGCTTCCAAACCAAACACACTGCCATTGAGTCAGATCTGACTCATAACGACCCCTCCTTGGGTTTCTAAGGCATTATCTCTACAGAAGTAGATTGCCCAACCTTCCTTCTGAGGAGTGGCCATTAAATTTATATGCCGAAAAAGGCCTTGCTTCTTGTAAGTATGTCTTAAAAAACTTCTGAGTGGAAAAACTGTGGCAAATTTTCTTTAATACATGTGCATCCTTCCCTCAAATCTGTTTGAATTAGAGCTGAAAACTTTACCTTTTAAATTTTATAGAAAAATGTTGGCTAGTTTAGTTGAAATAACTAGAGAAAATGCATGAAGAACTACAGTGGATACCAATAACCAGTTAGTCCCTAGAAATGAACCTCATACTACCTTTTATTCCATGTATCTCTCTTTGCTCTCAGGAATTCCATTAAGTTTCACTCTGCTAACTTTGAGCCTGTTTTGTCGTCTGCTCTTGCTTTTGGGTAACCACCCACACTACTAATGAACACCATCTGTTTTTATTATTGCTAATCCTGAAACAACCTTTGGAAAGTATTACCTGACATATAGTAGGTGCTTAATAAATATTAGTTACATAAATGAATCATCCCTATTTTACAGATGAGGAAACCAATACTGAGATTAAGACTTTTCTAAAGTCCTCTTGGGAGCTCTGGTGGTGTAGTGCCTAAGGCATGTGACTGCAGAGGTGACAAAGTTGGGATTTAAACTTCTATTAAATTTACATCTTTTTTATTATACACTGGTTATTGTCTATGTGAACATGGTGCAATATGCTGTGACCTTACGTTTCTAATTTCTTACCTATCCTTTAAGAAACAATTGCATTGCTTCTTGATCCTCTGTAGGAACCTAATGGAACAATCTAGATGATTGTTGTAGTATAAGCACTTAGAAAGAACTTTGCATAAGTGTGGGGATATGCTATGAACACAAAAACTTTTTAAATAACGTAAGTGAGTTTTATACCCAGGTGTATAGAGTACCCATTTACACTGAGGACATAATCCTCATGTGGTTCTAGTCTATTTTCTTTTGATCATGCTTGATCTAGTAAGTCATTGATGTTTCTTGGGTATTTTGCACACTTCTTAATGTGAAAAAGTAATTTGTTATAGTACACTACTATAGTACACTACTATGGGAAGCCATTAATTTGGTTATCTACCCCTGAAGTCATTTATTTGGCTTCCGCTTCCTTAATTGTTCACGTGCAACTTTTGCTAGAGGCTTGTATCTATAATGCCACAGTGAATTATTTAACATTTGAGGAAAGTACTGATTTGAGAGCTTTTTAGTTTACCTACAAACTACTGGGATTTACATTGTTGGTATTTTTCTCTCATAAACTTGACTGTGATACCAGGTAACACAACCTAAGGGACCAAAACTTACTTAGGTGACTTCTTTTGTTTGGTCTAAGGATATAGCCAGTGATTGTGGATATATGTCCCTAGTGAATTTTTCACATAATGGCCAAGAAAGGATGGATTCAGGCTAAAATGTAATAACTACATCTTGAAAAATAGGCAAGAGATCCACATTTATAAAAATGCATTATAAGCATCTACCATAGCCTTTTGCCCACCAGACTATAGGCTTTAGGCTTATATTGCCAACCTTGACTTTTGAAAGATTGGTTGCAAAGGTAACTGATCAAAAAAACAAATATCCCTAGCTACAATTGAAAAAATAAGTTTACAATTTCCTTTTCTATTAATTATACCCCCCCCCCAAAAAAAACCTCACTACTGTTGAGTTGATTCAACTCATAGTGACCCCTCCTTGGGTTTCTGAAGTGGTATCTTTATGGAAGTAGATTGCCCAATCTTCCTTCTATTAATGATAGTATATTTTTATTTTATGTACAATAGATAGAT
>NW_006921659.1:6430902-6438080 GCF_000298275.1 Orycteropus afer afer
TTTTTTTTTTTTTTTTTTTAATGCTATAAAAATACCACCAAGTTAAAAATTTCTGTTTTGCTAAAAGATACAAATAGAAATAAAGAACAGTTGACATATTCTGTGGTTTCTAAACATTCAACCACTGATGTTTTCCATAGGATGCTGTTGGTCCTCTATGATTCATAAATAGTTTGGATGCCTGATACTCTCTGAAAATCCAACTGTCCTTTCTTTTCACTTGCTAAATTCATTTTTCTTTTCAGAAGTCTTGTTTGCCTTACCATGTTGCTGCATAATTTGATAGATTTCATTTTCTAGTTGTACTGTGGTGTTGTTAGTTGCTGTCAGTTGGTTTTGACTTATACTGACCATAGGCACAACAGAACAAAACACTGCCCAGTCCTGTGCCTTCCTCCCAATGGTTGCCATGCTTGAGCCCATCGTAACAGCCACTATATCAATCTATTTCATTGAGGGTCTTCCCCTTTTTATTTGATCCTCTACTTTACTCAGTGTTGTAATTAAGGTTGTGTGTCGAGTTGGCTGGGCTCTGGGTTTGAGTGGCTTAGCAGCTGGATGTAGTTATTCCCCATGATGAGATTAGGTAATCAACCCCATGGTAGAATCTGCTGTGAGATGTTAATCAGTGGACAGGGAGCTGTCTTTGGGGTATGGCCTACTTCCAGTATATATGGAGAAGCTTTGAGAGTGGTCTCTAGCTTTTTGGCACATTTGGATCCTGTGTTTAGCCGAGTCTTTAACTCTAGTTCCTGAACTTGAAACAGTGCCCTACCATCTTGCCTGCTTATCTTGAGATTGTGCCATTTTACCTCTGATCTTGGGTTCATCAACCTCAGCAGCCAATAGCTGCATGACTCAGAAGAAGCCTCCAGCTCCAGTAGGCCTGGAACAAGAGGCAGAGCTAAAGCACAAGGTTGAGGGGCCTTCACTGAGCTCCTAGAGCCAGTATTCTATATTTGTAATTCTAGCCTCCTGAACTGTAAGAGAATAAATGCCTGTTTGTTAAAGCTATCCATATTTGGTGTTTCTGTTACAGCAGCACTAGAGAACTGAGAAACGCAGCATGACATCCTTCTCTAGGGACTGGTCCTTCTGACAACATGACCAAAGTATGTGAGATGAAGTCTAGCCATTCGCACTGCTAAGGAGCATTCTGGCTGTATTTTTTCCAAGAAAGAGTTCTTTTTCTATGAATCCATGGTATTTTCAGTATTCTTTGCCAGCACTACAATTCAAATGCATCAGTTCTTCATGCGTCCTTATTCATTAACCAACTTTCACATGCATATGAGCCTATTGAAAATACTATGGCTTGGGTCAGGCATACTTTAGTCCTCAAAGTGACATCTTTGCTCTTAAGTAGGTCTTTTGCAGCAGATTTGCCCAATGCAAATCATATATCATTTGAGTTCTTGACTGCTGTGTCCATGGGCATTGATTGTTGGATCCACGTAAAATGAAATCCTTGAGAACTTCAATCTTTTCTCCATCTATCATGACACTGCTTATTGGTCCAGTTGTGAAGTTTTTTATTTTCTTTATATTGAGGTGTAATCCATACTGAAGGCTGTAATCTTTGAGCTTCATCAGTAAGTACTTCAAGTTCTCTTCACTTTCAGCAAACAAGATTATGTCATCTGCATATTGCATGTTGTTAATGAGTCTTCCTCCAATCCTGATGCTGTGTTCTTCTTCACATAGTCCAGCTTCTCAGATTGTTTGCTCAGCATACAGATTGAATAAATATGGTGAAAGGATACAACCCTGACACACACCTTTCCTGATTTTAAAATGAATGGTGTGGTAGTTGAAGTTATATGTCAACTTGGTGGGCTGGTTTTGAATGTCAGGGAGCTGAGTGTAGTTATTCCCCATGATGAGACTGGTAATCAGCTCCATGGTGGAATCTACTGTGAGCAGCTGAGTAACTGCCTTAGGGATGTGGTCTGCTTCCAGGATATAAGAAGATGCTTTGAGAAAAGTCTTGAGCTTTTTGGCACATCTGGATCCTGCATTCAGCCGAATCTTCATTTCAGTGGCCTGTCATGTTCCTTAATAAGCTTTGGACTGTGCCATTTTACTTTTCAACCTTGGGTTAGTCAGCCTCAGCAGCCAAGAGCTGCCTGAGTTAAGAGACACCTCTAGCTCCAATGGGCTGGGTGCAAGAGGCAGAGCTAGCCCAAGATTGCAGGGCCTCCACTCAGCCCCTAGAGCTGGCACTTTGAACTCAGACTCCTAGCCTCCTAAACTGGAAGAGAATAATCCATGTTTGTAAAAGCCACCCATTTGTAGTGTGTCTGTTATAGCAGCACTAGATAACCAACAACAACAGATAACCAAAACACATGGAATGCCCTTGTTCTGTTCTAACAATTCCTCTTGGTCTATGTACAGGTTCCTCTTGAGCATAATTAAGTGCTCTGAAATTCCATTCCCATTCTTTCCAGTGTTATCTATAGTTTGTTATGATCCACATAGTCAAATCCTTTCGCATAGTTAGTGAAACACAGTAAACATCTTTCTGGTATTCTTTGCTTTCAGCCAAAATCCATCTGACATCAGCAATTATATATCCCTCATTCCATGCCCTCTTCTGAATCAGGCTTGAATTTCTGGCAGTTCTCTATTGATGTACTGCTTCAACCATTTTTAAAATATCTTCAGCAAAATTTTACTTGTGTGTGCTTTAATGATATTGTTTGATAATTTCCACATTCTGTTGCATTACCTTTCTTTGGAATGAGCATAAGTGAGGATGTCTTGTAGTTGGTTGGCCAGATATCTGTCTTTCAAATTTCTTGGCATAAACAAGAGAGCACCTGCAGCACTGTATCTGTTTGTTGAGACATCTCAATGGGTATTCTGTCAATTCCTGGAGCCTTGTTTTTTGCTAGTTCCTTCAGTGCAGCTTGGACTTCTTCCTTCAGTACCATTGGTTCTTGATCTTATGCTACCTCCTGAAATGTGAAAATCAACCAATTCTTTTTGGAACAGTCATTCTTTGTGTTCCTTCTGTCTTCTTTTAATGCTTCCCATGTCATTCAATATTTTGCCTATAAAATCCTTCAATATTGCAACTTGAGGCTTGAATTTTTTCTTTAGTTCTTTCAGCTTGAGAAATGCCAAGCATATTCTTCCCTTTTGATTTTCCAATTTCAGGTCTTTGCACATTTCATTATAATGCCTTCTTTGTCCTTTTAAGCTGCCCTCTGAAATCTGCTATTCAGCTTTTACTTCATCATTTCTTCTATTTTCTTCAGCTACTCTACATTCAAGTTTTGGAGTTTTTCCTAATACTCATTTTGGTCTTCTCTTCCTTTCCTGTCATTTTAATAACCATATGCTTTCTTCATCTGTGATATCCTTGATATCATCCGACAACTCATGTAGTCTTTGGTGACTGGTGTTCAGTTCATCAATTCTGTTCTTCAGATACTCTCTAGATTCAGGTGGGAGATAATCAAAGTCATATTTTGGCTCTTGTGGACTTGTTTTAATTTTCTTCAGCTTCATCTTAAACTTGCATTTAAGCAGTTGATGGTCAATTGATGGCCAGTGGGCCCCTCGCCTTATTTTGACTGATGATAGTTAGCTTCTCTGTCATTTCTTTCCATAGATGTAGTCGATACCTATGTATTCCATCCAGTAAGGTCCACATGTATAGTCATCATTTACATTGTTAAAAAAAAAAAAATGCTATTTGCAATGAGTAAGTTGTTGATCATGTAAAATTCCATCATGCCATCTCCAGTGTCGTTTCTATCACCAAGGCCATATTTTCCAACTGCTGCTCTTCTTTGCTTCCAACTTTCATGTCCCAAACATCAATAATTATCAATACACCTTGATTGTGTGTTTGGTCAATTGCAGACTCCAGAAGTTGGTAAAAATCTTCAATTTCTTCATCTTTGTCTTTAGTAGTTGGTGTGTAAATTTGAATAATAGTAGTACCAACTGGCCTTTGTTGTAGGTATATGGATATTATCCTGTCACTGACAGTGTTGTACTTCAGGATTGATATTTCTCTCAATTTAGATATAGCTGTTATTTGCATGTTCTTTCACTGCAAGTTTAAATCTTGAATCTGTTTCCTTAACTTCTGGAGTTCTTTCTGGACATGTTCAATCATATGAACCAGACTTTCATTATACACTTTCCAGGCATTGTATCCATGCTGTGACATTAATTCTAGAGTCTCAATTCAGACTGCTTGATCTTCTCACTGGGCCACAGAATTGTTTACACATTCTTGCCATGCAGTAATAATCATTTTTTTCTGACCTGCAACAGGGGCTGGAAGCTCTTATCATTTCATACTGAGCAATTCAATTGCTTGTTGAGCAGTCAGTCTTTCCAATTCAATTCTCATTATGTCGTTTTCAAAAGCAGAATAATCCGGGCTGTGAGGTAGCTCAGGTAGTTCTCTGTAAGTCTGTATCTGCTAGTTTCCTCCTCCATCAGCCCCACAGCCACATCCCACACACCAGGCTCTTCATAATCTTGATCAAAATAAGGCAGCATATCCACCACAACCTTTCCAGCCACTAAACCTCTGTACACCATCATATTTCAGTTTTTCAATGAAAAAAATCTATCCATATTACAGAGAAGGCCTCGTGACACAGCAATTAAGCACTCGCCTGCTAAGCAGAAGGTCGGTGGTTTGAACTCACTAGCCACTCCACAGGATAACAATGTGGCAGTCTGCTTCCATAAAGATTACAGCCTTAGAAAGCCTGTGGGAAATTTCTGCTCTGTCCTATGGAGTCACTATGCATCAACTTGGCAGCAGTGGGTTTTTTAATTCATATTACTTATATGCTTAAAATTAAAAGAAAATTATAGTTCACACTTGTAAAGCAATTAAGAACCTATGTTCAAAATGTATTCTTTTGTACTATAAGAGCCTTAAAACTGGAGTGCTTATTGACAGTGTTTTTAAATGAGTATGATGAATAATAGAATTTAGTATAGGCTTTTGAAGATGCTATCCTAAAGATATTTTGGTTCTTTTTTAGAGAAATCTGAAGAGATATAAAAACATGTGCAGTTGATTATATATTCCTATTGATCGAATTCAATTTACAACAATAAAAATAAACCCCAAATACAAATCAAGCAATATTAGTAATTCATTACAACCAGTACTTATTTTCTTCATTAACTTTTTATTGCTATTTTCAACGTACACAGCATGCACAAATGCAACAATTATATGTTGAGCAGGAAAGGGGAAGGCTCTTTATGTTCAATGTACTGTATATCAGAAGTCATTACTTCACCAGAGCTGCTGGAAAAACTCACAATAAGAACAGCCTTTTACAAAACAAGTATAATTAACCACAAAAAGTAGGTGGGCTCAGTTACTAATCTATTCAACTGAAAGTTAGTTTATTGTATATAAATAACATGATATAGGTTAACCTGCCTAAAGAAGTGGTAGTATGGGGGGATGGTGTACCTTCATCACAGCAAAAAGCATGCTTCATGAATTGTTTTGCTAATGGTGAAAATTTTTTAAATTTTTTCCTTAGAGGAGGACTATAGACTATATATTGACTACTTTATGCCAAGAAACTTGGAAGACAACCAGCTGACTCAAGAGATCCATATTTGTGCCCTTTTCCAAAAAAAAGTGATCCAACAGAATGCAGAAATTATCAAACAATATCATTAATATCACACCTGACTAAGATTTTGCTCAAGATAATTCAGGAATGGTTGTAGCAGTATACTGACAGATAACTGTCAGAAATTTAGGTCAGATTCAGAAGAGGGCATTGAATGGGATATCATTGCTGTCAGATGGATCTTGGCTGAAGATCATCTTTGCTCTATTACTGTGTTTGCAAGATGTTTACCTATTTTTTACTGACTATGCAAAGATATTTGACTATGTGGATCATAACAAATTATGGGTAACATTGTGAAGAATGAGAATTCCAGAATACTTAATTGTGCTCATGTGGAACTTGTACTTAGACCAAGTGGCAGTCATTCAAACAGAGCAAGGAGATACTGTGTAAGTTTAAAATAAGAAAAAGTGTACTTCAGGGTTGTATCCTTTCACCATTCTTATTGAAGCTGTTTGCTGAACAAATAATCAGAGAAGCAGAAATATCTGAAGAAAAATGTGCCATCAAGATTGGTGGAAGACTCATTAACAACCTGTGATATGCAAATGACACAATATTCCTTGCTGAAAGTGAAGATGACTTGAAGCACTTACTAATGAAGATTAAAGACTACAGTCTTCAGTATGGATTATACCTCAACATAAAGAAAACAAAAATCCTTACACGAACCATAGCGAAAAGATTGGAGTTGTGAGGTATTTAGTTTATTTGGATCCACAATCAATGCCTATGGAAACAGCAGTTATGAAATCAGGCACTGGGTAAATGTGCCACATTTGACCTTTTCAAAGTACTAACAAGCACAGATATCACATTGAAGACTAAGGTGCACCTGACACAAGCCATAGTCTTTTCAGTAGGCTCATATGCATGTGAAAGGTGGACCATGAATAAGGAAGACCGAAGAAGAATTGCTGTGTTTAAATTATAGTGTTGGCAAAAAATACTGAAAATACCATGGACTGCCAGAAGAACAAACAAATCTTTCTTGAATAAAGTACAACCAGGATGTTCTTTAGAAACAAGAATGGCTAGACTTTGTCTCAAGTACTTTGGTCATGTCAAAAGGGACCAGTTCCTGGAGAAGGATATCATCCTGACTGTTCTGGTTACCTGTACCGCTCTGACAGGAATATACCACAAATGGGATGGCCTTAGCAAACAGGAGTTTATTCTCTTACAGTTCAGGGGGCTAGAAGTCCGAGTTCAAAGTGCCAGGCTCTAGGGGCTTTGTGAAAGCCCCTTGACCTTGGGCTTCAGCTGCGTCTTGCTCCTGGCCCACTGAAGCTAGAGGCATCTCTTCACCCAGGCAGCTACTGAATGCTGAGGTTGACAAGCCCAAGGCCAACAAATAAAATGGCATGGTCCCGATGTTACCAAACCACACGACAGGCCATTAATTCAAGTCCATTGTAAGTCCCAAGGTCGGCAGAGCATGGCAGGCTGCTGAACAATGACACGGCTACATGCAGGGTCCAAGCGTGCCATAAGCTAGAGACCATTCCCAAAGCTGTTTCTGATATACGGGAAGCAGACCAC
>NW_006921659.1:6438180-6444360 GCF_000298275.1 Orycteropus afer afer
AGTATGTATTTTTTTTTTACTAATGTTTTGGTTTTCTTACTTATTTTAGGAAAAACTGACCCAAGTATTTCTCATTGGACTAGCAGTTATGAATAGACCTCATACTAAACGTATTTTTACCCTACCTCATTCCCTGAAATTTCTTGGCACCTCCTCTTACCTTTGGTGTAGGAGACTCAGATACTAAGTTTACCAAACAAATTTTCTTTCTTTCCTGAGTACTCAACTAAACTACATTTCCCAGCCTCCCTTTTAGTTGGTTGTGACCATGTGACTAAGATCTAGCCAACAGAAGTGATGTTTACCGTTTCCTGACACTAAAAATCTTACATTTGGAATTCTCATGACCTTGGGAGCCACCTATTCAAGATGAACATTGCCTGTATCCCTGAATCAGCCTTGGAGTGCCACCTGCTCATCAGGAACATTTATAAAGACTTACACATATGAGATAAGACATCCTTTTGTAAAGCACTTAGTTTTAGTGGTTTATATGCTATATAGCAAACATTATCTTAATTAACACACATGTACTATTTCTGTTAATGCTATCACCATTCATTCAGCCAGTTACCCTAATGAATTTAGTACTCTTTAATTACTCTCTTTCACTTTGCACACCCATTTCTTTCCAACACACAAGTTTCTGTGCATGGCACATAAAAACATTCTGTGTTTTTTCTTTCAATCCATTTACATTCTTTTGTCTCAGATCTTTGTAACTTCACATCTAAACTTCAGCAATAGCTGTCTATCTGGTCTTCTTGTCTCTAGATGCTCCTTATTCAAATTTTTCTGGGTGGGTCTTCCTAAATTGAACATTTTAAAGCCCTGCTTTCCTGACTCAGTCAACTATTTATTAAGCACCTACTAGGTACCAAGTAGTATCCCTGTGTGGCACAAACGGTTAAGTGCTCAGCTACTGATCGAAAGGTTGGTGATTTAATCCACCCAGAGGCATCTCAAAAGAAAGAACTGATGATCTATTTCTGAAAGATCATAGCCATTGAAAACCCTATGGAATACAATTCTACTCTGAAATACATAGGGTTGCCACTAGTCAGAATTGACTCAGCAGCAACTCTTTGTGGGTATGTATGTGAGTTTTTAATGTGCTAGACACTGTACTTGGTGTGGGAGGTGCAGATTGAATAGTACATAGTATTTGTCCTCAGTGACCTTAGCATCAAGCCAAGAAACATACAAATTAATTAAAAAAAAAAACAGTAATACAATGCTACAGATGCTTTGAACAGAGTATAGACAGACTAGAGTTCTGTGAATTAATTAAGGATGTTGAGAGAAAGAGAGGAGAACATTTCAGAAAAAGAGATCATTTGGATTTCACAAAATAGGCAGTTTATAGGTGAGCTTTGAAGTTTATTAGGTCATCAGTTGGAGGAAACCAGGTGGGTAGAGGCAAGTAAGGGGAAATTGTATGTAGGCAGAAGAAGCAAGGAAGTGTTGGACCAAAGACATGGGGTGTGGAAGAACATTGTTGACATGGTAATAGACTTATGGTATGTAATTGTTTCATGAAGGGATGAATGTACAGAATAAATGAACTTCATTGTTTATGTAGGGAATTGAGATGAAATAAGGTGGAAATGAAAGACTAAGGTGAGATTGTGAAGGGCCTTAGGAATTAGGGCTATATCCTGGAGAAACAGTGGGTGGGGCTGGGGGGACAACTAAGAGGCAGCAGAATAGACTTGGAATCTGGGACACACTGTACCACATAGTAGCTGTACCTAGTGTGTACTTGAGAGGATGGTTTTAAGAAGACTAAGAACTAAATGAGTGAATAGAATAATGCATGGCACTCAGTAAACATCCTGTATTTGCTCTTATTCTTAGCTATTATTATTGTCATAGAAAGGTTCTTAAGCAGGTGTGTCACATTAATAAATCTGTGCTATGGAACGTAATTGACTAATATTTAGAAGATGACCCAGAAAAGAGAGGTCCAAGAGACAGAGAATCACCCAAGGATTTATTGAAGTAGTCTAGTCAAGAATGAATGAATAAGGAAGACTGAAGAAGAGTTGATGCTTTTGAGTTGTGTTGGTGAAGAATACTGAAATACTGCTAAAAGAACTAACAAGTCTGTCCTGAAATAAGTGCAGCTGGAATACTCCTTGGAAGCGAGAATGGCCAGACTTCGTTTCACCTACTTTGGTCATGTTGTCAGAAGGGACCATTCCCTGGAGAAGGATATCATGTTGGGTAAAGTGGAGGGTCAACAAAAAAGGGGAAGGCCCTCAATGAGATGGATTGACACAGTGGCTGCAATGATAGGCTCAAGCATAGCAAGGATCATGGGTTGGCACAGGACCGGGCAGTGTTTCGTTCTGTTGTACATAGGGCTGCTATGAGTCGGAGATCACTCGATGGCACCTAATAACAGTAAAGAGCCTAGAAGGAAAACAGAGATTTGGAAAGGTTATGGAGGTTTTCCCAAGGCACATTGCTGGAGACTGACTGAGGCAGAATTTGGATCCATTTAGGGCCTCTGATTTCATACCTTTTTCCTGCCAACATTTCCCAGTTTGTGCTCCCAAGGTGGAAGTGTAATTAGGTGTTCAGTGCGACAAAAGGTCCTGTGGTCAAATAAGTTTGGGAAAACCAGGTTAAACAGAGTTAGGGAGTTTCTGCACTTCAGAATTCTTAGTTGTTGTTATGTACATTGGCGTGCTTCATGAATCTCTGAGATATCATTTCTCTGTTATTTGATTCCAGACCCCTTTAACCTCTGTCAGCAGTATATCTTGTGGAATGCTCCAAAATAGTTTGGTAAATGTTACTCTATTTCAGTGTGCCCAACTTTGAACCCTAATATGAGGTTTTCCCCAGTGAGAAAACTGAGGCTCAGAAAGGTGAAGTGACTTTCTGAGGTCCCATATTAAGTGATTAAGTAGGGGAAGAAACACGTCATATCAATTATTGATTCTAAAAAAAAAAAAAACTCAACCTGACTCATAGCGACCCCTCTTTGGGTTTCCGAAGCTGTCTCACTATGGAAGTAGATTGCCCAACCTTCCTTCCGAGGAGTGGCTGGTGGGTTTGAACTGCCAGCCTTCTGGTTAGCAGTCAAATGCCTTAGACATTATGCTACCAAGTTCAAATCCTTGTTGAATCCCTTATTAGTTGGGTGATCCTGAAAAAGTTAAGTAGCGACTCTGTGCCTCATAGTTTTGTCGTGTATGTTGAAGAAGATAATATGCATAAAACACTTAGAAGAATGGCTAATACAGAGATGGTACTTAACAAGAGTTGTCTCTTATTGTTATTCCAGACCTCTGAGTGACGCTTTATGTCCTTTATTAGATTTCCCATTCCTTAAAGAGAGGAATTTAGCTTTCTACATCTTTTTATCTCATCAACAGACATAATATTCATTTAAATCTTTGTCTGGATGACTGAATCTTCAGTATAACATAAGTGTTCTAGACCAAAATAAACATTTGAATCACGAGTTTTACTGCATGTGCCTTTTCGAGTAGTTTAACATGGACTGTGACTTACAGTGACTGTACCGTTTTATGTCCCTTGCAACCTCTAATTCAGGATGTGAGCTGTAATCAGACTCTAAAGCACCCTTCAAGGAACAGTTAATTTTTTCAACCTAGTTATTATATAAAGCAATATATAATGAGGCATTTAAAGAAAGGAAGATAAAAGCATTAGTGGTTTGCAGACTGTCTAGTGAGTTTTTAAAATCTCATCAAAAAATTTATTTTTCTTATTTTATTTTTTCCTTCCTATCCCAACGTATTCTTCATTTTACTGAATTTCCTTCACTCACCTGTTTTTTTGCAGCTTCTCTCCAGGTACCTAAAAGATGTGAAGTTTTACTGATAGAGTTTAGATTCTTCTGGGCTTGTATTGCCCTCAACCCCATAGCTTCCAAGCAGCAGATCGAGCAGAGTGAGTGCTGCTGGGGGACCAGTGCAGCGATAGTGCTTCCACTGTCCTCAGAATTGCAGCAGAGCAGTTTGACCAGGTGGAACCATGGCACACCTGGCAGTTTTAGGCATAACAACTACATTTAATTAAAGGTGTGCATTGTCCTGGGACACATATTCATTTATAGAAGTGTTGCCACCTTCTTGCCCACTTTGTTCTGTCTTTTATCTTTGCTGTAGAGAAAAAATCAGCAATAAGTAGAACATACAAGAATGAAAAAGCATTAAATGAGTCAGAAGTAAAGTTCTTATCTGCCTTTTAGATGATCTGTTGGCCAACATTTATAATGGATACTTGACATTTTAAAGCATATCAATTCTATTTGTAAAACAACTAGTTTTATCTTACGTATATGTGACTTCTGGATGGCAGATTAGCTGATGAATAAGAATAAAATTTTGGACTGATTATTTTCTGCATTTACTTATAATGCTGGTAAGAAAACACTGTGTGCTCTCTGTGGTATTCAATATATTTCAGATGGCCAGGTCTCCCCCCCCCATTCCAGCAGTCATGCCTAGGACATAGGTGGCAGGCAATGACTATTTGATCATGGCTAAATTATTATTATTAATCTTGGAGCAGGGAATATTTTCCTAAAAAATTTCTGAAACTTTAAAAGATCACACATTTGAATGCATAAAAAATAATCCTTCAGTGGGACAAATTCCTGTAAAGTCAAAAGACAAATGCTGAAATTATAAAACTGCATGGGACAGAGGACCAAGTTTTAACATATAGACCAGTTGAAGAGCTTATAAATCAGGAAGATGAAGATAATATAACAGAAATGTGGGCAAAGGATGTGAACATGCTGTTTGTTGAAAAGAAACTTACATCGTTGGTATACAAAAGGGAAAAAGGCTGACCCTCATTCTAAAGGGCTGAGTAAAACAAAATCGTATTTTTTTCACCTGTCAGATTGATAAAGATTAAAAAGTTTGTTATCCCCTGTTTCTGGGTATGTGAAAGAAGTAGGCACTTGAATTCTTTGGTAGTAGAAGCTTTAATTGGTGTAGATGCTTAGAGAGGCATCTGGTAATAGCTATAAATTTTATTTTAATCTAACTATACTTTGCTTTATTGTAAAGTTTTTATTTAGCATAAATTGCCTGCTGGTGTGTTAGCATAAATTCTCAAAGATATACATACAGGAATGCTCTTTGAAGCATAGTTTGCAACAATAACAACAACAATGGGAACAAACTATCTACCAATAGTTTTAATATATTCATAATTATAGTATAATCAGTACTGTTATATTATTGATACAAGGGAATGTCCGAGAATCATTTAAAAGACGATCTGCATGTGCTGATCTGTAATAATTATGAAGAACTATATGTAAAATGTTTAAAATGCAGAAATATATTGTAATATGATCACACTGGGGCTTTAGTGGATAAACCCACTGCCGTCCAGTTAATTCCAACTCATAGTGATCCTACGTGACAGAGTAGAGCTGCCCCATAGGGTACCAAAGGCTGTAATCTTTACAGATGGAGACTGACACGTCTTTCTCCTACCAAGCAGCTGGTGGGTTGGAACCTGCTGACTTTTCACTTAGAAGTGGCTTCTGGGTCTATTTTGGGTAGATAAGTGGTGGATTTTTATGTGTGGACAGTGCTTCAAAGGAGTCATCTAAAACTCACTAATATAAAACTTTTGGTAAAACTGATATAAAACTTTAGTTGAAGATAGTTAGCTTAAAAGCTCTATCTTGCTACTAGAATGAGAGCATTAAAGTCTCTGAACTAACTTGAAATTTTATCTTTTGGCCTCCTTGACAAGATCAAATATACTATGAAAATGCATAATTATAGTTGTGGGTTTTTGTAAAATAAAAAGAGCAAGAGTGGAACAATGCAATATCTTTAGTTAACACTACGTTTGGCCATCTGTGTTAAAATGGACTCATCAATTCAGTATCTGTAGGACTTTTTGTTGGTTACATTTCTTTAGCTGAGCCCTAGATTTCTTGGCAAAGATGCTAATGAATTATTCACTCAGCCTATCCTATTATTTCAGAAGGAAAGTTGTCAATCTACTTCCATAGTAATACTGCCACGTAAACCCAAGGAGGGGTCGCTATGAGTAGGATCTGACTCGATGGCAGTGAATTGAGTTTATCCTATTATTTAGGATTAGGCAGCCCTGGTAGCATACTGCTTAAGGCATTTGACTGCTAACCAGAAGGCTGATGGTTCAAACCCA
>NW_006921659.1:6454495-6455998 GCF_000298275.1 Orycteropus afer afer
GTGAGGTCGGCTCCAACTTTGAGTTGTGGTGTTGGCAAAGTATGCTGAAAATACCATGGACTGCCAGAAGAACAAACAAATCTGTCCTAGAAGAAGTACATCACAGTAAAATGTTAATTCTATGCAGTAGAAGACTTGTAGTCACTTAAAATGTTTAATGGCAGAGCCTGCTTAATAGCTTTATAACTCAGTGCTATCCCTTAGAACCCAAACTCAAAGTATCCCCAATGGTAAATGTGGTACAGTAGAGACATGGATAAAGGGCCAGAGATCTGGGTCCTTGTCTCAAATCTGTAATTGATTAGTCATTTAACCTTAAGGAAATCACTTAACTTCACTTTATCAGATTCCGTTCAAATCTACTGGCATCAAGCCAATTCCAACTTATAGTGACCCTGCAGGACAGAGTATAACTGCCCCATAGGTCAATTAGAACTGGAGTCTCCAGGTGACACAAACTTGCTTGGCTGCTGGCCAAAAGGTTGGATGTTCTAGTCTACCCAGAGGCACCTTGGAAGAAAGGCCTGGAGAATCTACTTCTGAAAAAACATACATTGAAAACTCTATGGACAATAGTTCTATTCTGACACACATGGACTGGCTATGAGTCAGAACCAATTCTACAGCAGCTACATTTTTTCAGTTAAAGCCCTAAACTGGGGAGAATGTTCTGTGAATTCTTGGCACACTTGGCATGTTGTTTTGTAATGACTGATTTATGTATATGTTTTCCCACTAGATAGTACCTTCTAGACATCAGGGCCTGTTTCCTGGTCATCTTCCAACCCCCATCAACTCTCTCACCACTAAGCCTGCTAATACATTTTGTGCTTTTGAGGAGCTTATCATCTGTGATTGTTGTTGTTCGGTGCCGTGAAGTCACACAACAGAACAAAACACTTCCTGCTCCTGTGCCATCCTCACAAGCCTTGCCATGCTTGAGCCCATCATTGCAGCCACTGTGTCAGTCCATCTCATTGAGGTCTTCTCCTTTTTCGCTGACCCTCTACTTTACCAACTTTATCCTTCTCCAGGGACTGGTCCTTTCTGACAACATGACCAAAGTATATGACACAAAGTCTGGCCTTTCTGCCCTATAAGGAGCATTCTGGCTATACCTCTTTCAAGACAGGTTTGTTCTTTCTTCTGGCCATCCATGGTATTTAAATATTCTTTGCCAACACCATAATTAAAATGCATCAGAGAGGACACCGAACTGTGCACATAAGAGATAGATGACAGATGCTAAAACCAACCAACCAGTATGTCCACAATACCACATTGCCATTAACACCAAACACTAGGCTATACAGATAAACACATAAACACCTCAGATGATCAGACAGGGGTCAGTGAATAGAGGTATACTCTAGACCAAGGATAGACTCAGCTGAGGCTAATCTTGCACAGACACCAGTGATACAAAATACCTGCAGTCCTTACGGAAACAATAGAAGACAGACACAGAGTAATCCCTCACACTATGGGAGAGAGATCCAATAG
>NW_006921659.1:6456098-6458959 GCF_000298275.1 Orycteropus afer afer
AGAGAAGTAGAGACTATAAAAACCTGTGAAAGAGGCAACTACTTTCTTTTTTTCTTATAAAACCAGAAAAACCAAACTTTCTGCCATGGAGTCAGATCTGACTCATAGCGACCCCTCCTTGGGTTTCCAAGGTGGTATCACTATGGAAGTAGATTGCCCAATCTTCCTTTGGAGGAGTGGCTGGTGGGTAAATTTAAATAATTGAACTTGGTCTCAGTTGAAAATATTGTAGTTCATAATTTATCATTTTAATGGGGTACTAATTACTGTCTGATGACTTCTAATTAAAGTAATAATAAATTGTAACTCCCTGTCTTCACCTTCACTCCACACAGTAGAATTCACCTAACACTTAAAAATGCCAAATTTAACAAACCCTATTTCTTTGGGGATTGACCACATCAAAAAACAAGGTTTAAGTAGGAACATGTTGATTATATGATATATTTAAAGCTCAGTGTGAAATAAGTTCATGTTAACATGAAATAATACTGAAATATGTATCATTTAAAAAAAAAACAGTTGTGGTGATTGTTATTTTATTAAAAGATGTCATGGATAAATGCATGGAAAAGGATCTGGAAGAAATGTCACCCACCTGGTAATAATCATGGTTAGGGTAAGTAAAAAAGAGGAAGGTTTGGAAAAAGGAACCAGGTATGGGGGAATAGTCAGAGGGGACTTTAACTTAATTTCAGACTTATTTATTTATTTATTTATTTTTGGTATATAATCAAATATTTATGTAAAATCACCTCTTTATTAGGCAAAGGAATAAATCAAAAGCTTCCAAATTCTTGTACATGTTGAAAGTTTTCCATAAAGACCTCTTACGTACAAAATAATACCCAATTGTCCCAAAATTAATTGTGTCAGAATATTATTCTAAAGTCATGTTGTTGTTTTTATATGCCGTCGAGTCATCTCCAATTCATAGCAACCCCTCCTTGGGTTTCCGAGGCGGTACCACTACAGAAGTAGATTACCCAACCTTCCTTCCAAGGAGTGACTGGTGGGTTTGAACCGTCAGCCTTCTGGTTAGCAGTCAAGTGCTTTAGGCACTATACTACCAGAGCGCCTATTCTAAAGTCATGCTTAACTTGAAAGTCTAAAGTTTTGGGACTTTTTTTTTTTTTTTTTTTTTTAATGCTATAAAAATACCACCAAGTTAAAAATTTCTGTTTTGCTAAAAGATACAAATAGAAATAAAGAACAGTTGACATATTCTGTGGTTTCTAAACATTCAACCACTGATGTTTTCCATAGGATGCTGTTGGTCCTCTATGATTCATAAATAGTTTGGATGCCTGATACTCTCTGAAAATCCAACTGTCCTTTCTTTTCACTTGCTAAATTCATTTTTCTTTTCAGAAGTCTTGTTTGCCTTACCATGTTGCTGCATAATTTGATAGATTTCATTTTCTAGTTGTACTGTGGTGTTGTTAGTTGCTGTCAGTTGGTTTTGACTTATACTGACCATAGGCACAACAGAACAAAACACTGCCCAGTCCTGTGCCTTCCTCCCAATGGTTGCCATGCTTGAGCCCATCGTAACAGCCACTATATCAATCTATTTCATTGAGGGTCTTCCCCTTTTTATTTGATCCTCTACTTTACTCAGTGTTGTAATTAAGGTTGTGTGTCGAGTTGGCTGGGCTCTGGGTTTGAGTGGCTTAGCAGCTGGATGTAGTTATTCCCCATGATGAGATTAGGTAATCAACCCCATGGTAGAATCTGCTGTGAGATGTTAATCAGTGGACAGGGAGCTGTCTTTGGGGTATGGCCTACTTCCAGTATATATGGAGAAGCTTTGAGAGTGGTCTCTAGCTTTTTGGCACATTTGGATCCTGTGTTTAGCCGAGTCTTTAACTCTAGTTCCTGAACTTGAAACAGTGCCCTACCATCTTGCCTGCTTATCTTGAGATTGTGCCATTTTACCTCTGATCTTGGGTTCATCAACCTCAGCAGCCAATAGCTGCATGACTCAGAAGAAGCCTCCAGCTCCAGTAGGCCTGGAACAAGAGGCAGAGCTAAAGCACAAGGTTGAGGGGCCTTCACTGAGCTCCTAGAGCCAGTATTCTATATTTGTAATTCTAGCCTCCTGAACTGTAAGAGAATAAATGCCTGTTTGTTAAAGCTATCCATATTTGGTGTTTCTGTTACAGCAGCACTAGAGAACTGAGAAACGCAGCATGACATCCTTCTCTAGGGACTGGTCCTTCTGACAACATGACCAAAGTATGTGAGATGAAGTCTAGCCATTCGCACTGCTAAGGAGCATTCTGGCTGTATTTTTTCCAAGAAAGAGTTCTTTTTCTATGAATCCATGGTATTTTCAGTATTCTTTGCCAGCACTACAATTCAAATGCATCAGTTCTTCATGCGTCCTTATTCATTAACCAACTTTCACATGCATATGAGCCTATTGAAAATACTATGGCTTGGGTCAGGCATACTTTAGTCCTCAAAGTGACATCTTTGCTCTTAAGTAGGTCTTTTGCAGCAGATTTGCCCAATGCAAATCATATATCATTTGAGTTCTTGACTGCTGTGTCCATGGGCATTGATTGTTGGATCCACGTAAAATGAAATCCTTGAGAACTTCAATCTTTTCTCCATCTATCATGACACTGCTTATTGGTCCAGTTGTGAAGTTTTTTATTTTCTTTATATTGAGGTGTAATCCATACTGAAGGCTGTAATCTTTGAGCTTCATCAGTAAGTACTTCAAGTTCTCTTCACTTTCAGCAAACAAGATTATGTCATCTGCATATTGCATGTTGTTAATGAGTCTTCCTCCAATCCTGATGCTGTGTTCTTCTTCACATAGTCCAGCTTCTCAGATTGTTTGCTCAGCATAC
>NW_006921659.1:6459059-6460207 GCF_000298275.1 Orycteropus afer afer
TGGTCAAACTAGCCAATCACAGCATCAGAACTCTAAGCACCTGAGAGAGAGTGGGAACCTCCCAGAACATTGTATTGTGCCACGCCCAACAGAAATACTCCACGTGGATAACATTTACAACCAGAAGCTCCTCAGTTGCTCATAGAAAATTCCACCTTGGAGTTTACAAAGACTTATGGGTAGAAAAGCCACACTAAGTAATTTACTGCACTGCAGAGGGAATATGTGGAACAAAATCCAAAAAATAATGACCAGAATTACTGGTCAGATGAAATCTGGTGAGACTCCCAATACTATGGCCCTGAAATACATTCGGCACTTAGAATAAAACTCACCACCAGGGGCAGGCTCTCAGCCCAATATAAATAAATAAATAAATAAATAAAATGCATCAGTTCTTCGGTCATCCTTATACATTGCCCAGCTTCCATGTGCATATGATGTGATTGAAAATACCATAGCTTGGATCAGGTGCACCTTAATCTTCAAAGTGACATCTTTGCTTCTTGATGCTTTAAAGAGGTTTTATGCAACAAATTTGCCCAGTGCAATATGATACCTGATTCCTTGACTTCTGCTTCCATTGACATTGATTATAGATCCAAGTAAAATGAAATCCCTGACGACTTTAAACTTTTCTCCATTTATTGTGATATTGTTTATTGGCCCAGTTGTGAGAATATTTGTTTTCTGTGTGTTGAGGTGTAATCTATCCTGCTTACCATATACCTGGTAGTAATTTGTATCCCTGTCTATCCCTGTACTAGATTTGTTCATTGATTGATTCATTCATTTAATCATTCATTTAGCAAACATTTGTTGAGTACCTGCTATGTGCAAAGCTACCTGTGCTAAATATGGAAAAATAATGAAGTATATTATTACTGACACATACTGAGTTTTCTATATGTCAGGTACCATTACAGGTGCTATGTGTGTATGCATATATATGTTGTTATGTGCTGTCAAGTCAGACGCGACTCATAGTGACCCCTCCTTGGGTTTCCAAGGCAGTATCACTATGGGAGTAGACTGCCCAACCTTCCTTACAAGGAGTGGCTGGTGGGTTTGAACCGCCAGCCTTCTGGTTAGCATTCAAGTGCCTTAGGCAGTACGCTACCAGAGCTCCCACATATATATGTATATAT
>NW_006921659.1:6460307-6496129 GCF_000298275.1 Orycteropus afer afer
CATTTAATCCTTACACTAGTCAAGAAAAAGTTGCTTTTCTTAATAGGCTTATAGAAATGTAGTAACTTGCCAAAGTTTATAGAATAAGTCAGTGGCAGAGTTGGGTTTCAAACTCTGACCACAGAATCCATGCTCTTTTCATTATGATAGCCCCTGGATTGTTGTTGCTGTTGTTGTTGTGCTCTCGAGTTGGTTCCAACTCATAGTGACCCTATGTACAGCAGAATGGAACACTTCCCAGGACTGCACCCTCCTCAAAATTGTTGCCGTGTTTGAGTGCTGTGTTGCAGCCATTGTGTCAATCTGTCTTGTCAAGCATCTTCCTCCTCTTCACTGACCCTCTATCCACCAAGCATGATGTCCTTCCCCAGGGACTGGTCCCTCCTGATAATATGTCCTAAGTACATACATTGAAGTCTCACCATCATCACTTCTAAGGAGCATTCTGGCTGTACTTCCTCTAAGACAGATTTGTTCATCCTTTTGGCAGTCCATGGTATATTCAATATTCTTTGCCAGCACCACAGCTCCAAGGCATCAATTCTCCTTGCATCTTCATTGTCCAGCTTTCAGGTACAGTATGAGGTGATTGAAAATACCATGGCTTGGGTCAGGTGTACCTTAGTCCTCAAGGCAACATCTTTGCTTTTTAAGACTTTAAAGAGGTCTTTTGCAGCAGAGTTACCCAATGCCATATGTTTGATATCTTGACTGCTGATCATGTGGGTATTGATTGTAGATCCAAGTAAAATAAAAGCCTTGACAGTTTCATTCTTTTCTCCATTTATCATGATGTTGTTTATTGGTCCACTTGTAAAGATTTTTGTTTTCTTTATGTTGAGGTGTAATCCATACTGAAGATTGTAGTCTTTGAACTTCATCAGTAAATGTTTCAAATCCTCTTCACTTTCAGCAAAATTGTGTCATCTGCATATTACCGGTTGTTAATGAGTCTTCCACCAATTCTGATGCCACATTTTGCTTCATATAGTCCAGCTTCTCAGATTATTTGCTCAGCATATACCTTGAATAAGTATGGTGAAAGAATACAACCCTCAAGCATATTTTTCCTGATTTTAAACCATAGTATCCCCTTGTTCTGTTTGAATGATTACCTCTTGGTCTATGTACAGGTTTCACATGAGGACAATTAAGTGTTCTGGAATTCCCATACTTTCCAGTATCCATAATTTGTTATGATTCACACAGTTAAATGCTTTTTCATGGTCAGTAAAACACAGATAAACATCTTTGTGGTATTCTCTGCTTTCAGCCAAGATCCTTCTGATATCAACTGTGATATCCCACGTTCCATGTCTTCTTAATCTAACTTGAAATTCTGGCAGTACCCTGTTGATGTACTGCTGCAACTATTTTTTAATTTTCAGAAAATTTTACGTGTGATATTAATGATATCATTCAGTAATTTCCACATTCCTTTTAGATAACCTTTCTGTGGAATGGCCTCCAATGTGGGTCTCTTCCAGTCAGTTGGCCAGGTAACTGTCTTTCGAATTTCTTGGCATAAACGTGTACACACTTCCAGCGTTGCATCTATTGAAACATCTCAGTTGGTGTCTGTCAGTTTCTGGAGCCTTGTTTTTTGTCAGTGCCATCAGTGCAGCTTGGGCTTCTTTCTTCAGTGCCGTCAGTTCTTGATCACATTCTACATCCTGAAATGGTTGCACATCAACCAATCTTTTTGATACAGTGATTCTGTATATTCTTTCCATGCTTCCTACATTGTTCAGTATTTTGTCCATAAAATTTTTCAGTATTGCAACTTGAGGCTTGAATTTTTTCTTCAGTTCTTCCAGCTTCAGAAATGTTGAGGGTATTCTTTCCTTTTTGTTTTCTAAATTCAAGTCTTTGCATATTTCATTATAATTCTTTATCTTCTCAAGCCACCCTTTGAGATCGTCTATTTAGATCTTTTACTTGGTCATTTCTTCCATTTGCTTTAGCTACTGTACATTCAAGAGAAAGCTTCAAAGTCTCCTCTGACATCTACTTTGTCTTTGTCTTATTGACCTTTTCCTTTCTTAATGTATGATGTCATTCCACAACTCACCTAATCTTCAGTCATCAGTGTTTAATGTGTTGAATGTATTCTTGAAATGGTCTCTAAATCCAGGTGGGATGTACTGCAGATCGTATATTGGGTCTTACAGATTTTTTTTCATTTTCTTCAGCTTCATCTTGAACTCACATATGAGCAGTTAAAGATCTGTTCCACAGTTGACCCCTGGCCTTATTCTGACTGATGATATTGAGCTTCTCTGTCATTTTGTCAGTGTAGTCATTTTGATTCCTGTGTATTCCATCTGGTGAGGTCCTCGTACATAGTTGCCATTTATGTTTAGGATTAAAAGCCAACCCAAACCCACTGCCATCGGGTTTGATTCTGGAACCTACTGACCCTATAAGACAGTAGAACTGCCCCATGGAGATTACAAGGCTGTAGATCTTCACAGAAGCAGATGCCTCATCTTTCTCCCACTGGTAGGTTTGAACCATTGACCTTTTGATTAGTAGCAGAATGCTTTCACCACTGTGACAGCAGACCTTCTAATGTTTATTATTAAATCAAACCAAACCTACTGCCACTGAGTCGATTCTGACTCAGAGCAACCCCCATTGGGTTTCCAAGGCAGTAAATATAGACAGAAGTTGATTGCCCCATCTTTCTTCTGCAGAGTGGCTGGTGGGTTTGAACCATCAACCTTCTACTCACTGCCATTGAGTCGGATCCAACACATAGCGACCCCTCCTTCGGTTTCCAAGGTAGTATCTCTACAGAAGCAGATTGCCCAACTTTCCTTCCGAGGAGTGGCTGGTGGGTTTGAACCGCAGCCTTCTGGTTAGCAGTCAAATGTGTTAGGCACTGCGCCACCAGAGCTCCTTATGTTTAGTATTGTTGTTGTTCTTGTTAGGTGCTGTTGAATCGACTCCAACTCATAGTGACCCTGTGCACAACAGAATGAAACACTGCCCAATCTTGTGCCAGCCTCACAATACTTGTTATACCTGAGCCCATTGTTGCAGCCACTGTGTCAGCCCATTTGTTGAGGGCCTTCCCCTTTTTTGCTGACCCTAAATATGCTTTCTTATCCATCTTGACATCCTCAATACTGAGCACAATTCTTTATGTTCCATGTTAGATGATGCTGGATGTATAATAGATAGAAACCAAGTTACGGACTTGATTGGTTGCTGAGTTATTGAGATAAAATTTCTTTATGGGGTTGAATGTTGGGATTCTGTACAATTTAAAAATAAAGATTTCTATGTGTCTAGTCCCATATCTCTTTTACAGCACTGTTCCTTTTGTAGATTTATTCTTTATCTGTTGAGAAACAGGGATAACTGCATATTTTCTTTTGATTCAGGAATGATTTTTTTAAATAGATATGTGCCCTAAGCAGATATTCTATCTATTGGGCTTCCCCTGTAGACAAAGAGCAAAAAGTATTTGTCGTTAGTCCTGAAATGCTCAGTGCTAAAATTTTGATATTGAAAACCACTACATTGATTCTCCCTGGAGATAACATTTCAAGGAAATACTTGGGTGATTATGCACCTACAGGATTTGCTGTTGTCCATAGGTAATTTTCATCCTCCTGTAAAATAGACTTTCTATTACTCTTCTGTAATCACTTGCATATTCATTGCAAATAATGATGTAACGAATTTTTAGGGGCTGTGCATAAGAGAAGCAACAAACTGAAACGCTAAACAAGTTTCCACCCCTTCTTTCCAAAGCTGTAGTTAATCACTTGAACACATTCCAATATAGTAGAAAGCTGGCAGACTTTTCTTTGCAGCAGGCTATGTAAAAATGTTTATAATTTACAGCTTATTATGCCATGCAAACGACTGTGTTCCAAGTGAAGGAGAGTGAGAAAATACGGCTGTGAAATTATTTAACTCCTCTTTGTTAGGTTCTTTTTTGGCAACAGTAGAAGGATACTTAACACTTAAAATGCATTCTGTAATTTATTTAAAATTATTCCATGAGAACTTTTAATAATAGGAATTTACTTTTTATCTCTTTTTATAGATTGGCCAGAGCAATTTTAATTTAATAAAAACAATAAGCTGAAAAATTAGAATTATCAGGAAATTTGAATGGAATAGTACTAAATTATTAAGGTTTAATTCAGTTTATGACTTCAATTTTGTAAAAATCTGTTTGAGTTTCTGACACACCTACAGGATTAGATAGTCAATTTGTTATTTTCAAAGATAACTTATACAATTTTGTTTCATGTTATCTGTTTGTAGCATTTGGCTAAGGAGCTCTGGTGGTGTAGTGGTTAAGGAATTTGCTGGTAACCAAAAGGTTGGTGCTTTGAATCCACCAGCCACTCTATGGAAGAAAGATGAGGAAATCTACTTTCATAAAGATTTACAGCCTTGGAAACCCTATGGGTTTTGAAATCATCTTGATGGCAGTGAGTTTGGTTTTTGGCTTAGCACCTTGACTAGAAGGTAATCTTCCTCAGGAGTAATTAGAGGGGGCAGGCAAGGTAACTTGGACCTCTGCGTAATCTATTGACTATACCCACGCATTTTAGGTTGTTCCTTAGAATGTTCTAATTTTACTGGTTCCTGCATTAGATTCATAAAACCCCTAAGTCAGTTATCACACAGTCTTTTTGTGGTTACTGTTCTCTCTGTGCTTGGTACAGTGCTGCAAGTTCCTACTTAATAAACCATAACTTTCACCTTGGTGGGGAAGTGGCTTCCTCTGTGAAGGACCAGCTACGGTTGGCTTTCAGACGTTGTACTTTATAGGTGGGCCTTCAGTGAAGGATGTTCCTACAAAAAACAAGTAAAAACACAAGTGTTATTTAAAAGTCTTTTACCATAGACTTTTTCCAAGGAGCTCTGGTGCCACAGTGCCTAAGGCATTTGACTGCTAACCAGAAGGCTGGCAGTTCAAATCCACCAGCCACTCCATGGAAAGAAGACCGGGCAGTCTACTTCTGTAAAGCTTTGTTGTTGTTGTTGTTATGTGCCGTAAAGTCAGCCCTGACTCATAGCGACCCCTCCTTGGGTTTCCGAGGCAGTATCACTACGGAAGTAGGATTGCCCAACCTTCCTTCCGAGGAGTGGCTGGTGGGTTTGAACCGCCAGCCGTTTGGTTAGCAGGCAAGTGTCTTAGCCACTATGCTACCAGAGCTCCCCTGTAAAGCTTTACCACCCTGGAAATCCACTGGCGGGGTCGGGATCAACTTGACATCAGAGAGTTTGATTTTTTGTTTTTTTTCCTTCTAATTCTTCAGATCTAAGTGGGGAGGGAACTTGTTCTATTTAGTTTACCCTTCCTAAAAGATAAAAGAGGAAAAAAATTATATTGAAATATTTAATAAAGTTAATAAATCATTTATTTTTTCTATTTGTTTTAGGATTAAGTTAGAAGCTATGAACTTTGTAATACTTGATCAGTTCTTATTATTCGTGTAATATTTTTTCCGTAAGCACAAATAATCAGATAGTCAGTATATTTAAATGGGACTATGTACTTTCAGCTCATGTATTTTTTAGAAATATGGATTATTACCTCAGAGGAAATAGGATTGTTATGTCAATATCAAGGCATTATCATATTTATTGTCATTGTTCTCTTCGAGAAATTTTTTGGTATAAAAATGCATATTTTACATCTACAAGGGAAATTTCCCATTTTCTACCTCAGACTTTGGAAATAAATAAACAAGCAAGCATTACCAAAACTGTAAAATCATCTCTGACTGTGTCAAAGTAAAAAATTGCATTTAGTAATTTATCCTGTCTTCTTGGCTTCTTCCTTTTGGATGAACAGAAACTTAGATCTGCCCAGCCCTCTGGGTGGGAGGGTGGGGTGCCTACCTCTGCTCTCCGCTGACCTCTTCTGGCCTTCTGTTGGATATGTTGTTAAAGTAGATGGCTTCTTCCCCTTAGAATGTCTTGGCGAAAGAAGGGTTGGGGGTGACCGAGAAGCAGTCACTGAAAATTAGCCAGTGTAGATTTTGTTATGATAACCTCCCAACCTCTTTACCACCCAGAACTCCTCTGGTTATTCTCCTCATCCCCAAGCCCCCTTTTTAAAAACAAACAAACCGTACGTGTGTTTACCAAACATACGTTATATGTAAAATAATGATTACTTAATTTTCCATTTTAGAAGATACATATATAATTGGCAATCTGAGCTAATGAATATGAGATGACCGCTATTATCACATCTTATTAATGAATGCAGAATTAAAGAAAATTGGAACTTTTATTTTTATTAACAGGTGTACCTTTATCCCGGGGTGAATGAATGGCTTTCCTTAGACATTTTAGAAAGGGGAAAATAACTCACTTCCCTCACTACTGTGAAGAATCCTTAAAGATCTGGGAACTTCAGACTGGGACCACCAATCTAGGCAATATCATCGAGAAATAAGTGCTTTTATCTTTTCTCTCTCTCTCTCTCCTTTTTTTTTTTTTTTTGCTATAGAAATGGTGATCATTACTAACTTTGTGCCAATTTTAAACGATCATAGTTGACCTCTCTGTTATTTTTAAAAGAGGAATATTGTATCTGGAGCGTTTATTTTCACCCATAGAATAAGGAGTTGGAGATGCAACCCAAAGCCCTGATGGTGTCCGGTACAGAGTTGCCCTTCTGTCCTAAAACTGAGGTCAGGCCAAGTTGAGAACACATGGTTATCAAATCTAAAAGTCACACATTTTTATTCTTTGAAATAATATAACAGGTTTGTGACATATACAGAAATGTTTAATTTCTCACACTCATGTTCATTGCAGCACTATTCACAATAGCAAAGAGATGGAAACAACCTAAGTGCCCAATCAGTGGAGGCATGGATAACCAAACTATGGTACATACACACAATGGAATACTGTGCAACACTAAAGAATAAGGTAGAATCCATGAAACACTATATATCGTGGATGAACCTGGAGGACATTATGTTGAGTAAAATAAAGTCAATCACAGCAGGACAAATACTGTATTAGTGCACTATTGTAAAAATTCAAGGAAAGGTTTATGTATGGAAGGAAACTTTCTTCCTTGGTTACCAGGGAGGGGAAGGGAAAGGAGGGGGAATTGCTAGATAGGTAAAAGACACCTTGGGATTTGGGAGAAGGGAAAGACAATGTACTAAAAGTGAGTGAGCAACACAGTTGTTGTTGTTGTTGTTGTTGTTGTTAAGTGCTGTCGAGTCGTTTCCGACTCATAGCGACCCCATGCACAGCAGAACGAAACACTGCCCAATCCCGCGCCAGCCCCACAATCCCTGCTATACTTGAGCCCATCATCGCAGCCACTGTGTCAATCCATCTCGTTGAAGGCCTCCCCCTCTCTCGTCGACCCTCCACCCTACCAAGCATGACATCCTTCTCCAGGGAATGGTCCCTTCTTACAACATGACCAAAATAGGTGAGACAAAGTCTGGCCATTCTTGCTTCCAAGGAGCATTCTGGCTGTACTTCCTCCAGGACAGATCTGTCCGTTCTTCTAGCAGTCCATGGTACTTTCAGCATTCTTCGCCAGCAGCACAACTCAAAAGCATTCAACTCTTCTTCGGTCTTCCTTATTCATTGTCCAGCTCTCACACGCATACAAGGCGATTGGAAATATCATGGCTTGTGTCAGGCACACCTTAGTCCTCAAGGAGATACCCTTGCTCCTCAGCACTTGAAACAGTTCCTTCGCAGTTGACTTTCCCAATGCTACACGTCGTCTAATGTCCTGACTGCTGCTTCCGTTGGCATCGATTGTAGAACCAAGCAACATGAATTCTTTGACAACCTCAATCTTCTCTCCATTTATTGTGATGCTGCTCATTGGTCCAGTTGTGAGGATTTTTGTTTTTGTTTTCTGTCACGAGGGACATCCAGCTCAATTGGCATAGCATACTACACAAAAACATTGTTGTATATCCTTCTTTGGTGAGTAGTGACTGGGATCTTAAAAGCTTACAAGCGGCCATCTAGATGCAACAATTGGTTTCTCTTCATCCAGAGCAAAGAGGAATGAAGAAAACCAAATATGCATGGAAACAATTAGACCAAGGGACAAGTAGACCATGGAATCCTCAACCTATATGACCATGAGACCAGGATAGCTAGATGGTACCTGGCTAGTACTGTCAACCACTCAGAAAGAGATCAGGGTAGGAGATCTTAGATAGAGTGGGAGAAAAATGTGGCACAAAACTCAAAATCATTAAAAAAAAAAAAAGACCAGGTTTACTGGTCTGAGAATAAGGCCTCTAGTCACCCTTCAGGGCTGGAATTGAACTCACTCCCGTGGCTTTCAATTACACAATAGACAGGCATACAAGGTGAACATTTACACCAGGTATGTACACTCCTTAGAACAATCAGTCATGGGAGATCAGAAGGGCAGTATTTGCACAGAGAGATACCTCAGAGGGCAGGAATATATAGGAAAGAAGGACACAGGGAAAAGGCAATCACAGGGAGGAAGTGGGAAGAGAGCTGTTACATTATGGGAATTGCAATCAATGTCATGAAACAAAATGTACATGAACTGCTGTATAGGAAATTAATTTGCTCTGTAAACTTTCACCCAAATCACAGTTTAAAAAAAAATGTTTTATTTCTGAGGGCACCATTGAAGTCTATAATTCTGTCGTTCAGAGTATTAGCTTATTACTGTCTCCCTTCCCTCTATTTTATGCCTTTTCTTCTCAATTTATCACATTTTCTTTTATGCTTTTGCCACATCTACAGATTGTGCTTTTATGTGTTATTGAACATCTTATCATCTAATAATATATAAATCATCTTAAACATTCTTGAATAAGGCAGAAGTAAGAGCAAATGAATAAATTATAGTCCTTAGAGTGCTGGGAAAAAGGGCATACTGACAACGTGGCCCCTCCTACAGAGGCTCTAGATGCCCTTGTGAAGTTGGCTGTCCATGTTCTTCTCAGTATCCATACTAACAGTCTCTTTGTTCTTTTGTCCTTGAAATTCATAATTACATATAGTATTGAAATGAACTAGGAGCAATTAGTGACCAGAAATGGGCCCTTTATAAGAGCCTCAGTGGTTAATGTGTTCACCTATGAAACAAAAGATCAGTGGTTTGAATCCTGTAGCTGCTCCATGGGAGAAAGATGTGGCAGTCTGCTTCTGTAAGATTTACAGCCTTATAAACCCTATGGATCAATTTTGTCTTGTAGGGTCACTATGAGTCAGAATCAACTTCACAGCGATATGTTTGGGTGGTTTATGGGCCCTATTTACATTTTCCTTTTCTGTATTTCAACACTATAACATCTTATTCTTGTACTATGATGACCTCATAATTATCAGTACCTTTTGTGACTTTTCCTGACAGAAAAAAAATCCAGCCAAAATTTCCAGCCAGTAATAATGCTGCAACCATTTATACTAAACTCTGTATATACATAATCTGAACAGACTTACAGATGTAGTTTTATATGTAATTAAAAAAAAAAAAACCTCTTTGGATTCTGTATTTATTCTTTGTTCATTAGATGAAAGATATTGGAAGGTCAAATACTGATTAATTAAAACACTGTTGAGGAAGAAGGAATGTCAGTCATTAAAAAGATAAATCAGAGTGAATATAATATGGGGACCAATAAGCAACACAAGATAAATGGAGAAAAAATTGAAGTTGTCAAGGATCTCATTTTACTTGGATCTACAGTCAACACCCATGGAAGCAGCAGTCAAGAAATCAGACATCGTACTGTGCTGGGCACATCTGCAAAAGACCTCTTTAAAGTGTTAAGAAGCAAAGATGTCACTTTGAAGACTAAGGTGCATCTAACCCAAGCCATGGTATTTTCAGTCACCTCACATGCATGTGAAAGCTGGACTATGAATAAGGAAGACTGAAGAAGAAGAAGAATGGATGCCATTGAATTGTGGTGTTGGCGAAGAATACTGAAAATACCATGGATTATCAGAAGCATGAACAAATCTATCCTGGAAGAAGTGCAGCCAGAATGCTCTTTAGAAGAGAGAATGGCTGGACCTTGTCTCACCTACTTTGGACATGTTGTCAAGGGCCCAGTCCCTGGAGAAGGATATTATGGTGGTGAAGTGGAGGGTCAGAGAAAAGGGGGAAGACCTTTGGCAAGATGGATTGGCATAGTAGCTGCAACAGTAGGCTTATGTGTAGTGGGGATTGTGAGGACAGAGTAGGACCAGGCAGTGTTTCGTTCTGTTGTATATAGAGTTGCTGTGACTTGGAATCGACTCGACAGCACCTAACAACAACAATTTAGAAAGGTAACTGTACTCACAAAAAGTGGAAATCTGTTATACACTGGGGGAGCTCTGGTGGCGTAGTGCCTAAGGCATTTGACTACTCACTAGAAGCCTGGCGGTTCAAAGCCACCAGCCAGTCCTCGGAAGGAAGGTTGGGCAATCTACTTCTGTAGTGATACCACCTCAGAAACCCAAGGAGGAGTTGCTATGAGTCGGATCCGACTTGATGGCAGTGAGTTGTTTTTTTGTTTTTTTTTTTAATATACTCTGGAGGGAAAGGAAATACTACTATTATGATGCTACTCTAAACTATTTCTCAAAACCACCAAAAAATCTACTCAGAAATTGTGTCAGAGTCCATAACCATATGTGGTAACTAGGACATAATGACATTTACGTTAAAAAAATTTTTCTTGGTAGGTGTCTGCTTACAGCTGAACTGTAGTAGGTACCATACCAAAAGAATTAAATCGATTTAATTCTAGAAGCTTATTATCTCTTACAGATAGATATTTTGAGAGTCAATATGCATATATTAGACATAATATGAAAAATATTAACACAGTACTGTTACATAGCTCATACTCTCTGCTGTTTAAGGGAAAAGAGACAAGTATACTTAACTAGTTGCAGGAATAAAGATCAACAAGAATTTAAAAAAAAAAAAAAAAAAAAACACTCCCATCAAGTCGATTAGATTCATAGCAACCCCTTCTTGGGTTTGTGAGGCAGTAGATCTATGGAAGTAGATTGCCCAGTCTTCCTTCTGAGGTGTGGCTGGCGGGTTTGAACCACCAGGCTCCTGGTTAGCAGTCAAATGCTTTATGCACTATGCCACCAGAGCTCACATCAATAATAATAGTCAGTGAAATTAAAAATTTGGTCATGGTAAGTTATTCAGTCAGATTTAGAGTTAACATTAAGTGGATGACATATTCATCCACTGAGATTTGATTAACCACACACAGACCTGACCAGAGTATATTTTCCTTATGATACCATTTTTTTTTAATTTCAAACATGATAATCCAAAATCCTTTCATTTAGTCCATCAATCTAACTCCAGGATATTTTCTTTTAACTTGAATCAGCTTTTTTCAGAAGATTCCTTAAAATTGTATGTTCTGATCATCTGAAGTAAATGGTCCCACTTGAGCCTCCTGTTTTTCCACTTCTCCGTGTTGTCAGTATATTTCTCCCCCACAGTTCTGTACTAGGTAGAATTACCCTTTAGGTCTCACGTTAGGTGTTACATCCTTGGGGAGCCCTTACCTTACTGCATCAAGATTTGGGTTAGGGCCCCTTCCTCTGAACTCCTCTGGCAGCCTGAGTGTACTTCTGTGATAGCACTTATCACCCAGGATTGAAACCATTTTGCTTCCTATCTTAATCCTTCACTGGTCTGGCCTTGAGCACCTTGAGGACGGAGATTCTGTGGTTCTTTTCTCTTTTTTTTAATTAATTCTCAGAATGTATCATAGGGCATGGCATATGGCAGGCACTCAATAAATGTCCATTAAATGAAAGCAAGGGATCCTTGAATACTCATAGCAATGTAGTCAGTTAATAACAAAATATGAGGAAAGTATATTTGGAATAGTATCTTTTTGACTATAATAAATTTTAACATTTTATAGCAACCAATCACGACCTTAGAAAGCTCTTCAAAAGATCACTCTGCTATAATTGTGTACCCTTTTTGTTAATAATTAACAAGCTGTTAACCATTTATCTGATGATTTGACAAAATCCATTAAGTTTCTATTATTTAACAGTATTCATTTTAATTTTTGTAACTTACTCCAAGGTCTGCTTTCTTGAGCAGACTTTTGTAGTTGTAGGAGTTATATCTGCAAATTCCAGTGTATTTAATATCAATAAATGCAGGTTTGCCACAAGGATGAGAAACCAGGTTATCTTTTTAAGAAAATATGTGTTTATGGTGATCAGTGAATTTGTAACCAAATTGTGCACAAAAAGCAGTGTAAATATGTTTAAAAATAAGTTGATGTAAACAAGGCATTTAAAGTATAGGCTGGCGTTTCATCAATAACTTGAATTTTTTTACTTTTGTCAGCCAATGTCACAACCTTAGTGGTTTTTTTTAAATAGTTTTTTTTTAAGGAGTATTTAATTAAGTAATGTGGTGTTTGCTTATTTCAAACAGTCTGCCTTTGTTCCTGTCAAAGCCATGCTGGCAAGGCATTGCTGTTCTTTTCCCTTTTGTTAATATTCTGTGTTAGATAATGGTTTCGCAAATAATCAATTCCAAGGACCTTTGATCCACCATTACTGTAAAATAAAATGCAACTTAATTTTTTTCTGGGCATAATGGTTTTAACCTTGTGTACTAATTTGACTATGCTTGTGGGGGCAGATCCTTAAATGAGACGCAAATGAAGGAAAAATTGCTAATGCTGCCACTGTATATCTAATGAGCACTGTGTAATAAACCATAACCTCTTCGACATTTCTCTGGAAAGCGGCGTGATTATTTTGGATGGCTAGCCCTTTGTGGATGGCTCATTACCGTCTGGCATAATATGTATTGATAGAGACTGTAATTGTCAACTCCTATTTGACATGCTGCTTCTAATAAATATGGCTTGCATTGCTGGAACACACATGGTTATCTGGGAAACTGTAATTAAAGAAAAAAATTACATATTTTTTAACTTAAAAAAAAGTATATATGTGAATAAAACATCTTTGTAGAGGATTGTCCATTGTGTGTGTGTATGTGTGTGTGTGTTTTAACTCCAAGCTTCTTAGTGTATTTGAAGCTTCCCTCTGAGGCTTTGTGCTGTTTAATCAGTATAAGGCCCAGCTTGTGACAAGACTTTTATGAACTGTGATATGTGTGTGTGTGTGTGAGAGAGAGAGAGAATGTGGTATTTTCTCTTACATTGGAGAAAAGTTTCTCCATTGGCATGAGATTGGTATAAGATCTATATAGTTTATACATCTGAGTTCAGCTCATGACATTAAGGCTTTATAACCAGACAGACTCTTATTAGTCACATTTTCCATAATTTTCTTTCCTAGCTTTATCCTCTTCTTATTGTAAGAATTTTCTGTTCTTTGGCAGGAAAAGAAAAGAACAAATTACTCTGAAATATGAATCAAAAGGATATTATAGGCACAGAATACCTTCCACAATATTTTAGCTTGAAAATTTAAATTAAAGATGAGGACCAGATCCTCCATCATGTTATAAAACAAATGTAGGGCTAGTCAACTGATGATGTCTGAAAACGTAGAATTCTAAGAGAATAGGATTTTTGGTCCACAATGTGTAATTATTATATGCTCTGAACTTCTGCACAAGGAAATGCCCTCTTGATTTATATGACAATTTATGCTCTTTATGAAACAGAACCCTGAGCATAGCACCTGAAGTCAGAACTTGTTTTTATTTCCTGCAGTAGGCCTACAAAAGCATGTAAAAAATTAGGCAGCTCTCAGGTGTCTTAGCTATGTGAAGGCTTATATCATAAATTTCAAGCTCAGAAAATGGAAGCCCCGGGAGGTGAAAAGAAGTAGCTGCTGGAAAGCATGGCTCTGGATTTATCTACTCACAGTTTTGATTCCTGGTCCTATCTGTTTGTCTTAGTCAAATTTATTGACCTTTCTGAGCCCTACTGTACTCATGTGTAAAAATGGTGACATGACTGTTGTGAGGATCAGATGAAAAAACATATATGAAGCACTTAATGCAGTATTTGGTACCTAGTAGGTACTCAGTAAGTATCTACTTAATTCCCAAGCCCAGACTCTTACCTACTCAGCTGCACTGCCTCCGCAGGTTTTCTCTTTTCAAGTTCTAAGACGAAGAGAAGGCGCTCTGGTAGCATAGTGCCTAAGGCATTTGACTGCTAACCAGAAGACTGAGGGTTCAAACCCACCAGCTGCTCCTTGGAAGGAAGGTTGGGCAATCTACTTCTGTAGTGATACCACCTCAGAAACCCAAGGTACTCAGTAAGTACCTACTTATTGATTTTCTTCTTTTTACTTTTTTATTCTCCCTTCTTCTTCTTCCTGCCCCTCCCCCACAGGTGACCATATTTCTAATCCAATGAATTCTCTACTTTCTCAGTGATGTCCTACCCGTGACACATTAGAATTTAAATCTTGTTAGATAGTAATAGCTAATACTTATTAGCAGCCACGCCTTGTTCTAATTTTCTCACATGCATTCACTGCTTCCTCACAACTACTGAAGATGTGGGTGCAATTATCATCATCCCCATTTAATAGATGGGAAAAAATGACGCACAACAAGGGAAGCAATTTGCTCAAAGTCACACAGTGGTGGGGTCAGAATTTGAACCCAAACAGTCTAATTCCCAAGCCCAGACTCTTACCTACTCAGCTGCACTGCCTCTGCAAGTTCTCTCTTTTCAAGTTCCTAAGACGAAGAGAAGGCGCTCTGGTAGCATAGTGCCTAAGGCATTTGACTGCTAACCAGAAGACTGAGGGTTCAAACCCACCAGCTGCTCCTTGGAAGGAAGGTTGGGCAATCTACTTCTGTAGTGATACCACCTCAGAAACCCAAGGAGGGGTTGCTATGAGTCATATTCGACTCGACGGCAGTGAGTTTAAGACAAAGAGAAAAAGCAAATTCTTCAGGGTTGGAGAAGGGCCTCGTCCACTTTATTTTGTAGGACTGAAATGCCCTTAAAGGGCAAATCCAGCATAACTGTCAGGGTAGGGAAGGTATTTCTGAGAGGATGGATGGTAAATGCCATGTGGAAGGAGAAGCAATTATGCTGTAGGATGCCAAAGAAAGGGGGAACTGGGTGATAGCTGTTCTTGCATTAGACCTTCTGGCAAATAGCAAATAGTTGAAATACATGAAAGTGTCCTTCATGTGCTTTGCTGTTTCCTACCTTGCAATTACTTTTCCTCTACCTGGAACACCACTCCTACCTTTCTTCATCTAATTCTTTCCTATTCCTAAGGCACTGCTCAGCTGTGTTTCTCTAGGAAACTTGTCTTTACCCTCAGACAGGGCTTAGTGCCCCTTTTCTGAGTATGTAGCAAACTATGCATGAGTCTGTACAAACAGTCGTGGTAACAGCAGTAACAGCTGCCATATGAGCACGGACCATCTGCCAGGCATTGTGCTGAAGACACTCTACACATCATCTCATCTATTTCTCGCAATCCTAAAAAGTCAGTAATAGTATACTCTTAAGTAAGGACAGTGACGCTTAGAGGTGTTAGATAATTTATCCAAGATCAACCAGCCAGAACTGAAGACCTGGGATTTAAATCATGTCTTTTTTACTGCAAGCTCGTATTCTTTCTAACTGTAGTATATTTACCATATTTTGTTGACATCATCTGCTTTTGTCATTACATAATCAGATTATAAACTCTTCATGAACTGCACTGTGTCTTATTCATCTTTTACACTGGATCCCATCAAAATTATTTTTTAGAGGGGAACTTGAATATAAAATGTGCTATTTTTGCTAAATGTGCTTAAATTTTAAAAATGCTTTGTAATGTTGTACAACCTCACTTATATAAAAACACAAGAACAGGCAAATGTATAGTCACTAAAGTGTATTAGTGGTTCTAGGGTTAAGAGGAAGAGTATGGTAGTTAAGGTTATGTGTCAACTTGGCTGGGCCTCGTTTTGAGTGGCTGTGTAGCTGGTTGTGGTTATTCCCTGTGATGAGACTGACAATCAGCTCTATGGTGGAATCTGCTGCAAGGAGCTGAGTAGCTGCTTCAGGGATGTAGTCAGCTTCCAGTATATAAGGAGAAGCTTTGGAACTGGTTGGCAGCTATTGGCACACTTGAGCCCTGCACGTAGCCAAGTTGTTCAGCAACCTGCCATATTGTCTGCCAATCTTGGGACTGTTAATGGACTTGAATCAGTGGCTTGCCCTGTGACTTGGTAATATTGGGACTGTGCCTTTTTTACTTGTCAACCTTGGGTTTGTCAGCCTCAGCAGCCAGCAGCTGCCTGAGTTAAGAGAAGCCTCTAGCTTCAGTGGGCTGGGAGCACAAGGCAGAGCTGAAGCCTAAGGTCAAGGGGCTTTCACCCAGGCCCTGGAACCTGGCACTTTGAACTCAGACTTTTAGCCTCCAAAAGTGTAAGAGAATAAATCCCTGTTTGTTAAAGCCATCCTGTTCTATTTCTGTTAGAATGGCACTAGAGAACCAAAATGGGGCAAAAGAGGTGGGTGGGGTGGTTATTGCTTATGGAGCATCGAGTTTCTGTTTACAGTGATGGAAACGTTCACTGATTTATGATGCGGCTGCACTGCCGATTAATGTGATCACTGCCAATAAGTTGTATACCTATAAAAAGTTGAATTGACGAAAGTTGTGTGATAGATATATTTATGACAAAAATGAATAAATAAGAGTAGCTCCTGAGGTTGTTTATGTACAACCAACCACCTCATGGGATTTGGTTCCCTGGTTTTAAGGTTTAGGGTCATGGTTTTATGGGAAATCCCAGTTAATTGGCCCTATATCATGTTTTACAATTCTTTTCTACCTCCTATTTCCTTGCATGGGAGCTCTGGTAGCACAGTGGCTAAGGCACTTGACTGCTAACCAGAAGGCTGGCGGTTCAAACCCACCAGCCACTCCTCAGAAGGAAGATGGGGCAATCTACTGCCGTAGTGATACTGCCTTGGAAACCCAAGGAGGAGTTCGCTATGAGTCGGGTCCGACTCAACGGCATACAACAACAACAACAACAACATTTCCTTGCATAGTCCTTGGGATTTTGAAAACTTGCAGGCAGACATCCAAAGCACAACAATTGGTCTTTTGCCTGGAGCAATAGAGGAAGAAGGAGAGTCAGGAATAGGAGGAGGAAATGGAAGGTGTGTAAATGCTCCCATGAACAACTGCCTCCTTTGCCATGAGACCAGAACTGGATGGTGACCAGCTACCACTACTGAACATTTAGATCAAAGATTCTTTAGAAGAATCTTCATCAAAAGGGAGAAAATACAGAACAGAATTTCAAATTTTCATAGAGTCCAGCTTTCTGGAGCCATGGAGGCTGTATGAACCCCTGAAACTGTTGTTCTGAGATAAATCTTTAAATCTTAAACCAAAAATATCCCCTGAAGTCATCTTAGAACCAAACAGTAGTTTGGTTTACTAAAGGATGTCTGCCTTGAGCATTGTGCTCTTTTAACATCTACTTGCATGGAATCTAATTGACAATAGCAACTTGAAAGATTAGATAGAAGATGTAGGGGGCAGTGAGTTTATGTTAATGGGGGAGGAACATTAAGCAAAAGAGGATGAGAATGGTTACACAACTTGAATGTAATCAATGTCACTGAATTGTACATGTAGAAATTATTGAATTGTTTTATGTTCTGCTGTATATATTCTTAACAACAACAAAAATTAATTATTTTTAAAAAGTATTTTGTAATGAACAGGGTTTAATGTAAATTTCTTCTGATGTAATGTATTACCAAACTGTAAAAATAGTATACATATATTGCTACATAGATTATTATGAAACTTCCTGCTTAGGATTTAAATATTCTATGAAGAAATGTTTATAACTGATAATTTAGCAAGATAAATATCCAACTAAGGGTGGGACCATATAACAGTTTGGGATTTGCCATTAATAATATAATTAGAATAATCTTATAAAGTCTTTGTAGAAATACAGATAAGTGGAACTGCTTATGTTATCAGGAATTTAGAAGCCTCTTGAGCAGTAGTCCTACATCCTTCCCTTCCCTCAATGTGGGGACCCAGGCTCTATGATTCTCCCTCCTCAGGGCACCTGGCACGGTCCTTTTTCATGGAGAAGGGTTTATGATCGGGCAGGACCTTTACCGTGGGAGGGCAGTTCAATTAAGAACCATCTAAGTTATTACCTAAGCTTGAGGTCAAGTGAAGCTGAACTGTGTCTACATTTTTCTCTCTTAAGAGGGCTTGCTAAGCAGGCAAGCCAGAGTGCTGTCTCTATCACATCCCCTGATAGAAGTCTTTGCTGCATTTGTTGCTGTAGAATGAGATTGAAGACAAAAGGCTAAGTTACAGTCATTTCTCTGCTCTCTTCAAACTAAGCTACCTTTGTAAGGCCACTCTATTAATTTGTAGGCCTCTGTTTTAGAGCACAAGCAGGGCACTTGTGTCCAGATGAAAGGATGCTGGTGAAATTAGGTAGTATAATGATTTGACAGTCAGTCAGTTAATTAACTGGCGGTGAATATTTTTCTGCTGTATCTGAGACCGAACAGTTAACTCACATTTCTTTGGTTTAGATAACTTTACTTAGACAGAATATAAACAAAAAACATGTTAATTTTCTTTTGTCTGTGTGAAAATGACTTTTTTTGCCTATAAAACCCACTGCCATCGAGTCGGATCCGACTCAACAAAAATTTAATCATTTTGTTCTTCTTAATTCATCCAAGTCATACTGAGCTAGAGCCAAAAGATGAAGAATGTCCCTGGACATTTCTCCTCACTTCTTGTATTATTCTCATTTCTTTTCTTTTTAGGTCCTGTCTGAGAGGAGATACATAATCCCTTCTCCAAAATCTACCCTCTGCCCTAATTCCTGTTTCGATCTACTGGTTGCAGCCATTCTTGAACCATTCCATGGCAGCTATTGACTCTGTTCATTGGATGGCAGGGAGAGTGAGCCCTGTGGGAACAGCAGCAATAGCAGGCTGGCGAGAGCCCCAGAGCACTGGCTGCGGCCACTACATATGGTGCTGGTGGGGGTGAGCGGGAGCAGCATCCTTGTTCCCGTTGATCCAAGAGATACATACTGAAGGCTTTGCCAAGCCCAAGATGCCCCCCACAAGAAAGCTTGTGGTAGTATAATAATAACCCTGTGGCCATAGGTTCAGGTCTCACTGCTCTGTGAGAAACCTACTCTTCTCCTGGACTCACCACCAGAAAATTGGGATATAAAGTTTTCTGTAAAGATTTACAGGTAGTCTCTGATATATGACATAGTAGAGCTACAACAAACCACACTTACACCGTCTGTTCTGTTTTTGGTGCATCTTTTTGTTAGCAGTATGTACTATAGATCCAAGGTTGCAGCACATAATTTGCTAGTGTTATCATTCTCAGATGTTCAATGTTATGGTTTCCTGTGTAAAACACTGCCATAGAGCAGGCTATGAAAACTTTTTTTAAAAAAAAAAAGGTATTCAACTTACACCAGAACCTATTTATGATGGAGTCTAAGAAGGGAACCCAATCAAAAGTCAGGATTACCTATATTTAAATAGAAAGGTGAATTGATTCAAAACTAGTACTAGTTAACATTTATTGAGCACTTACTGTGAAGTTATATATAGCTCTGTGCACTATGTGTACATTCATATAACCACCATAACACTATGAGATAGGCACTGTTAAACAAACAAACAAACAAAAAAAGACTCACTGTCATCAAGTCAGATCCAACTCATAGTGACCCTTCCTTGGGTTTCTGAGGTGATATCACTACGGAAATAGATTGCCCAACCTTCCTTCCGAGGAGTGGCTGGTGGGTTTGAACCGCCAGCCTTCTGGTTAGCAGTCAAATGCCTATTATCTCCATTTTATGGATGAAAAAATGGAGGCACTGAGAATGGTTGAGCAGAGTGGTCAGTGTCACACAGCAGTAAGTAAGTGGCAGGCTCCAGAGTCTGCATTCTTAAACTCTATATGGATTCTTTAAAGAAAGAGAATTGAAAGGAAAAATCTTAAGTATAGAGGAGTACAGGTAGTATATGCAGAAGTGACGGAATGAAATATAAGTAGCTGAAGTTTGTAAATGTGCTCCAGAGCATTGCCTTTTGCAACAACTAGAACCCAAAGTTCAGATTTTCAGGAGAAGCAATCTGAGTAACCTTGATTTGGCCAGGGACTCAGCCCTGGGTCACTCAGCCAGGAGAGGGAAGCCATGACAGCTACAGCCATGTCATGATCTCAGCTGGGAAGAATGGTTTTCCTAGAGCAAAAGGAATCATCATCAGGATGGTCACCCCAAAAAGGTACCTGCCACAGTACAGTAGTCAATTACTTGGGTAAGTCTGAGTTAACTCCAAGCACATACTAGAATTGTTTTTCCTCATTGAATCTTTGCAATGAAGTTTGTCTTTGCCATTTCATAGACTCGTGGGAGAAATTGTAGATGGTATTAAATCAGATCATTTATCTTATTGTTTTGAAAGTAGAATAGCCCATTTAGCAGTGTCTATCATAATTCTAAGGAGCTCTGGTGGTGCGGTGCCTAAGGCATTCAACTGCTAAACAGAAGGTTGGCAGTTCAAACCCACCAGCCACTCCATGGAAGGAAGATGGGGCAATCTAATTCTGTAAAGGTTTATCACCTTGAAAATCCACTGTGGATCACTGTGTCAGGATCGACTTGATGGCAGTGAATTTGGTTTCTAGTTTAACACAGTTTTAGGTGACATACTCTTTGACCCTATAATTTCACTTCTTCGGATATATATATAGAAGTATTCCCACACATGCACATAGGTATATGTATAAGGATGTTCACTGCAGCAGTACTTATAATAACCAAAATAGGAAATGACTAAATATTTAAGGGTCTGAAGTAAATTATGGTACATCCATACTGTAGATTAATAACTAACATTTTAAAAGAATTAGGTAGTTCATTATGTACTAATGAGAGCTCTGGTGGTATAGTGTCTAAGGCATTTGACTGCTAACCAGAAGGCTGGTGGTTCGAACCCAAGGGGTGGTCGCTATGAGTCGGATCCAGCTTGACGGCAGTGAGTTTTTATTTTTTTTTGGTATGTACTAATAAGGAGCACAGTGATTAAAGTGCTTGGCTGTGAACCAAAAGGTCAACAGTTTCAACCCAATAGCTGCTCTGCAATAGAAAAATGTGACAGTCTGTTTCCATAAAGATTAATAGCCTTGGAAACCCTATGGGGCAGTTCTACTCTGTCCTATAGGATCACTATGAGTTGGAATTGACACCATGGCAGTGGGATTTTTTTGGTATATGTACTGATAAAAAAAAAATGTTTAAACTATATATATTAATGTGAATAAAGCAAATTATAATACCATATGTATAGTATGAATTCATTTATATGGGGAAATGCATAGCAGTTGCTCTGTGTTTATAATACATAGCATTTGCTATATGTTTATAAACATATGTTTATAAACATATGATGAAAGTCTGAAAAAATATGCTAAACTATAAAAGAGCTCACTTCCAGGGAAGAATGTAGGATGGGGGGGGGGCGGTGATAAACTTGATAGGGCCCCAGTAATATTTTACTCGCTATCTGCACTGTCCAATAGAAATATAATGTAATTTTAAAATCTTCCATAAAAACCAAACTCACTGCTGTCGAGTTGATTCAACTCATAGCAACCCCTCCTTGGATTTCAGAGGCGGTATCTCTACGGTAGTAGATTGCCCAATCTTCCTTCCGAGGAGTGGCTAGTGAGTTTGAACCACCAGTCTCCTGGTTAAGTCAAGTGCCTTAGGCACTACACCACCAGAGCTCTGAAAATCTCCCATAGTCACACTAAAAATATAAAAGAAAGAGGTGAATTCATTTTAAGGGTATATTTTATTTAACCTAATATAACCAAAACCTTATCATTTCAACATGTAATCAATGTAAAACATGTACTATTGAGGTTTTACTTTTTTTTTTTTTTAGTCTAAGTCTTTTACATTATAACACATCTCATTTCAGACCAGCTACATTTCAAGTGCTTAATAAAGCCACGTGTGGATAATGGCTGCCATGTTGAACACCTCAGCTCTAGGTACTTTTCTGCTTTGTTTCTTACAATGAGCATATGCTCTCCTGTGATTTTTATGATTTTTTTTTTTTTTTTTAAAGTAGACCATATAAGAATTATAATGTTATTAAAAGGTGGGTTTTAGTCACATCTCATCTTTTAATCTTCCTGCCCCACTTTTCTGTAAAGGAAAAATAAAAAAAAAAAATTAAAACCTTGGATGGTACACTTGTTTCACTTGTAATAATTAACCATGGGTTTTCATCACAGTGAACACACATTAAGGCCATATTGGAGTTAACTAATATGATACATTTGAAAGAATGGAGATAACTTTTTGTAGCTTCTAAATTGTGATTCACAGGCTTTTTTTTTATTAGTTTGTATGTCTGTGTTAGCTCTTTGCTTGCAAGGCTGTAGCAGCCTTTTGAACATTTCTATTGTTTGTGTGGATCTAAACAAAAAAGCATAGGAAAGAAACAATGTAAACTTAAGAGTTGCCTGCTGTTTGAGGTGTGATTTTAAAGTAATGTTGTTGCTGTTGTTAAGTAATAAGGGTTATTTTTTGTGTGTGAATAAACTGTATGTGTATGCCTTTTTTAAGTAATGGCTTAAAAACTATGTATGGATGCCTAAAGTGCTAAAAATATTTTCTATATCATCTGTTGAAATCAATTTATGAGAGAAATGAGTATTTTGCCTCTTAAGGTGACTAATTTGAAAAGGACATATTTATTTGGATTAATACATTTTTGTATGTGATTAAAAAAAACATTACTTTTAGACACTTAATAGATCTGTCATTTATATTTGGCTTTGGAGAACATAATATATCATATGGATATTTTACTATTTGCTACAGATTACATTTTTTTTCAATGAAACTATGTTGACATATTATATTTTTTCTCTTTATAATTAATTTCCTTAACAATTCCAAACACTTGACAAACTAACTGGAAAATCAAAAAAATAGCCTTAAAATAGGAAATGATTCTAAATGGGCATGAAGTTTATTTTTAGGGTGATGGAAATGTTCTAAAATTAGATTGTAGTTTTTCTAAAATTAGATTATAGTTCTTTTAAAATTAGATTGTACTGATGGTTGTACAACTCTGTAAATGTACTATAAATCATTGAATTATATATTTAAAAACAGGCAAATGTTATATGTAATTTCTATCTTAATGAAGCTGTTAAAAAGAAAAGAAAAGAAAAAACAGCCTTCAGTGATGAATAAATGACAGGCCCACATCAAACTGTAGCAAAATATATGCATGTATTCTCATGTATATGTATATACAAATATATATATATATGTATATATACACTGGAAATCTGTTTTGTTTTGTTTTACTTCTGTTGTTGTTGTTATGTGCCATCAAGTCGGACTCGACTCATAGCGACTCCTCCTTGGTTTTCCAAGGTGGTATCACTACGGAAGTAGATTGCCCAACCTTCCTTCCGAGTAGTGGCTGGTGGGTTTGAACTGTCAGCCTTCTGGTTAGCAGTCAAGTGCCTTAGACACTATGCTACCAGAGCTCCCTATTTTACTTCTAGCATCCTTAAAACCTACCAAAACAGAGATAGTAAGATGCTTGAACTGACTATAAATATAGGTTTTATGTGATAATATGAATCGATAAGTGGTTCTTAAAACATGCACACAGCTTGAATTGGGATCTCAAAAAGTCTTCTCAGAGGTTTTGGTTTTTTTCTACCTTTTATTTGGTATGTGCTACTTGTTACATTTGCCATGCAAAATTGCCCATCTCTTTTTATTGCAATTCAATGCTACATGGAAGATTGGCTCACCCCTTAGAATGAGGTTTAGGCCTTGCCAACTGTGTGTTTGTGTACAGACACACGTATGTATATTCACACACACAGGTGTATACCTATCTGTATATATACATAGGCATCTATATACATGTGTATGTGGGTTTGCTTTGGTTTTGCTTTTCGTTCCTTGCCCTTCTCTTTTCTCCTATTTCTTCCCAGTAGAGGCTCCATAGTAATTGCTTTATGAGTGTGCTATCCAGTATTTCTTCTCGTATCTTTTTTCACATTTAATTTATGGTTTGCGTTTTGAAATGTTTGTTTCCATTATAATCTTCATTACAGTTTCATCCTTTCATCAAAGTTTTTGTCCTTTCATGAGCTTGAATCTCATCCCCCAACCAGAAATATTGTTTATGTATTATGTTTTTCTGATACTGTCTAGGAGTATTTCTTATAGCAAAGAAAGGATCTTGTGTATATACCTTACAAACATTTTAGCACAGATTATGAGAAAAGCAATTAATATACACCCAAGCATAAATATTAAAATGGAGACTGATGTAGATTTCAGAAATTTTTCCAGAAACATTGGTCTTTTAAATGGCACTATCCTGTATTGCTGCAGATTGGGATGGGGAGTCTTCCTTACCTGTACCCCTGTCAGAGGCCCTTTTTCGTGCCCCATCCAGTGTTCTGGTAGCTCCCTTTTCCTCTTAGTGGCAGTCAAATACTCTGGGGGGAAATTTTTTTCTTGGAATTTCCAATTCTCTTCAAACTCCACTAAATGTTCTTTAACTCCTTTAACATTCATGTTGAGAGTTGCAGTGTTGGTGCTTTACTCTCTTAATACTCAAGGCCAGCACTGTCATACACATGGTATACCACCATTACTTCTAGACAAAGGAAGTCTTAGGACTGTTCCCATGATGTGTTGGCATAGGCTAGGTTAAACTGTAATGATAAACAACCTAAAATCTCGGTGACTCTGAAAGCAAAGGTCTACTTCTTATTCATGCTACATGTCCTTATTATCTTCATCCATGACCAAGTAGCCTCCATCTGGACCACTGGTGGGCTCATGGCAGGGAGAAAATAGGCGTGATGCCCATGAACCAGGTCTTCAAACTTCTGCTTGCAAATGACATCTTCACTCACATTTTATTGCCCAAAGTAATTCACATGACCTTACTTAAGTTTAACAGGATGAAAATGTATACCCTTCCCATAGGCTGGTGTTGGGGGCAGGTGAGAGGACATCAGGATATTTGACATAAAGATATATGTACAATCTATCCCATACCTGTTATCTTCCTCGCCGCCCTCCAAATTCTTCCAGTCTCCCTCCCCTCCTTCTGTCTTTTCATAAGACAAGGAATAAAAGACAAGCTATGGTTTTATTTTGTTTGTGTGTTTAGTTTTTATTGCTATACAAGATGCCAGTCGGATCTTCCCACTGGGTCTTCCCATCTCAACATTTAGCTGGCAATTTGGTGAAATGAAAGAAGCATGGATTCACAGGTCAGACTGGCTCTGCTTAAAACTGCGAAAGTGATGTTACGTAAATAACTTGACCTCTCTGATCTCTGAGCCTTCGTAACCTTCATATAAAATCTTGATAATTCCTTGTTTGTCAGGTTGTTGGAGGATTAAATAAATAGCCTGTGTAAAGCACTTGGAAGACCCTTCCTCCCCACATTCCTGCCCATTTCCTCATAGGGATTTTTAGCCTGAGGTTCACAGAGCCCCCAAAGGGAATCTATGGACTGAATTCATTACTCCATGAACTTAGATAGAAAACTAATTATATCTTTATCTTCAACATAATTGGTTTCCTTTGTAACCTTATTTGTTTTATTTTATGTATTTAAAACATTGTTCTGAGTAGGGGTCCTTAGGCTTTACCAGACTGCCAAAGGAGTCCACGGTACAACAAAGGTTAAGAACCCCTGTGTCTTATAACAGATTGTAGATGCTACCATAATTATTCTGTTATACAGAGAAAATTGTTTCCTTAGGGAGTCAGTGAGGTTTGATAGATAGCAGGTGAATTGCGTTTCACCTCAGCAAAAAGTCCTTTAATCAAAATCTAGCCTCAGTGCTTCCTAGCCATTAGACCTGGGGCAAATTAGTTAATGTATCTGGGCTTCCATTTTCTCATCTACAAAATAGGGTTAAGAACTGAATTTGGTAAAGGTGAAATGAGATTCTATATAAAAATCCTAATATCTGGCACACAGTAGGTTATGAGTTGGGCATTAAACTACACACTGAGTACTTGCTCCATGACTCTTACTGTCTATGGTTTAAACATGCTGAAAACTGCTCTACATTTTATACATGAAAAGACCTGGTTAAATATTTTAGGGAACATTGAGGATTTCTTCTTGTGATTCTAGTCACCTAGGTTGATTGCCTAGCTGTGTAAACAATCTAATTTGCTATATCTTGCTATGCCCTGGCCCCTCTTTCCGTAGAAGGATTTTGTCCCTTTATTCTCACTGTACCTTCACGTTTCCCAGCCTCAGACACATTTCTTGGTCTAAAACTAAGCCTGCCAAGGTTTCTTTTTTAGTCCATCACTGCCTCTTGTTTTTTCGTTGGCGAGGTCGTTGCAGAATGACATTTCCCTCCTGTAGTGCTTACTGTGCCTCATTGTATATGCAGCCTCCACATTTCTCCTAACCCCTGCTTGCTTTCTGAAGTAGAGAAAAGCTCTAACCTCAGCCTCTTGTGAAGCATAACTCCCAGAGCCCTGCAGTAGGCAACAGACCCAGCACCAAACTTCAGTAATTTTTCACCAGTCCCTAATATTTTCGGGTAAAAATTTGCTTGTCGTCTTCCTTTTGCCGTCGCATACCTTTCCTTCTATCCCTCCTTAAATCACTGCATGTATGCCACCTCCATGTCACCAAATATTTTTACCTTTCTCATGTTCTAATTTAGCACAGGATCATTTTCTGGTTTACTATCTGGGTTGTCACTGGGCTGTCATTTCTCCCAGTCTGGTTGTGCCTGAAGCAGTTTTCATAGCTAAATGATGAACCCTCAAAGAAAGGGGTTTGTAATGAAAATGGAAACAGCAGTGTGCTCTTTGCAATCAGTTCTTTAATCCTCCACCTGCCGTACCGTGGAGACGACACATAATTATCGAAGCAGAGAACTGGACTCCTGTACTGTGGCAGCCCAGAAAGAATGAGCATTATGGAAGGGTGAGTGACAGAATCTGCTCTCCAAAGGGGAGGGGGACAGGTAGTTGGGGAAACTTTGACACTGAATCTGATGCATTTGCATAACCTTTTCATCTAGAACTATGTGGCAGTCAGAGCAGGGGTTTTGGTTTTCTTCATTAAAAGCTTATTAAATGAAGAAATAGGACAGTCGTTTTGCTTCGGTAGATGGGGGTCAAAGAGGCGGGTCTGATCTCCTCAGGATATTAATGTCTGCCTTCAGCCGGGGGAAATGAGCCGTCACTTGAGTTAGAGGCAGCTTTATGTGCTCATCACTAGGGATTCCCATATGTCCAGGGAGCTGCAACAGTAAAAAATGGCAGAGCTCAGTGGTAGAGAGCAGAGGGCTCTCATTGGAATTCATGTCAGGAAACTCAGCTCAGTCTGCCCAGAGCAAGTCTGTTTAATGTTGATCAGCTGTCCATCTGATAAAGCGAATTGATATGGGCATTCCCTCCAAGGGCTGCCCTGACAGTGACAGCCGCAGCACCCAGATGTCTTGTTAGGCTTTTTTGGTAGTCTCAAGTATTTTTAACCCCTTTTGTGATACTAAAATCCAAAAAAAAATCTTTGAGAGTCCTAGATAAGGATGCCTAGATAGGCTTTGTTTCTGTGGCCAAAAACAGCCTGGCATAAACTGTTTCCAGAAAGCAGATGCTCTATCGGCTAGCTTCCCCTCCCCATCCTCATAATAAGCATCTGGTTGACCTGCAGGATAATTATGTGTTGACAGTGTCACGTTTATGTCTGAGTTACTAAATCAATGTTTGTTAAAGTGTTCTAAATACAGCAAGTTACCAGGCTTGGTAATGCTTGATTAAAGTAGTTTTGTAGGTATGTTAGTTACTCACTAAGCAGAACTTTATTATGTTCATGCATAAAGAGGAAGTATCATACAAATTTCTTGTTAGTAGCCTAATTCCTGGTAGTACATATAGTAACTCCTTGCTAAGTCCCAACATCCCTCTGCTTTCTCAAGTGTGACTGCCACCACCGAAGGCAGCTCCCCTCTTTATAGATTGGTTGGCATGTGTAGGGGAATTAATTACAGGATACATCAATACCGGGCTTTCTTTTTTGAAAATAAATAGAGATAATAAGTTTTTGTGTGAAGCTGTAACTATTTTAAGCTTATAAAACTCACTGCCATCAAGTCAATCCTGATTCATAGCGTCCCTTCCTTGGGTTTCTGAAACAGTATCACTATGGAAGTAGATTGCCCAATCTTCCTTCCGAGGAGTGGTTGGTGGATTTGAACCACCAGCCTTCTGGTTAGCAGTCAAATGCCTTAGCTACTACGCCACCAGAGCTCTGTTTTAGGCTTATATATCTGTTAAGCTGCCAGTAATTCTAATTTACAGTACTGAATTTTGTTAGTGTTAAAGGTTTTTGTTGAAGTAGTACTTAAGGATTTTTGTCTTTTTTTTTCTTGCTCACTTCCAGACCTTGTGTTTTCATGGCATGGCAAGATCCTAACATAGACCTAAGTATCTAATCTCTTTTATTTTCTGCCCCTTGTTTGTATACTCTAACCTAGAAGATTAAGTGAGCTTTTCTAAGACACAGAGTCCTCTAGACCTTCAATGATTATTTAACGTGTGTGGTCAGAGCTACGAGTAAGGTCTTGTCATTCTTGTCAGGCCTTGAGTCTGTGACTCCATCACTGTTTGGAGGTCAACATTACTTTTGTCTAGAGCTTTGGCATTTTGCTTTTAACAGTTGAGATTTTTGTTTTCCTTACCCTTTTTTAAAATCAGAATTCTCATACTCACATGCAGGAATGGAATCAGATCAGTTTTTGGTGCTGGATGGCAAACCCAGAATTCAAAGTTTTTAACTTAGGGTAAAATTTTACCTTAGGTTATCAGCATGAAGAAATGGCGAAATAGGATAACCCTTACGTTTTTTTCTAATTATTACAACTTAAATTGAATGAATCTCTTGGGATTTTGGGTATGGCTGCTTATAAAAAATTAGTATTTGATACGTAAAATTAAATCTTTTAAACATGAAAGATTGTTTTTACATAGTTTGAGTTTATACAACATATTTGTCTTCCTTCTTCTTATAGCCTATATGCCTATTTTATGCCTTTTAAGCTTGATATTTTTGAGATATGTTTCAGGAATTCTTTTGCTCTTAATCTGCTTTACCACTCCATTCTTTGCCTTTATGAAACTTTCATTCTGTGGGGCTGTGGGGAGAGACACAAAAAGCAAACGAACAAAATAGCTAGATTATTGGGTGGCAGGCAGTAAGTACAATGGAGAAAGAAAAAAAAAAAAAGAAAAGCAAGGGTAGGGAATGCTGGTAGGATGCACGGGTTGTTCCTGTAAATGGAGTGGTCAGAGAAGGTATTACTGGTAATGGTCCATCCTTGCAGAGACCTGAAGGAGGTGAATGACTAAGCTTTGATATAAAGAGACAGAGGAAAGAAGGACAAAGGTCTTGAGACAAGAACAAGCTTGACCTGTTTAAGGAGCATTATGGAATCTCATAAGCTGTAAAAGAGTAAGAGAATGGAGAAAGAGTAGGGAGTGAAGTCAGAGAGGTTAAAGGAGGTAGAGGAGCTGTGGTTGATTGTATTGGACTTTAGAGTCCATTGTAGGGACTTTGGCTTTTTCCCTTGAGTGAGCTAGAGAGAGTTTTGAGCCACTAGAGGGTTTGGAGCAAAGGAGCGATGAACCTGCTGGTCTCTTCATCCTCTTGCCTGCCTGATTTCTGCTACTGTTTTATATTCACTTCAGCCCCACACCTAAAAAGTATCTTATTTATCAGTCACACACCAATCTTGGCATTTCTTCCATCAAATTATCTTATGTCACTCCTTATCCATCTCTTTTGTCACTTAGAATCCACACTGTAATCAAATCACAAAGGAAGAACATTGTGACAGTTACAGAATGACAAATAATGTTATAAAACCAGAATTAAATTTCTTACAAAGCTATCGTAACTGAATAGGTTTCCTTATAATATCATTAGCTCCTTGTCACTGAAAATAGACAAAAGTATTTGTATTGTAGAGGGTGCCTTTCATGAGTGGGTGCTTATGCTGGTTGGCCTCCTGGGTCCTGTACAGCTAAGATTATCTGAAATCATGTTGCAGTAGCCTGGTCTTCCTGACAGTTATCTCTCCTTACTCTGTACATCCTAGTTTCTACTGGAATATTCCATTTCTTAAAATACCAATTTCACCAGAGCATTTTCATAATGCTCCAAAAACAAAAAACCACACCCCATTTGCCATAAAGTAAATTCCAACTCAAGGCAGCTCAAGTGTTACTGAAGAGAACTGAGTTCCTTGGCGTTTTCTTGCCTCTAATCTTTATGAACACATATCCCCAGACTTTTCTTTCATGACCGATAACTGGATACAAACCACCCACCTTTTGCTTGGTAGCCGAGTGCAAACCATTTGCGTTATGCAAGGACCACTCCTAATGCCCAGCAGCTCCTTAATAGCTCCACATTATGATTAAGAAAATGTGAACTCCTTACAGTTCAGTATTCAAGGTACTCTTCAGTCCATGAGTCCAGCATCATCAGTGTTCTTCTCTGTATTAGACAGGATTACTTGCTACTGTCCCACAAACATCCCATACCAGTTACCATCAAGTTGATTCTAATTCATGGAAAACTGTACCTCATCGGGTTTTCATGGCTATGACCTTTCAGAAACAGATTGGCAGGCCTTTCTTGCAAGGGAGTGGGTTTGAACCACCAAACTTTCCATTAGTAGCTTAGCACTTAACTATTTGTATCACACAGGGATTCCTACAAGCATGCCATATGCATCTCCCAATCTCAGTCTTTGCTTTTTGTGTGCCTACAACTTTAAAGAGTTTAAATATTTAAAAAATACCAAATGCTAATAAAATGTTCATAATCAACACCTGCCTTTCCTGCCCACCTGCCCCTTTTCCTTCCCCTTATTCCTGCACCCCTCCCCCAAGAATTCAACTCATGCTTTTCATTCATTTAACAAATATTTGAATACCCACTGCATGATAGGCACCGATTTAGGTACTAGAGATACAGCAACGGGGGAAAAACAGACAAAAATCTCAGCCCTCTCTTCCCACTTCCTCCCTGTAGTTACCTCTTCCCTGTAGGAAGAGAGTTGTTACATTGTGGGGAACTACAGTCAGTGTTGTGAGACAAAATGTGTATGAACTGCTGTATGGAAAATGAATTTGCTCTGTAAACTTTCACCCAATCACAATAAAAAAAATTAGGAAAAAAAAAAAAAAACCTATGCTGTTTTCTGCTTCTAATCTTTCCCCATCCTAATGATTTTCCACAAAGTACATAACAAACTTAAAGAAGCTTCCAGAGGCTCCTCTTAATGCCAAGTAGATGATGTTTAAAAAAAAAAAAAAAAAAAATCAGCCCTCATGAGTTTATATTCTTTTGCTTGTTTTTTAAACTTAACAAAATATCATAGGCAGAGGACTTCCAGTAAGATGGAGGAATAGACAGACAAGCTAAACAGACCCTCTTCAACAAAGAAAAGAGAAACCAAATGACAGAGATACAGAAGATAATCCTGGAGCCCTGAGCTTTGAAAGGAATATACAGAAGTAGATTAGGCACCAACTAGTGAAAAAACCTGAACGAAAACAGTGCATACAGAAATGGTCCAAGCTGCAGACTGTCAGCTATTCTGATGGGACCAACAGCCTGAATATTTCCAAGGGGTATTGGGACCTGAGATTGACTTAAAGATCAGCCCTGGTTGCCACAACTGCGCTGGTGGCCTATGACTAGGAAGAGAAACAGCAAGGAGGAAGACAAACTGAGCTGTGGACTTTTGGCAATCCGAGGGTGCAGCCATTTTGGTTATTTACAAGTGGTGGCCATTTTGAATATTTAAAGTGACCGATGGTGCGGCCATTTTGATTGTTTACAAGCGGTGGCCACTTTGATATGTAAAAGTGACCGAGAATGCAGCCATTTTGAATGTTTACAACCAGCAGCCATTTTAGATATTTAAAGTGACTGAGGGCACAGCCATTTTGAATGGTTACAGCAGAGGCGGTTTTGGATTTTAAAGTGACAGCGTTTTCATCTGGATTCCAGGGACCTAAGAATAGGCTCCATTTGCCAAGGATGGCAGGGACATATGGGAGGCTAACAATGAGAAAGGAGACAGGTGGTAAGTGCATAACTGTTGCCCCTAGTGAATAGAGGAGCACAGCATAGTACCCTGCTTACATACATAACATACAAAGAAAACAAAAATCGTGGGCAAGTCACTCCAACATACAATCACCAGTTAAATATAAACACAAAAATATCACAATCCCTCACAGACAACAGAGCATCACAGTCCACACAAAGAAGCAAGATAAAAGCAGGAGAAATAAGGGACCAGGATACAGATCCAAAATACATTCCTGAGGAAGATGCAATATTGAAACTCTCTGATAAAGAATTCAAAAGAATTATGTTTAGGTACCTTCAGCGAATTGAGAGACAGATCAAGGAAAACACTGACAACATTGAGGAAAACATAGAGAAGACCCTAGAACAATTCTGAAAGACAGTACAAGAACAAAATGACAAAATAAATGAAAAATTAGAAATGATACAAAATGTATACATAGAAATCCAGAAGATTAATACTACATTTTCCTAAATAGATAACATGTTAAACAGGCAAAAGAGTAAAATTGAATCAATGAAAGACAGAATTAGTGAGATTGAAGGCAAATACCTCAATACTTCTTTGGAAAGGGATCAATCAGAAAAAATATCAAAACAAAATGAAAAAAGCCTAAGGTTCATGTGGGATACCATCAGAAGGAATAACATACGTGTCATTGGCATTCCAGAACAAAAAGAAAAATAAAACCACTGAGGAAATTGGCCAAGATTTGTTGGAAGAGAATTTCTCTGGTATGATGAAAGATGAGAATATATCCATTTAAGAAGTCCAACGAACCCCAAACAAGATAGACCCCAAAAGAAAATCACCCCAAACAAGATAGACCCCAAAATTTCATCACACTCATCAAAACCAAAGACAAAGAAAGAATCCTGAAAGCAGCATGGGAAAAATGAAAAGTTACCTACAAAGGGCAGCCAAAAAGACTAAGCTCAGATTTCTTAGCAGAAACCATGCAGGTGAGAAGAGGATAAGATGGTATATATAATACCCTGAAAGAGAAAAATTTCCAGCCAAGAATTATATACACAGCACAATTGTCCCTCAAATATGATGGTGAAATTGGGACATTTCCAGATAAGCTGAAATCAGGGGAATTTGTTAAAAGCAGACCAACCTTACAAAAGATGCTAAAGGGAATCCTTTGGACAGAGAAGCAACAACAGCAAACAATAACTGACCATTAACACACATGATGACATAACCCAGAAACCAACCCAGTTATAGAAGTATCCAAAGTAAATTAGCCTACGAGATTGTAAACAGGGAACCAGAGACATCAATTGACAATACGGACAACTACAAACCTAAAAGAGGGAAAAAATTGTGTAGTTACAGAACTTCTAGATGGTCCAGAAGTCAAGACAACTGCAAGATAGAATGGACTGTTCTAAACTTTGGAAGAAAACTATAAATCACAGGGTAATCTCAAGGAAAAATAATCAACCTTTACATCAAAATAAAAAAGACCAGCACAAATACTTATCAAATACTAAAACAATAGCAACGAAAGAAGTGATAACACGATTCATAAACAAAATGAGCTCAGCATAGAAAATCATATGGAACAAAAAATCAACACCACGAAAAGCATGTAACAAAATGACAACAACAGATTCATACTTGTCAATAATTAAATATCTGGCAAGGGACTTAACTCTAAGATTTATAGGGGGTACAGCCATTTTGAATGTTTACAGCAGAACCCATTTTGGATTTTAAAGTGATAGCATTCTCAACACCTCAACAGCAAAGGGATTAACAATCCAATTGAAAAATGAGCAGAAGACATGAATAGACACTTCACCAAGGAGGATATTCAGGCAGCCACCAAATACATGAGGAGATGCTCAAGATCACTGGCCATCAGAGAGATGCAAATCAAAACAACAATGAGATAAGTCTCACCCCAGCACTGATGGCAAGGTTCAACAAGGCAGAAAATAACAGTTGCTAGTGGGAATGTGGAGAGATTGAGACTCTCATACACTGCTAGTGGGACTGTGAAGTGATACAACCACTGTGGAAAGCAGTATGGTGAGTCCTTAGACAGCTGTAATTGGAGATACCATTTGACCCAGCAATCCCATTACTAGGTATATACACTAGAAAAGTGAGAGCCAGGACAGGAACAGATATATGTACACCCATGTTCATCACAGCACTATTTACCATAACAAAAAGATGGAAACAACCTATGTGCCCCTCAACAGAAGAATGGGTAACCAAACTATGGTACATACACACAATGGAATATTATGCAACACTAAAGAATAATGTAGAGTGAGCAAAACACCGCATAACGTGGATGAACTTGGAGAACATTATGCTGAGTAAACTAAGTCAATCACAGAAGTACAAATATAGTATTAGTTTGTTGTTGTGGAGGGTCAAGGAAAGGTTTATATATGGAGGGAAACTCTTTGTTGGTTGCCAAGGTAGGAAGGGAGGGGAGGGAACACTGCCAAAAAAAAAAAGCATTGACTCATGTCACTTTAGTTTTGTGTATTTCACTGTACATAAATTATATTTCAATAAAATGCATTTTAATATAGATTATATATATATATATAATCATAGGCATTCATCCAAATCAATAGATATAAATCTACCATAGTCTTTGTAATGGCTACTTAGTATTTTATTGCATTAATGAACATTTAAGTTGTTTCCAATTTTTTGCTAATATGAAACCATGTGATATAATCATGGTATTATCTCAGTAGGATATTAAGAGTGAAATGTTTTGTTCTGAGTCTCTATTTATTATAGTCTTTTACATGGTATTTCTTACTGCATAAACTTTCCTAGTGTTTTAACTACTCAAATTTCCTCCTTTTTCTTTATGACTTCCTAACTTCCTGTTTTATTTTATAATCATTTCTCATCCCAAGGTCCTGGATTTATACTTTTGCTTTTCATATTTAGATCGTTAATGCATCTAAATATATTATTATCTATGATGTAAGGTAGGGATCTAACATTTTTTTTTCTAAATTGATATCCAGTTGCCCCAAGACCATTTGTAAGAATAATCTACCTTTTCCCTAATGAGTTGAAATGCTATCTTTGTCATAAATTGATTCTCTAAATCTATTTGACTCTTTTTCTGGATTCCACTCCAATAATCTATTAGTCTGTTCTTGTGGTATTACTATAGTTTTTGTTCTTGTTTATTCCTCTAAGGGAGCTCTGGTGGTGGTGTGAGTAAGGCATTTGGCTGCTAACCGGTAGATTGGCGGTTCAAATCCACCAGCTGCTTTGCAGGAGCAAGATGAAGCAATCTACTTCCATAAAGATTTACAGCCTTGGAAGCCCAGTGGGGGTTGCTATAAGTCAGAATCAACTCAGTGGTAGTGGGTGATGGATGCAGTCTATTAGTCTATTCTCAAGGTATTGCTGTAGTTCTTTTCTCATTTTGGTTATTCTTCGATAGTTTTATAGTAAGTTTTAAACTCTGGAAAGACAGGTCTCTGGTTTTCTTTTTCAAAATTTTCTTTGTAATTTTCAAATTTATTCTTCCCACAACAACATAAAAATAGATTTTCAGTTTTAAAAAATACTTTTAGGATTGACCAATTAAAAAATGGGCAGAAGACATGAATAGACACTTCACCAAG
>NW_006921659.1:6498052-6547087 GCF_000298275.1 Orycteropus afer afer
ATAACAACAACAACAACTGTAAATCTTCACCCAAATCCTAAAAAAAAAAAAAAAATACTTTTAGGATTGAAATAAAAGGACTTTAAATGAATGAATGCCTGCCATTTTAATACCTTTTAAAAAACCTGAATTTTGTACATTTTGTCTTTGGGATTGTTATTAGCTTTCTATTAATATGCAAAGAGCCTGGGCTTTAGAGCTAGAGGGCCCTGGGCTTCAGTCCAGCCCTGCAGTTTACTAGCTGTGTGAACCTGAGCAAGAAACGTAGCCTCTTTCAGCCTAGCTCCCTTCTGAACAGTGGTGATAATTATGCTTACCTCAGAGAGCTGTTGTGAATTTTAAATGATTTTGTTAATCTGTTAATTTAGCTATATATCCAAAAATATTTTACACACAATACATAAAGCATATAGTTCTTAGCTGCTCTAAGTAATTAGTTTAGCAAGTGGTATTTATAATCACTATTAGATATTTTTTCAGGTAGGATATTTGAAGCATTTACAGATGAAATTACACAACATCTGGCATTTACTTTCAAGTAATCTAGAAGGAGAGTGTAAGAGGTGGATGAAGCAAGGTGATTAGCTATGGGTTAACAATTGTGGAAGCTGGGTAATGGGTCCACAGGAGTTATTTATTTCTGTCTATTCCACTTTTAGGTATTTGAAATTTTCCAAAATAAAAATGTTTAAAAAAATGCATCTTTAAAAACTGTTAAAAATGAGAAAGTGTAAACATTTGTTACTTCTAAGTAGAAGATATGTTATTTGTTATATTAATCTCTGCCCCTTACTGTATTTTTTTTTTTTTTTTTAACTTCTCAAGGGAAAGAAGGAGAAAGAAAAGGAAAAAAATGAATGAGAAAGAAGGCTTCACTCTCTTTTGAATTTTGTCTCCTTCCCTGGTGTGATGAAAAATAATTGCCCTTCTACTATTTTAATACCAACTTTGATGTGAAACATTTTAAAAGGAGAGATTTCAGTTTAATACAAGGAACAAAAAACTTCTAATAATTAAAAATATTTATCAGCAGAGTTACCTCCTGAAGGGCCTAGTTGAAGGTTAACGGACTTCCAGGATCGCTTCCAACTCTGATTCTATAAGCCTGATTTTTTAGTTTATATGATTCCTTCCCTTTGAAACTAAAAATGATATAACCTTCCATAGTTTTTATAAAATTTGTTGCTAAATAAAGAATTGTTACAAGTATTTGTAGGCAGCCTAGGGAAACCAAAACCAAACCGAACCCACTGCCATTGAAGCAATTCCAACCTACAGTGACCCCTCATTGTTTCCAAGGCGCTAAATCTTTATGGAAGCAGACTGCCTCATCTTTCTTCCATGGAGCAGCTGGTAGATTGGAACCAGTAACCTTTTGGTTAGCAGCCAAATACCTTAACCACTACACCACCAGAGCTCTTTAGTCTAGGAAAAATAGGATATATAATTTACAGTGTAGTGAGGAAGGGAGTAGCAAGGAGGTAGATAGCTAAAGAAGAAACTGCACTACAGTATGAGAAATGACAGAGCCATGTTCAAATGCTTTAAAACACAGAAGAAAGAGTTAACTCTGGGGAAACAAAGGAAGACTTCACAGAAGAGGTGACACTTAGGCTAATTCTTCAAAATTCTTTAAAGAAAAATATATTGATCACTCAACTATAGCAGCAAATGTTGTATGGCACATCCCTACAACAGCCCTGTGTAGAGATGTTAAGTAGAATAAGGAGATTTTTTATTTGTAAAGAATGTGGAACTGCCCCCAAGAATTAATATTAGGTGAGAAAACCAGAGTACAGAAATATGAATATATAATGTCTTTAACCATTTTTGTGGCATGGTTCTTACTGATTGCACCTTTGGAAATTTATTTATTTTATTTCACATAGAAGGACTCTAACAAACTGGCTTAAAACAGTGTATGGTTTATTTATCTCAATAATAAGAAGTCTAGAAGTGAACACATCACAGCTGATACAACCCTTCAAAGAAGTCTTCAGAGGCCAGGCTTCTTTCTTTTTGCCCTACCATCCTTAGGTTGGGGCCTTCTTTATGGTCCGTAGGTATTTTCTGTGCCTTCCAGACAGGAGGAAGGGGTAAACCCAAAAGATTAAAGGTACATACCAACTGAGTCTGTCCTCTTATATCAGAAAGACAGTAGCTTTCTCAGAATGTTTACATTTCACTGGCAAGACTGTTCACATGATCCCCTGTAGCACCAGGGAACTCTGGGGAGGGGAATATTTTTAACTGAGTATATTGACACTCCAAATGTAATCAAAGGTATGTTATTGGTGAGAAGAAGGAAAGAATGAATAGGTAACTAGCAATGTCTATCATCCTGTTTTCTGAAGCTGAGGGTGCTAGAAAATTTGGAGGAATGTTAGAGGAAAATGGACAGCTCAAAGCAAAGTGTCTGAATGGAACTGTGGAGGGTGGCCCTCCACTGGCCAGCTTCTTTCTGAGCAATCCGGCTGGCTCATGTGGTAGAACGTGAGGGTATTATTTTAGAGAAGGGTAGACATCAAGATTTGCTTATAGATCCCAAACTACTCAGTGGAGAGGCCTCTATTAAAAAGGAATAATCTGAAAAAAAAGGAAAAATCTATGAAAATTTTATTGCTGAAAACCAGTCTGACATTACTGATAAAATGGTACACTCACTATCTGTTCTACACTAAGACATATCTTACTTTTATATTTTAGTCAAAGAAGTTTGGCGGAGATCACAGAACTTATCCATACTGCTCTCCTTGTCCATCGTGGAATAGTAAATTTAAATGAATTGCAGTCTTCTGATGGTCCGCTGAAAGACATGCAATTTGGAAATAAAATAGCTATCCTGAGTGGAGACTTTCTTCTAGCAAATGCCTGCCATGGACTAGCTCTACTACAGAACACCAAGGTAAAACCGGGCCTTCATGTGGTTCTTGGTCGGCTGCCAGAGCCACAAAGGCCTGGGCATCTTGCTGCCACCACTCCTCACATTTGTTGTTGTTGTTATGTGCCATCGAGTCAGACCCGACTCATAGCGACCCCCCTTGGGTTTCTGAGGCAGTATTGCTACAGAAGTAGATAGCCCCATCTTCCTTCCCAGGAGTGGCTGGTAGGTTTGAACTGCCAGACTTCTGGTTAGCAGTCAGATGCCTTAGGCACTATGCTACCAGAGCTCCTCACACTTAGATGTTCAGTATATCTGTGATGATGATGCCTGTAATGGCATATCAATACTAGGTGAAACTAGTAAAGGCTGAGACAGAATTTTGAAATGAATTTATATTTTTTTTTTCTGATTGTAAATGAAATTATGTATTGATTATAGAATGTTGTTTATGTTGTGTGCCATCGAATGAGACCTGACTCATAGCGACACCTCCTTGGGTTTCTGAGGCAGTATCACTACGTAAGTAGATTACCCAACCTTCCTTCCAGGGAGTGGCTGGTGGGTTTGAACCGCCAGCCTTCTGGTTAGCAGTCAAGTGCCTTAGGCACTATGCTACCAGAGCTCCTAATTATAGAATAGTTAAAATATTCAGACTAAAGAAGATATAAATAAATATCTGGTGGCATAGTGCCTAAAGCATTTGAGAGCTAACCAGAAGGCTGGAGGTTCAAACCCGCCAGCCACTCCTCGGAAGGAAGGTTGGGCAATCTACTTCTCTAGTGATACCGCCTCAGAAACCCAAGCAAGGGTCGCTATGAGTCGGATCCGACTCAACGGCAGTGAGTTTGGGTTGGTTTGGTGCATAGTATTCAGCGTAATACCGTTTATTAACACTTTCCTCACTTTTGAACATTTAGGTTGTTTCTAAATATTTATGATCATAAAACTCTGCACTAAGCATTTTTGCACATCATCTTTTCCTCATTCCAGATGACTTCCTTAAAATAAATACCTAGAAGGTGGTTCAAAGGGTTGAAAAATATTTAGTATTCTTGATAAACATTTGCAAGCTGCTTTCTACAGAGGTTGGCGAGGTATTCATTCCCCAAATATCAGTCAGGATTAGATTTGACTATAAGAAAACAGTGGCCTAAGAAAATTAGGAATCTTTTCTCTCACATAAAAAATTGTGGAAGTAGACCATCCAAGGTTGGTATGGTGATTCTGCTAAGGGAAGGACCAGGCTCCTATCTTACTGCTCTGCCACCATCCTTACCACCTCATAACCCAATATGGTGGCTTGACCTGCTATCATGTCCTCACCCTAATCAGTAGAAAGAGTTCATATTTTGGTTTGTTAGGAACAGACTTGATATAAGTCTGGTGTCCTGGAATCCCATCTGATTCAATATTTGTCCTGGATCTTTTAACTTTTTTAACAGAGAATTTTATAATTATTCTAGTTTTTTTTAGAATAAGCCAGAATGGGTTTGACACATCTCCTCTTGTACTTCTAGCCTCTGCCTTGTTTTTTGTCTAGTGTAGTCTAGTAGTCTATGAGACTCATGCACAGTGGAAAAGTTCTCATTGTAATGTGTTGTTAAATCTGGAAGACACCCACCAATAACGCATTTTGTTTCCCAAACCCTTTCCAGACAGTGTAACTAACACCATTCAATTAAGGACAGGATGGCGGATACTTACCGATATAACAAAGTACATTCAGACATAAACATCTAGTGACAACCAACTCTTCCCTCTTTTGGGTGGTAGTGGGAGGAGTAATTAATGCTGCTGACCAGCTGGCCTCTTGGTATATAACCCTGTTGTACCATGACCAATGCCATAGCCAATAAGATTCACAGAACTTCTAGGTTCCAGTTAATCAGCTCAGTGGGAAACACAGGAAATTGTAGTGTTGGTATCTGAGAAATATGTCTGGGAAATCAAATCTGATCAATTCTACTATAAAGTGAGTAGAGAGTAAACTGAACATGCTTGTATGGTGTCAATCTGTAACTATTTCATTATTTGGCAACCTTGTTTGTTTATGCAATAAACCTGTGGTGGTTAAGTATGTGGTCTGCTTCCCGTATAGAAGAAGAAGTTTTGGGAATGGTCTCTAGCTTGTGGCACACTTGAACCCTGTGTGTAGCTGTGTTGTTGTTCAGCAGTGTGCCATGCCCTGCCGACCTTGGGACTTCCAATGGATTTGAATGAATGGCTGGCCATGTGGTTTGGTAACATCAGGACTGTGCCTTTTTACTTATCAACCTTGGGCTTGTTAGCCTTAGCAGCCAGTAGCTGCCTAAGTAAAGAGATGCCTCTAGCTTCAGTGGGCCGGTAGCAGGAGGCAGAGCTGAAGCCCAAGCTTGAGGGGCTTTCACCCTGCCCCAAGAGTCTGACACTTTGACCTTGGACTTAAAACCTCTAAACTGTAAGAGAATAAACTCCTGTTTGTTCAAGCATCCCATTTGTGGTATATTCTTGTCAGAGCGGCACCAGGGAACCAGAACAAAGCCCTTTAGGTGACAGTAAGCTCAAAAAGTAAAAGTACATATTTCATATTTTTTAAAAGTACTTAAATATTTTTGTTTCTTTAGAAAGTTGATAATGACTGTGTAACTTACACAAAATATTTGTTGATATTTACTATCTACTGTCGAGTCCTAAAGGAGCCCTTGTGGCACAGTACAGCACTTGGCTGCTAACCAAAAGATCAGTGGTTCAAACCCACCAGCCACTCTACAGGAAAAAGATGTAGCTGTCTGCTTTGGTAAAGGTTTATATATCCTTGGAAACCCTATGGAAGCGGTTTTACACTCTGTCCTATAGAGTCACTGTGAGTTGAAATCAACATAAAGGTGTGGTGGGTTTGAAAGAGGCTTAGAGAAGCCCTGGTGGCACAGTGGTTAAGCATTCTGCTGTTAACTGAAAGACTGTAGTTCAAACTCACCAGCCACTCTGTGGGACAAAGATGTGGCAGTCTGCTTCTGTAAAAATTATAGCTTTAGAATCCTTACAGGGGCAGTTCTGCTCTGACCTATAGGGTTGCTTATGAGTCAAAATTGACTCAGTGGGAGTAGATTTGGATTTTTGGATAGAAGCCAAGTAGTATCATTGACCACATGAAAACAATAAAAGTTAAATCTGCTGAAAAATTGTCAGGATCTATTCCAAAATTTAGTAGTTATTATAAGGAGCTCTGGTGATATTGTAGTTAAAGCATTTGGCCACTAACCAAAAGGGCTGTGGTTTGAACCCACCACTGTTCAACGGAAGAAAGATTAAGGCAGTCTGCTTCTGTAAAGATTTACAGCCTTGGAAACCCTGTGGAGGTCAGTGAGTCAGAATCAACTTGATGACAGAGAGTTTGGGTTTTTTTAGTTTTATAAGGAGAATGTATCTGGAGATGATGACTTACACATGCAGCTGTGGAAGGTACACATATGTGCCACTTGGGAAGTATAATTTTTATTTAGATCAAATGACTTCTTCTAAACTAATTTCATTTGTTTTTCATTACAAGGTTTTATGAGTACATAGGAAAAGAAAGCAATATCTCTTAATACGATGACTCCATTGCCAGAAGAACTTTGCAAACAGTTAAATTATTCCAGTTTTAGTTTCATGTCACCAAATACTTCCAACAATTAAATAATTTTAATTAATTTTAAAAATGGTTTGATTTTTTTCCCCCATCCATTTATGGAATCAAGATAATACTAGATTAATTAAATTAAACACTGAGAGTTCAAATGCTATATGACATTAAAATTTGTGATTCAGTACATGTGATTTGGAATACCTCACCTTGTGAGAAGAATCTTTGGGCTTGCTCATATTTTGTATGAATTTTATATATTTGTATATGAATGTAATTAAATTGAGAAGGCCTAGATTTTGAAGTATCTGAATCTGGCAAAACATTCAAAAGAATCACAGAGATAACTTATTTCACAAGTTTACCTTTAAAAATATTATTTAAATAAATAATAAATAAAATACCATTTCCATGCATTCTATCAATTAGAGATAAATCTGAATAAACAACTTGTCTGAATGTTGTTGTTGTTGCTATATGCCGTTGAGTCAGACCCGACTCATACCCATCCCTCCTTGCGTTACCAAGGCAGTATCACTACAGAAATAGATTGTCCAACCTTCCTTCCAAGGGTGGCTAGTGAGTTTCAACCATCACCCTTCTGGTTAGCCGTCAAATGCCTTAGGCACTATGCTTCCATGTCTGAATAGCAACAAAAAATAAAATAAATATTATTAAAAAGATATACTCTGGTGGAAGCAAAAGTAATCAGGTTGAGATATTTATACTTTGAAATAGGAAAATAGAATTAACTATACCCTCTAATTAGCGGATTTTCTCTGCGCTTACCAAGTAACTCAACTGAAAATATTATAATCTACCAAGAAGAATCCATTGAAGGATATTCTCAACAACAACAAAATGAATTAACATTTTGAAAAAAGAATCCATTAATGATATCAATAATGTCAAATTAATTAACCATAAAATGTAATCATGAAGATTTTTTTTGGCAGTTTTATTTTAAAATACCATAGTTTCAAAAGCACGTTCTTCAGAAAAACGCCAGTGACACAATATTAGGGACTGATAGAGCTAAGAAATAGATTGTCGTTGTTAGGTGCCATTGAGTCGTCTCCAATTCCTAGTGGTTCTATGCACAGCAGAACAAAATACTGCTCAGTCCTGTGCCAGACTTACAATCTTTGCTGTACCTGAGCCCATTGTTGCAGCCACTGTGTCAATCCATCTCATTGAGGGCCTTTCCCTTCTTTGTTGATCCTCCACTTTCTTAAGCATGATATCCTTCTCCAGGGAATGGTTTCTTCTGACAACATGACCAAAGTAGGTGGGACGAAGTCTGGCCATTCTTGCTTCCAAGGAACATTCCAACCGCACTTCCTCCAAGACAGATTTGTTAGTCCTTTTAGCCGACCATAGTACTCTTAGCATTCTTCTCCAATGCCACAACTCAAAAGCATCAACTCTTCTTCAGTCTTCCTTATTCATTGTCCAACTCTCACATGCATAAGAGGTGGTTGCAAATACCATGGCTTGGGTTAGACACACCTTAGTCTTCAAGGAGACATCTTCGCTCTTCAGCTCTTGACAGAGGTCTTTTGCAGCAGATTTGCGCAATGTAATACGTTGTCTGATGTCTTGACTGCAGCTTCCACTGGTATTGATTATAGAACCAAGTCATATGAAATCCTTGACAACTTCAGTCTTTTCTTCCATCCACCGTGAAGCTGTTTATTGGACCAGTTGTAAGGATTTTTGTTTTCTTTATACTGAGGAGTAATCCACACTGCAGACTATAGTCTTTAATCTTCATCGGTAAGTCATTCAAGTCATCCTCACTTTCAGCAAGAGAAGTTGTGTCATCTGTGTACCACAGATTGTTAATGAGTCTTCTTCCAATCCTGTTGCCACGTTCTTCTTTATATAATCCAGCTTCTCGGGTTATTTACTCAGCATACAAATTAAATAACTATGGTGAAAGGATACAACCCTGATGCAGTCCCTTCTTGATTTTGAACCATGTAGTATCCCCTTGTTCTGTTCAAATGACAGCCTCCTGATCTATGTTCTGGAATCCTCATTCTTTTCAGTGTTATCCACAATCTGTCATGATCCACACAATCGAATACTTTTGCATAGTCAATAAAACATAAGTAAACTTCTTTCTGGTATTCTTTGCTTTCAGATAAGATCCATCTGACATCAGCAGTGATAGTCTTCATTCCACGTCCTCTTCTGAATCCAGCTTGCATTTCTTGAAGTTCTCTGTCAATATATTGCTGCAACCATTTTTGAATTATCTTCAGTAATATTTTATTTGTGATATTAATGATATTGTTCGATAATTTCCACATTCTGTGGAATCACCCTTCTTTGGAATGGGTACAGATATGGATGTCTTCCAGTCAGTTGTCCAGGTAGCTGTCTTCCAAATCTCTTGGCATAACTGAGTCAGTGCTTCCAGCGGGACATCCATTTGTTGAAACATCTCAGTGGGTATTCCATCGATTCCCGGAGCCTTGTTCTTTGCCAATTCCTTCAGTGCAGCTTTGACTTCTTCCTTCAATACCATTGGTTCTTGATCATATGCCACCTCCTGAAATGGGTGAAGATTGACCAATTCTTTTCGGTATAGTGACTCTGTGTATTCCTTCCATCTTCTTTTGATGTTTCCTGCATCATTCAGTATTTTGCCCATAGAATCTTTCAGTATTGCAACTTAAGGCTTAAATTTTTCCCTCAGTTCTTTCAGCTTGAGAAATGCCAAGAGTGTTCTTCCCTTTTGGTTTTCTAACTCCAGGTCTTTGGATGTTTCATTATAATAATTGACTTTGTCTGCTCGAGCTGCTCTTTGAAATCTTTGGTTCAGCTCTTTTATCTTGTCATTTCTTCGATTTGGTTTAGCTACTCTCCACTCAAGGGCAAGTTTCAAAATCTCTTCTGACATCCAATTTGGTCTTTTCTTTCTTTCTTCTCTTTTTAATGACTTCTTGATTTCTTCATGGATGATGTTCTTGATGTTATCCCATAATTCCTCTGGTTTTCAGTCACTGGTGTTCAGTGCATCAAATCTATTCTTTAAATGGTCTCTTACTTCAGGAGGGATATTATCAAGGTCACATTTTGGCTCTCTTGGACTTGTTTTAATTGTCTTCAACTTGAAAATGCATATGAGCAGTTAATAGTCCACTCCACAATCAGCTCCTAGCCTTGTTTTGGCCAAAGATACTGAAAACTTCTCCATTGCCTCTTGCCACAGATGTAGTCAATCTGATTCCTCTGTATTCCATCTGGCAAAGTCCATGTGTATAGGCACTGTTTGTGTTGTTGAAAAAAGGTATTTGCAATGAATAAGTTGTTGGTCTTGCAAAATTCTATCATGCGATCTCCAGCATTATTTCTCTCTCCAAGGCCATATTTTCCAAATAGCAGTAACTCTTCTTTGTCCAACTCTTGCATTCGAGTCACCAGTGATAATCAACACATCTTGATTGCATGTTCGATCAATTTCAGACTGCAGAAGTTGGTAGAAATCTTCAGTATCCTCATCTTTGGCCTTGGTAGTTGGTGCATAAATTTAGACAGTGGTAGTATTAACTGGTCTTCCTTGTACACATATGGATATTATCCTATCAGTGACAGTGTTGTACTTCAGGACAGATCTTGAAACACTCTTTGTGATGATGAATGCCACGCCATTCCACTTCAATTTGTCATTCCTGGCATAGTAGATTATATGGTTGTCGTTTCAAAATGGCCAAAACCAGTCCATTTCAGCTTACTAATGCCTAGGCTATTGATCTTTATGCATTCCATTTCATTTTTTACAACTTCCATTTTTCCTAGATTCATACTTAGTTCATTCCATGTTCCAGTTATTAATGGATGTTTGCATCTGTTTCTGCTCATTTTGAGTCATGTCATATCAGCCAATGGAGTTCCTAAAAGCTTTACTTTACCCATATTGTTAAGGTCATCTCTACTCTTTGGAGTCAGCTCCTCCCCAGTCAAATTTTGAGTGCCTTCTGACCTGATGGGCTCATCTTCCGGCACTATGTCTGACAGTGTTTCACAGCTGTTCATAAAGTTTTCCAATAATGTATCAGACAGTGTTTCACTGCTGTTCATAAAGTTTTCACTGGCCAATTCTTTGAGAATTAGGCCTCTTCCTTCTTCCGAGTCTGTCTAAGCCCAGAAACTCTGCTCCCATCTCTCCACCATGGATAACTCTGTTGGCATTTTGCAACACGGTCCCATAGCCTCCAGCCTCACAGCAACACGTAAGCCACCACAGGACGACAAACTGACAGACAAGTTCATCTTCCTTAATTGTTCCTAACCCCTCTGCCCCTGCCTACCTCAGGCTCCGGTCTTAACATAGAACCACGCCCAAGCAAAAAAGCAGCCTCCAAGCCCCAGGCTTGCCTTCCTCAGGCACTGGCCTTAATATAGATCCACACCCAAGTGAAAAGCAGCCTCCAAGCTACGAACCCACCTACCTCAGTCCCTGGCCTTAATATAAGAGCCACAACCAAGCAAAAAGAAGCCACCAAGCCCCCGGCCTGCCTACCTCAGGCCCCAGCCTTAATATAGAGCCACACCCAAGCAAAAAGCAGCCTCTAAGCCCTAGGCCTGCCGACATCAGGCCCCAGCCTTAATATAGAGCCACTACCAAGTGAAAAACAGACCCCAGCCCCAGGCCCGCCTACCTCTGGCCCCTGCCTTAATATAGAGCCACCCCCAAGTATAAAGCATCCTCCCAGCCTCCAATTTCCTCATCTTTGGCTTTGGTGGTTGGTGGATAAATTTGAATAGTAGTACTATTAACTGGTCTTCCTTGAAGGCATATGGATATTATCCAAGGAATGGATTAAGGTATGTGAATATGTACCAAAAATAATTTTTTTTTTGTTATTTTTTAATACTTAAATGACCAATATAAGTTCTTTATTCATTTTGTTTTAATGTATATGGATATATGTTATTTTCATTTCTTTTGAAATTTCATTTTTAAAATTAGATTTTTAATAAACCAAGCCAAAGTTGAGTCTGACTCACAGCAACCCTATAGGACAGAGTAGAACTGCCCCATAGAGTTTCCAAGGCTGTAAACCTTTGCAGAAGCAGACTGCCTCAAGTTTCTCCTGCAGAGCAGCTGATAGGTTTGAATCACTGACTTTTTCATTGGCAGCTGAGTACTTTAACCAAGATACCACCATGATGCCTCAGTTTTTTCATAGAACTAATTAATGAATCTATTCTTTAGATGGTCTCTACATTCAGGAGGGAAATAATCAAGGTCATATTTTGGCTCTTGTGGACTTCTTTTAACTGTCTTCAGCTTCAGCTTGAACTTGCATGTGAGCAGTTGATGGTCTATTCCACAGTCAGCTCCTGGCCTTGTTTTGGCTGAAGATCCTGAGTTTCTCCATTACCTCTTGCCACAGATGTAGTCAGTCTGATTCCTGTGTACTCCATCTGGTGGAGTTGTATTGTTGAAAAAAGATATTTTCAATGAATAAATCATTGGTCTTGCAAAATTCAATCATGTTATATCTGACATCATTTCTATCACCAAGGCCATGTTTTCCAACTACTGGTGATTCTTTGTCTTCGAATTTTGCATTCCAATCACCAGTGGTAATTAACACATCTCAGTTGCATGTTCCATCAATTTCAGACTGCAGAAGTTGGTAAAAACCTTCAGTTTCCTCATCTTTGGCTTTGGTGGTTGGTGCATTAATTTGAATAATAGTAGTATTAACTGGTCTTCCTCGTAAACTAAAACCAAACCTAGGCATATGGATTTTATCCTATCACTGACAGTATTGTACTTCAGGATAGATCTCAATACATTCTTTGTGACGATGAGTGTCAACGCCATTCTTCTTCAATTTGTCATTCCCAGCATAGAACATCATATGATTGTCTGATTCCAAATGGCCAAAACCAGTCCATTTCAGCTCACTAATGCCTAGGATATTGCTCTTTATGCATTTGATTTCAGTTTTGACAACTTCTAATTTTCCTAGACTCATAATTTGTACATTCCGTGTTCTGATTATTAATGGATATTTGCAGCTGTTTCTTCTCTTCTTGAGATGTGCCACATCAGAAAATAGAGGTCCTGAAAGGTTTACTCCATCCACATCATTAAGGTTGGCTCTACTCTGAGGAGGCAGTTCTTCTCTAGATGTATTTTGAGTACCTTCCTGAGGCACTCATCTTCTGGCACTATATTGCACAATGTTTAAGGGCTATTCATAAAGTTTTCCAGTAATGTATTAGACAGTGTTTCACTGCTACTCATAAGGTTTTCACTGGCCAATTCTTTGAGAAGTAGATGGCCTCTTCCTTCTTCTGAGTCTATCTTGGTCTGGAAGCTCTGCTGAAACCTGTCCACCATGGGTAACCCTGCTGGCATTTGAAACACCAGTGACATAGCCTCCAGCCTCACAGCAACACTCAAGCCACCATAATACGAAAAACTGAAAGACAAGTTTGTCTCCCTTAGCTGTTCCAAACTGCTCTGCTCATTTCCCAGTGCCCCCCTCCCTTCTTGCTTACCTGGCCTGCCCCCAGGGCACAAACACCCGCCTTCCACTGCTACTGGGCCAGCTTACTGCAACCTGCCCTGGAGCACTCCACACACACAGACTCCTGCATTCCACTGCTCCTGGGGCTGGCTCATTAGATCCTGCCCCTGGGGAGCTCTAAGCACTCAAACTCCCAAATACATTTGATGCATTGAACACCAGTGACTGAAAGCCAGAGGAATTGTGGGATGACATCAAGAACATCATCCATGAAGAAAGCAAAAGTTCATTAAAAAAGACAGGAAAGGAAGAAAGGACCAAAATGGATGTCAGAAGAGACTCTGAAATTTGCCATTGAATGGAGAGTAGCTAAAGGAAATGGAAGAATCAACAGGATAAAAGAGCTGAACAGAAGATTTCAAAGAGCAGCTTGAGAAGATAAAGCCAGTTATTACAATGAAATATGCAAAGACCTGGAATTGGAAAACCAAAAGAGAAGAACATGCTTGGCATTTCTCAAGCTGAAAGAAATGAGGAAAAGATTTAAGCATCGGATTAGAATATTGAAAGAATCCATGGGCAATATGTTGAATGATGCAGGAAACATCAAAAGAATTTGAATAGAATACACAGAGTCACTATACCAAAAAGAATTGGTAGATGATCATCCATTTCAGGAGGTGGCATATGATCAAGAACCAATGGTATTGAAGGAAGAAGTTAAAGCTGCTCTGAAGGAACTGGCAAAAAGCAAAACTCCGGGAATTGATGGAATATACATTGAGATGTTTCAACAAATGGATGCTGTGCTGGGGGTACTCACTCGACTGTGCCAAGAGATTTGGAAGACAGCTACCTGGCCAACTGACTGGAAGAGATCCATATTTGTACCATTCCAAAGAAAGGTGATCCCACAGAATGTGGAAATTATCAAACAGTATCATTAATGTCACATGCAAGTAAAATCTTAATGAAGATAGTTTGAAAATACTTGCAGCAGTATATAGACAGAGAACTTCCAGAAATCTAAGCTGGATTCAGAAGGGGACGTGGAGTGAGGGATATAATAGCTGATGTCAGATGGATCTTGGCTCAAAGCAAAGAATACCAGAAAGATGTGTTTTGTTGACTATGCAAAGGCATTCAATTGTGTGGATCATAACAAATTGTGGACAACATTGGAAAAAATGGGAATTTCAGAACACTTAATTGTACTCACGAGGACCCTGTACATAGACCAAGAGGCTGTTGTTCAAACAGAATGGGGGAATACTACATGGTTTAAAATCAGGAAGAGACTGTGTTAGGGTTGTATCCTTCCACCATACTTACTCAATGTGTATGCTGAGCAAATAATCTGAGAAGCTGGATTATATAAAGAAGAATGTAGCATCAGGATTGGAAGAAGATCCATTAACAACCTGTGATACACAGATGACACAACTTTGCTTGCTGAAAGTGAGGATGACTTAGAGCACTTACTGATAAAGACAACAGTCTGCACTATGGATTACACCTCAGTGTAAAGAAAACAAAATTCCTCACAACTGGACCAATAAGCAGCAACATGATAAATGGAGAAAAGATTGAAATTTTCAAAGACTTCGTATTACTTGGTTTTACAATCAGCACCAATGGAAGCAGCAGTGAGGACATCAAAAGACATATTGCATTGAGCAAATCTGTTGCAAAAGACCGCTTTCAAATGCTGAAGAGCAAAGATATCTCCTTGAAGACTAAGATGCGCCTAACCCAAGCCATAATATTTTCAGTTGCCTCATATACATGTAAGAGCTGGACAATAAATAAGGAAGACCGAAGAAGAGTTGATGATTTTGAGTTGTGGTGTTGGCAAAGAATGCTGAAAGTACTGTGGACTGCTAAAAGAACTAACAAATCTGTCCTGGAGGAAGTGCAGCAGGAATGCTCCGCGGAAGCGAGAATGGCCAGACTTTGTCTTACCTACTTTGGTCATTGTGGTAGTTAAGTTTGTGTGTCAGTTTGGCTGAGCCTGCTTAAGTACCTGGGCAGCTGGATATAGTATTCCCCATGATGAGACTGGTAATCACCTCCATGGTGGAATCTACTGTGAGCAGCTGAGTAGCTGCCTTAGAGATGTGGTCTGCTTCCTGTATATAAGGAGATGCCTTGGGGAATGGTCTCTAGCTTATGGCACGCTTGAACCCTGCCATGTAGCCGTGTCATTGTTCAGCAGCCTGCCATGCTCTGCCGACCTTGAGACTTTCGATGGACTTGAATTCATGGCCTGCCATGTGGTTTGGTAACATTGGGACTGTGCCTTTTACTTGTCATCCTTGGGCCTGTTAGTCTCAGCAGCCAGCAGCTGTCTGAGTGAAGAAAAGCCTCCAGCTCCAGTGGGCCAGGAGCTGGAGGCAGAGCTGAAGCCCAAGGTTGAGGGGCTTTCACCCACCCCTTACAGCCTGGCACTTTGAACTCGGACTTAAAGCCTCCAAACTGTTAGAGAATAAACTCCTGTTTGTTCAAGCCATCCCATTTTTGGTACATTCTTGTCAGAGCAGTGCTAAGTAACCAGAACAGTCATGTTGTCAGAAGGGACCATTCTCTGGAGAAGTATGTCATGCTTGGTAAATTGGAGGGTCCATGAAAGAGGGGAAAGCCCTCATCAAGGTGGATTGACACAGTGGCTGCAGCAGTGGGCTCAGGTATAGCAAATATCGTGAGGCTGGCACAGGACAGGGCAGTGTTTCATTCTGTTGTACATAAGGTTGCTATGAGTCAGAGACAACTCGATGGCACATAACAACCGTAACAAGAAGAACAACAAGTTAATGAATCCACCAATATAATAAAACCAATTGTTAATAAATAAATGTTTCAAAAAATATAAAATTTTGATTATTTTAGTACTCCCTTTTACTCTCAAGTGCCCCAGTTTGGATGATAAAGTATATAGGCTCTCTACTTTAAGAACATTTTCCAGAAGTTATACTAGATCCCTCTGCTTAAATCCCATTGGCCAGAATTTAATACTATGACCATCTCTACCTGTAAGGAAGGCTAGGAAATGTAATCTTTATTGTAAGAAACCATGTGCCCACCCAGAAATCTGGAAGATAGGGCGAACAGATACTAGGAGACAAGGAGCATTCTGCCCTACCCTCCCACCACATTTTTGGCTAGCACATATTTTCCTGAGATAGATCCACTGATTTTAAGGACAAAACTCAGTCTGTCCCTTTTAGTATCTAGTTTATATCCCTATGAAAAGGAAGCTAAAGTAAGAGATGACTTGACCATATGAAGTGGAATAATAGAGATTCTCAAGTCTTCCTCCAGGGCCTTAGCACCATTTGTGCATCCTTTCTGTTTTGATTCCCCCTAAAATTACTTTCTGTGTACAGTCTACTTTGATGGGTCCTACTGAATTCTCCCCACTGGCACTCACATGCTAGCAGAAGGGTGAGTGATTCACTGTCCCTAGGGACCACTCTGACTATATGGCCCATCTTTCTTCTCCACAATATCTGCTGTGGTCTGTGATGAAGTCTGGACCTTGCTTGGAGAAGGAGGAGGCCTGGAAGTACAGGCTTGGCATAGTCTCTAGGTGCCTTTAAGATACACATGACCAGCTCTAGCTATACACAGTGGCCATTTATGGGTTAAGCCCACATACCTGACAGGAGATGTTCTGGACCTACTGCTTCATAATAACTAGGCCATACACATTTCAGTGATGAGCCCTCTGCTTAGCTCCCACCTTAGAAAATCAATGTGCCTTTAGACAGTTTTCTATTTGTTTTCTCTAATCGTCAATTTCAAGGAGCTCTGGTGGCACTATGGTTAAGGCATTGGGCTGCTAACCAAAAGGTCAGTAGTTTGAACTCTGGTTGCTCCACAGGAGAAAGACGAAGCAATCTGCTGCCATAAAGATGTACAGTCTTGGAAACTATGAGTCAGAATTGCCTCAATGGCAGTGACGTCTTTTTTTGTTTGTTTTAATCATCAATTTTAGCTTACTTTGAGCTATTCTGATGAATTCTTACATAAGGTTAAGATGGTGAAATTATGTACAGTTATATTACATGCTATAATGACACAAACAAGTAATCCTTCGTTTTAACCACTTTGCAGGAATAATATTTAGTATGTTCCTTTTTCTTAGCTTGTGTCATTCACACATTCCTTCCTTAAGTGTAGTTTGAGTTCAGCAAAAATGAAGGCTTTGTTCCCTTCAAAGTCAAATCACATTCACAGCCTGTGAAATCCACTTTTGGTGTTTTGCATTCAGAAGTGTCATTATAATTGTTCCAGAGTCTAAGACCTCCACCATCTGCTCCATTAGGCACTGGATTTCAGTAGCACTACTTGATTTGCTAAATAAATAAATGAGAGAAAGAAAAAAGGAAGAGGAAAAAACTTCAGCATATCCAAGTAACAGTTCAGCCTGAAGCTTCTCCTCGAAATAAGAATGATCAGGCGTTTTCTTCCCCTTAAATGTACTTCATATTTTCATGGTCCCTGCACAGGCTTGTACCCTTAGATTCACATTTTTTCAACCTTTCTCTGGTGAGGAGGATGTTTTCCTTTTTAGGCTATGGTATGTTTTTTTCTGAATTTGATAGTTGTAGGTTGAATTGAAGCCTATTCTATGCAACCTCCTGTTCAGAACACAGATCTTTTGCACATTGTTCTTCAAAGGGTCATTGAAGGCTCTACAAGGTCGATGTCCAAAGATGCTTTAGTTACTCACTTTTATGAAGGACCTTGAGTACCATGTCCAGAGGTCTGTGATTGATCTACAAACCTAGGTTTTTAATAGCCTTCTTTTAATTGTAATAGATAATTTTCAAAACATGTGTTTTAAACTGAGGTGATTGTAAAGGGTAACTGAGGTGCTTGAAAATCAAGAATTCTCTTAAAAACAAATCTCCCATATTTAGAGCCAGTTCCTTTTGTTTAAATATTTGGTAGTATTCCTTTCAGAACAGTTGAAGGAAATGAAGTCTGTACACACTTTTACTGTAGTCGTGAAAACCTACACTTCAGTGTAGTCTTCCGAAGAGGACTAACTTTATTAAACGAGTTTCTTAGAAGTTTAAATTACAGAATATAATATTAACCATTAATAGGGTTTTGTTTTGGGGAAAGGGTAGTAATAAATATTTGGGACAGTATTAACTTTTCTTATCTCTCCATATAGTTAATGCATTTGTAAAGTTAGTTTCTGTTTAATTATGTTTTAGTTTCAGTGAATTTTCTTTAATGAGAAACAATCTTTGCCAGCAATAGCAATATAAATAGAGAGCACAGCATTGAGGGAGCAGGCAGAACGTAATACAGGATTCCTGCTTATAAGATGTCACTGTTACTTTGCAGTGACAGCCTGCTTTTTCTTTGAGGGAGTGTATTTAACTTGGTAATTAAAGTTGGCATCTTTGTAGCAACTTAATTTTTTATGACTTAACTCATCCTACCAATTTCCCGTTTTCTTGTGCTATTGGATTCTTGTCTGAATTTCTATATGATGTGTTTATCTCTGTCCTTCTCCTGGGGCAGACCATTAGATGAAGGGTTCTACAGTCATACGAAACTTCAGAGCTGTCTTATAATTGCCCAGGGTGAAATTAGCAAAGTCAATTATTCTCCCTTTGGCTTTTCCCTGAAGTTATTAGAGGTCCTCAAGGTAATTGCCTTTAGGTAACACTTAGGTTTTTAAATATCTCTCAATGTAGAAATTGGTGCATTAATCCTCTGGTAATTGTCTTCTTACTATTATAGCTGTAGCCACATAAGTGCAAATTAACTGAGATTTTGAATTCAAGGATGAGTTGAAAAATTAATGCCTGGGTTTTCATTCATTTTCAATTATGGAACATAAGGGTAACTTTTTATTTTAGTACTTCACTTATAAAAACCCTGGACTAAGAGACCTTAAAATGCCTCTTTTGAAGCCATAAATTCTCTGACTTCATTGAAATAAGTTGCTCTCCATTGTAGTCATGTGGAACATCACTGAATTCTGTAATGATGGGATCATGTCAGAGTCTAAAATTTTAGTGTTTGAGCATCAGGCTATCAGTGAGACAAGCTGAATAATTGGAATTCATGAAATGGAAAGGACTGTAATTTAGAAATCTGGCTGGCTATTACAGGTTTTCACTGGTCCCTGTATTTATTTGCAGACTGGATTTGTACTTTAGGTAAAACCACAGTGCACATAAGGCTGTGTGGATTACTACTTTTCCTTTTTTTTTTTTTAAAGAAAAAGTCTTTTATTTTACATTTATAGTGATAACCTGGTATTTAAAGACTTTACCATGTTATTTTTTTAATAGTCATTTTCATGTAATGGTCTTATTGCTGTATATCAGATGGGAGAGTGTGATTTAGCCTCAGACCTATCTAAGTGCCTCAGAACATTGTCATGATGTCACTCCTGGGGGCTATGCTATTAAGCATTAGTGATTTATAATTCTAAATAACCAGTGGCACAGATGTACTCCTTACATAGCTGATGTATTTCCTTATGTTAACTTTGTTTTCCTAAAGACATAAATATGTTGTTTACAAGAAAGAATTTTGTTTGTATAAATATGCTTAATTTATGCATATAAATCACTTCCTTTCACATTATCTATATATTTTAATAAGAGGCTGCTCTTGGTTATTTCACATTTGTCTTATCTGTTATATTAGTTTTGCTTTCAAGGTCTTGTTAAAAATGAAACCTAAAATCATGGTTGTTGTTGTTGTTATTATGTGTCGTCGAGTCGGACCCGACTCATAGCAACCCCTCCTTGGGTTGCCAAGGCAGTATCACTACGGAAGTAGATTGCCCCATCTTCCTTCTGAGGAGTTGCTGGTGGGTTTGAACCACCAGCCCTCTGGTACATCACATAATATTTAAATTTTTCTTTATCATATTCCTTTGAAGTAGACATTATTGTGCCACTGTGTGTTTATAGTCTTCTCAACATTGTCTTACTTGTGGAAATTATTGAATTGATATATTTTACCCTCTTTACTTTGACCCCAAGATTAATGTTCTTTTCTACATATAACTCACTCAAGTGTAGGTTTTCATGACTAGAGTAAAAGTGTGTGCAGAAGGTAAGTGGGATATTGTATCTTGTAACAATAAAAGAAACTATCTCCATATCAAATAAATAGACACTCAAATGCCATCATAAAATTACCATTTCAGAAACCCAAAACCAACTGATTTCTCCAGTTTTCTTCATTTACTAAAAACAGCCACATATTAACTAGAGATTATGAGCATTTTCTGAGCCAGCTTCCTTGATCTTTAAAGTAAAAGTTATGAATGTGTATGAATTGTACTAGAAATACAACAAAATATTAAATCCTTTAAAATATATTCCTTCATTAAAACCTTGAATTTTGCCCTATTTGATGATATAAAGCAGTGGAATGAAGTAGCTCTTTGGCATAAAAAAGTCAAATGCAATCACCTAGAATGGAGACTTCTCTGAGTGTCTATGTCAAATCAAGAACCTGACGAGGCAGAAGAGCAAGAGAAGCAAGAATACTTGACATTCAAAGAACCTCATTTAAAAAAAAAAAAAAAAACTGGGTTTATAAAAATAGATCTCTGAAATGGGTAAAATGGAACCCCATACTGTGGTTGGCTATGAGAAGTAGATATATATTGATTATGGCAGTCTTATAATACATTTTATTATTTGTAAGCAGCTCTGGTGGTGCAGTGGTTAAGGCATTTGGCTGCTATCCAAAGGTCAGTGGTTCCAACCCACCAGCTGCTCCGCAGGAGAAAGATGAGGCAGTCTCCTTCCGTAAAAATTTACAGCCTTGGAAGCTCAATGAGGGTAGCTATGAGTCGGAATTGACTCTTTGACTCAATGGGTTTTTGGTTTGGTTATAATACATTTAGCAACCTCAGTTTTTTAAAATGCCTTTTGCTACTTTCCAGGAGTAAAATGAATGAAATCAACTTTTTACTGCATTCTCACTGAGATTAATTGCTATTTCTCAAACACTTAGGGAGGTGGGAAAAATCTATTTTCAAGGTTGAGTTATTCAGTACTTCTCTAATGATCTTCCCGAAGAACTTCCCTAAGTTTGAGAGTTTACAGAAGTAGTTTACAGAAGTACTGGGCTGATGAACAGCTGCTTTCTTCCCCTGCATCCTCAACTGCTAGATGTGATGAGTCTTCTCCACCTTTCCTTTTTCTTCATCCCAGCACAGTTGTACACAGGGCCCATTTCTTTGACTCTTACTGTTCGCAGCTTGGTTAATTTCACTTTCAGCAGTCTCTAAAATGTATACACATCTTTAACCCTTCATTTAAAAAAAAATTGCCACCCACCTTTTTTGCTTTTTCCTTGCTCTTTTCAAGAGGAAAATAAACCAAGAAACTTTACTTGGAGTTGAAAAACATGAGCATAGAGCTTCACATACTATTGTGCTAAGAAAAAGGAAAATGAAGAATTAGAAATGATGTTGGGATAAGTAAGAACTAGTGTCTCCACGCCCTGGAGAGAACAATCATGAGAGAAGGAAGGGCTGCTTATGCACAGGGAGACAGCTCAGGGCGCAGAAGAGTATGGAGGGATGGACACTGGGAGGAGGTAACTATGGGGAGGAAGTGGGAGGGGAGCTGTTGCATTGTAAATTTTGGTCAATGACATGAGACAAAGTATATTATGTGAACTGCTGTATGAAAAGTGAATTTACTCTGTAAATCTTCACCCAAATCAAAATAAAATTAAAAAAAAAAAAAAAAGAGTTGAAAAGTCAAATAGATGACTCCACAGTCATAGAAAAAAAAAAAGAACTAGTCTCTCTACCCTCATCCTCTTGGTAAACCGAATTTCCCTTTAACTGCCAAGATTTAAAAATCATTTTTAAAACATTTCCTGTTTAATTTTGTCTTCTCATTTTGTTTAATTGAGGGTATTGTAAGAATGCAACTTTCTACTGTTCTTTTTCAAATTGTAAGTATATAGTATTTTGTAATGCTTTTATTGGCCACCATTTATGGCTAGCCACCATTTGTGGCTAGAAATGTGTTGGGAAAATGTGTCATGTTCTCCTAATAACTGACTTAGAGGTGAAATTCCAAAATGCAGCACATTTGTAATCTGGCCCTGCTGTATTAAACTAATACTGAATTTGAACACCATAAGCAAAAGAAATTTTAAGATCATCCAAAAGGATCCATCTGACTACTTTTCATTAATAGCCACACATAGCCCAGTTGTGTTGATATAATTTTGGTTTTAGCACTTCCATCATTTTCTTAAATTCTCAGAGTTGTAAAAACTCAACAAAGAATTCACTCTGAGCCAAAATTGTCTTATAGGCCTTAGCCCAGCAGCAAATTTTATTTATTTAGAATAGTGATTGAGGAGTGCCCTTTTCTGACAGTTAATGACCTACTGGAGGACTTGTGTGCCCAAGGCAAAGCTGAAGGCCATTAGCCCAATAGGTCATTAACTGACAAATGCCTGACCCTGAGGTCATTTCTGATACTGTACACTGTAATAGCATTAAAGTGGGTTTGTTGGAAAGTATGGCTGTGCCAGGGAAGTTTCTTTTTAAATATTTTAGACATTGAATTCAATTGTTTGTTGCAATTCATATGGCTGAATTGCCTTTGTTCTGAGGCCATTTTTGTTGTGCATAAACATGTCAGCCAGAAGTCAGGTAACACCAAAACGACAGTGTATGTTGTCTTTGGGCTTTTAAGGACAGTTTCCCTGTTTAGAATATCTGATTAACTATTTCATTACTAAGCAGTTTTAACTGCACTGAATAGATTTTTCTTTTGTGAATCACTTTACATTTTCATAATTTGTTCCTGAGCTATAAAACACTTCATCTATTTTATACTCTTCAGAGATAACATATAACAAATGCTACAACAAAAGAAGTATAAATTCCTTAAGTAGACGTCTACAGACCTAGATCATAGCCCTGGCTTTTTCTTTCTTTTCTTTTTATTACCCATTTAACAATGAACAACTGATTTTACTGCTCAGAATTCCAGGTTCTTATCATTCATATTTTTCTCCAGACTTGTTTATCTAATGTCTTAATATGACATTTTATAATTTAAATTAGAAAAGTCATAGTACAGAAAATTTAATCTTTATTAAAATTACTTACAATTTTTAAAAATGTAGTGCTAACATAATTTTTGAGTGCTTACTGGGTAGGCACTGTTTTAAGTGCTTTATGTGTATTAACCCAGTTAGTCCCTCTCCCAAGGCACAAGGACAGGTTAAATGACTTCCCTGCAGTAACACAGTTAATAAGTGGTAGAGCTACAGTCTAAATCCAAGCAGTCTGGCCCCAAAATACATACTTTTAACTAAAGTAGCAAACTGACCGACCAACAAAGAGCTATAATACACTTTTTTTTTTTTTTTTTTTTTTAGGATTTGGGTGAAGATTTACAGAGTAAATTCACTTTTCATACAGCAGTTCACACATACTTTGTCCCATGTCATTGACCAAAATTTACAATGCAGCAGATCCCCTCCCACTTCCTCCCCATAGTTACCTCCTCCCAGTGTCCATCCCTTCATACTCTTCGAGAGGCCCATTGTCTGCCAACCCTGTATATGATCTTGGATACACTCTCCATTTAGACATTCATAATTGTTTAGCTTGTTCACCCATCTATCCGTCCCTATACCCATGTTTGCTTTCATTAACAACTCAGTTATAATACACTTTTTGACAGCAGTTTTGCAATTACTGATTCTAAAATTTATACTATGTTAAAAAAAAAACTCTTAGTTTTAAAATATTGAAATAAATATTTCAATGCAAACTTCAATAGTGGCTTCATGAAACATTTTAGAGAAATAACCTGTAAGCATATGTGACTTGTTTTCTTAGTTTCCTCATTGTAAAATAAAAGGCAGCAGCATCTCTATTTCTGAGATCTTTGTTCCTTCCAATATTCTGCAGTTCTCAGTGTTGTAGAAGAGAGTCTAAAGTGGCACTTTATAACCAGATCCTGGAAATGACATGAAATACAAAGAAAAACAAAAGAATCAAGAAAAGTTTGTTAATAAAATCAATGATGCAGTAGAGAATTCAAAATCTTTATTAATATCAGAGGCCTGGAGAGTTAACTAAGCTCATAGTTCATCAATCTAAAGTAATACCCCAAATTGTTGAACTCACCTTCAAGGCAGATTTGTGATGAGAAACCTATATGATTTCATTTGTTCAACTACTTTGAAAACAATAAGATGATATACAAATATAAATTTCTGAAAATAGTAATTGAACAAAATGATAACTGTTAAAATTTATTTTGAAATAGTTTTGATTTATGTAACTGTCATAGATTGAATTGTGTGTCCCCAAAATATGTGTGAACTTGGCTAGGCCATGATTCCCAGTGTTGTGTGGTTGTCCTCCATTTTGTGATCTGAAGGAATTATCCTCCATCTTGAGATGTGTTGTAAATCCTGACCTTTGTGTGTTAATGAGACAGGATCAGGCTATATTAATGAGGATTGGGTGATGTTTGGTATGTCAGTGAGGCAGGATTAGGGTGGGATACAACACCCTTACTCAGGTCACAGCCCTGATCCAATATAAGGGGAGTTGCCCTGGGATGTAATCTGCATCACCTTTACAAGAGATAAAAGGAGAGAGAAGAGAACAGAGAGAAAGGGGAGGATCCAGAAGCAGAGGAAATCCTTTGGACCCTGGGTCCCTGCATTGAGAACCTCCTATACCCCGGGAGAGATTGATGTCAAAATTCATGGAGATCTCCAAGGGACACTGGGACCGAAGATGTTGAAAGGAGACAAGGACCTTCCCCCAGAGCCCGATAGAGAGAAAAAGCCTTTTCCTGGAAGTGATGCTCTGAATTTGGACTCCTAGCCTCCTAAGCTGTGAGAAAATAAATTTCTGTTTGTTACAGCCATCTACTTATGGTGTTTCTGTTATACCTGCACTAGATAACTAAAACATCCAACTAAGTCACACAGTTGAACTGTATTGGTAATTCAACAAAATTTTTGGTGTTCTTTGTGCTAGTATCGGAGATATCAGTTTAAAAGCCAACTGCACGACCTTATAGATTAGAGAATTTCTAACCCGGGGTAGCCATTATTGATCCAAGGATACAATATAGCTAGCCCTAAGTTTCTACTACTTGATTCTTTAAAAAAAAAAAACAAACCTAATAATCTAGAATATAGTACCAGTAGGACCAGTTATTTTTAGAATTTCATTGAATCATAGATTTTGAAGAGCTGCAAAGGTATTTGGCAGATATAAAATTGCAGTTTCAGACAAGATATGTGGATTTTAATGCATATGAGTCATGCTTTTATTTCTGTGACTGCCTTTGGAGTGCAAACCTTCTGATGTCTCTAAATTACAAACATCTGCCCTTTAGTGTGATCCAATTTGAAGAGGAACTGATTGAGCTAAAAAGTGAACTATGCTACCCAAAAGACGTGGTGTTCTGGAATTTGCAAGATGTACTTGTGAATCTCATACTGATCCTGAAATGTTTATCGCTCTCTGGGCTAATGTCGTCTAAGCCAATTTGTTTTCATGGCTCTACTAGGATCAAAACTAATAGTCACCATCAGTGATATAAATGTATAAGATTGAAACATGCCCTAACAAAATATACCCCTAGTATCCAAGAATGATTTCCCTTTTTTTTCCTGCCTTCTGCATCGATTTAAATTCAATTAATTTACATTTTTTTGGTATAGAGTTAGAGAAATTAACACCTTTAAACTGCTCATCAAAAATGTGGAGGACCTTATATATAATTAAAGGAGCTCTGGGGACATAGTGGTTAAAGCATTCAGCTAATAAACAAGAGGTTGGCAGTTGGAACCCACTAGCTGCTCTGTGGGAGAAAGATGAGGCAGTCTGCTTCTGTAAAGAATCACAGCCTTGGAAACTCTATGGAGCAGTTCTCCTCTGTCCTATAGGGTCTCAGTGAGCCATGATCGACTCAGTAGCAGTGGGTTTGGTTTTTTGGTTTTTGTGTGTAATTAACATAGCTAACCAAGGTATTGTTAGGGTTGTATCCTTTTACCACACTTATTTAATCTGTATGCTGAACATATAATCTGAGAAGCTGGACTATATGATGAAGAGTACAGCATCATGTTTGGAGGAAGACTCATTAACAACCTGTGATATGCAGATGACACAACTTTGCTTGCTGAAAGTGAAGAAGACTTGAAGTACTTACTGGTGAAGATCAGAGACCACAGCTTTCAGTATGGATTACACCTCAGCATAAAGAAAAGTAAAATCCTCACAATTGGACCAATAAGCACCATCATGATAAATGGAGAAAAGATTGAAGTGGTCAGGCACGTCATTTTACTTGGATCTACAATCAACATCCATGAAAGTAGCACTCTAGAAATCAGACACCATATTGCATTGGGCAAATCTGCTGCATAAGACCTCTTTGAAGTGTTAAAGAACAAAGATGTCACTTTGAAGACTAAAGTGCACTTGACCCAAGACATGATATTTTCAGTAGCTTCATATACATGTGGAACCTGGATAGGGAATAAGGAAGATGGAAGAAGAATCAGTGCATTTGAATTGTGGTGTCGGCAAAGAATACTGAAAATTCTGTGGACTGCCAGAAGAATGAACAAATCTGTCTTGGAAGAACTACAGCCAGAATACTCCTGATAACCAAAAATGGCCAGATCTCTCATACTTTGGTCATGTTGTCAGAAGGGACTGGTCCCTGGAGAAGGATCTTATGCTGGGTAAAGAAGAGAATCAGCAGAAAAAGGGCAAGTCCCTTAACGAGCTGGATTGAGGCAGTGGCTACAAGGTTGGGCTCAAGCATAGCAAAGATTGTGAGGGTGGTGCAGAACCAGGCAGTGTTTTGTTCTGTTGTTGATGGGGTCACTAAGAGCTGGAGCCGGCTCAACACCACCTCACGACAACAACAACCAAAGCATGACTACATATGTTAGCATGATGCAGATAATGTTTCAAAACACAAATAACGTCTTATTTATTGGTAGGTAGTAAAATCAACGTAGCAGGTCACTATCAACACTTTTTTAAATGAGAAATAACTGAAAATAAAGGCATAATGAAACTTTTGTTTCATGACACTTTTAATTCAATTACATACCACATATATATGCATGTACATGCATGAATGTGTGTACATACTGTGTCATTATGTAAAATATAGTACTTATTATGAGTTGCAACTTTAAAAGTTTGAAAACCACTGATACAAGATAGTATTCTAGGTAGCAGCACCCCTTCAGTTGAATGGAACGCAGTATAATAGTTTTGGTGTTCTGAAGTTTCATGTTGTGAACTTGTGTATTTCTGAAAGGTGAGGTTAACTTTTAAGTGAATTCACTGTTGGAAAATATCACTTAGCATAACTGAGAAGAACCTCAAATGAAGAAGCAGTGAAATTAAAATGGATTGATTGGTCTCATTGAAAAGGGTGGGCAGATCACCAAAGTGGTGGGCATAATTCTGTCAGAGACGGTTTAGTCAGCACAGGACATAAGAGTGCCACTAAGTAAAGAATATACTGAGAAATGGAACATCACGAGTTCAATAGACTTCATATGCAAGAATTCCAGTATTGGAGAAGGTAGAAAATTAAGCAACTAACTACTCTATGCTGATAACAGCATTACTGGGTGTTGCAAATGGTTAACAAGCTTGGGGTCACCATGATTGGAATCTACTCCACAGCAACTGGTTTTCTTGTTTGTTCATGGCTGAACTTCCAATTCTCAGCAACTATTTACAGTTTTTATAGCAAATGCTATTTAGAGGTGAAAGCAAGGTGCATGACACAACCAACAATTAAAAAAAAAAAAAACTATTGGAAAGCATCTACTTTTCCTTTATTTCTTATGAAATTTTTCATTTTGAATTAAGCTGTTTTTAGTATCTGCCACTTTTTGAGAAGCTCTGGTAGCATAGTACCTAAGGCACTTGACTGCTAACCAGAAGGCTGGCAGTTCAAACCCACCAGCCACTCCTCGGAAGGAAGGTTGGGCAATCTACTTCCATAGTGATACCGCCTCAGAAACCCAAGGAGGGTCGGTATGAGTCAGGGCCGACTTGACGGCACATAAGAACAACAACAACAATCATTGTTTAAATTAATAAATGACTTTGTTGTCCTTGTTCGGTAACAAACACTAAACTAGCTAAGAACTATGCATCTTCATTCAAAAACATGAACGCAACATTTTTAGACTGCTTTTTTATTGTTAAAAGAAATTCAGATTTTTGGCTCAATAGCTGTTCAGAATAAAATATGTCCACAGCTTCACATTTAGGTATGTCCGATCATGGGGTTTACATTGATGATCAAATGCAGACACTTCTTACCTTGTGTCTGTCTTAGATACCTAGTGCTGCTGTAACACAGCAGGTGGCTTCAAAGAACAAGAATTTATTATCTAACCATTTAGAAATCCAAGGCAGGCCATCACCTCTAGGGGAGGGTCCTTCCTTTTCTGTATCCTTGGACAGTCCTTGGCTTGTAGAAACATCATCACTTGCCATCTGTCTTCTGTGTGTGTATCTGTCTATCTGTCTTTTCTGCTCTTTTTATAAGATACCACTCAGAAAGGATTGATTAGGTTTAGGACATGCTAATATGGCCTCATTAACATAACAAAAGAAAACCCCTGTTTCCAAATAGGACATATTTACAGATACAGGGATTGTTGTTGTTTTGTGCCCTCAAGTTGGCCCTGGCTCATAGTGACCCCTCCTTGGGTTTCCAGGTGGTATCACTACGGAAGTAGATTGCCCAACCTTCCTTTTAAGGAGTGGTTGGTGGGTTTGAACTTCCAGCCTTCTGGTTAGCAGTCAAGTGCCTTAGGCACTACACTACCAGAGCTCCCATACAGGGATTGTTGTTGTTGTTGTTGCTTGCCGTCAAGTTGGCCCCGACTCATAGTGATCCCTCCTTGGGTTTTCAAGGCAGTATCACTACGGAAGTAGGATTGCTCAACCTTCCTTCCGAGGAGTGGCTGGTGGGTTTGAACCGCCAGCCTTCTGGTGAGCAGTCAAGTGCCTTAGGCACTATGCTACCAGAGCTCCTACAGGGATTAGGACTTGCATATTACTTACTGGGGACTCAATTCAATCAATGACACCTAGGTAAGCAAATTGAGGCCCAAAGAAGTGAAATGGCTGGCCCAGACATGCAGCTCATCTCTGTATTAACTTTCTGATCAAAAACAGATGAATGGCCTTTATAAGATAAAGTCATTCATCCACAGAATAAATTTTTTTGTTGTTATGCGCCGTCGAGTAGGATCCAACTCATAGCGACCCCTCCTTGGGTTTCCGAGGCAATATCACTACGGAAGTAGATTGCCCCATCTTCGTTCCGAGGAGTGGCTGGTGAATTTGAACCACCAGCCTTCTGGTTAGCAGTCAAGTGCCTTAGGCACTATGCTACCAGAGCTCCCTTAAAAAAGAACAACAACAATAAAAATGTATAAACTGCAAAAATTTTAAATATAATAAGCTTACTTATTAGAATTTGTTTAGACATGGTTTGGTAGCGGTATCTTTATGTGTATTAATTTTAAAAAGGAATTATGATTTAGCCATCTCTTTTTGGTGGTGACCTATAGATGTAACCATGGGCTAATGAAATTCATTTTATGAGTACCATGCCTGGCACATAGTAGGCTATCAGCAAATAATTATCAAATGAATCTACTAGCTAATATAAAATTTAATCTCAATACTTCACATTCAAGCCATTTTCCTGCACTTATGTCCTGTTTCTTTCAAGTTTTATCAATTGCAATTTTATACTTTTCTTTAGTTCATTGAATTTTTCCAGAACGCTTTCTGACAAATGTTACTCGTAGTTAGGTTTTATAATCCAATGTATCAGCTGTTCTAAATTAAACATTAAGATTATCAATTTGCTTAGTTTTTACTGCACCTGTCCTATTGGTTGTGCCATTTCTGTCTCTGCTCTCTTCCCTTAGCCAAAAAGAACTTTCAGCTCACTAGAACAGATTGCCATCCCTCCCACAAAAAAGCAAGGCCCTACACATTTGGCAGCGTAGAAAAGGCTCCCTTCAGAAAGCCGAGTTAAAGGCTTCTTCCAGAACTCCTGTGAGTTAGTGGTATGTTGATTGCAACAGACCTTTCATCATTGTCTTCATTAAGCCTGGTTCTTGCCTGATAGGAAGGAGTGGAGAGAGTCATTCTTTCATAGACTTCAGGGATGGCTTTATCAAAGCCACTCATTTATATTAATCAGCATGCAGATTAGGGCTCATCTGGGTTGTTTGTGCCCAGGTGGTGTGTGTGTAGATTTACCCTCTATTTGGCCACCACTCCTGCTTCCCTGTGTTCTTCAGTTTCGCTTCTCCACTGAGGCTGCCAGCCTGGAAACTCTGGCTGAGCACTGGAGACTGAAACCTGGGATGAGATGGTTTGCCTGAACTCAGTTTGTAAATGATAAAGTGCTTTACAAATGTTAGATGCTATTATTGGTGTCTATGGGAGGGCACTATTTAACCATTCTCTCTCTTACCTTGGTGATGTAAATCTTTCCATCTTTAAATGCATCTGTCAAATACTTTGTGCTTCATTCATCTAACAGTCTAAAGAGTGAAACTAACTACCCAGCTTACCTTTAGTGGGCTATTCAGCTTTATCTTTAAAAGTATTTTGCTATGAGGTGTTTTTACTGCAAATATAGATCATTTTTATGGCTTTGAAAAGGAATCTTGACACTATCTCTTCAAATGCCAAAGATCTTTGAAAGGGACATATTTATGCTAAATTATCTTTTGTTCCTCCCAAGATATATATGAAAATTAGTTCTTCCCCAGGGACATTTTACCTTTGCTGCTGCTTCATTCATTGCTATTTGTTTTGGGGGGTAGGAGGGAGTGCAATAAATTTGTGTGTAATTAATGCCATCAGCACTGCAGATGCTGCAAACATGTGACTGTTTCCTTTGCTAACAGTTGTTAAAAGTAGTAAAGGCTGAGGAGCTTGCTACCAGTTCATTTGTCTCCTGAATAGTGATAGATCACACATAGTCTTTTCATTTCACATTGTAGTAAAAACCATCAAAAGGGCAAATCTTAGATTATAATTCTGTAATGGACTTTACTGTTTTTATATACCAAGTAATTAAGACAAGGAGCAATGTTTTGTTGTTGTTGTTAAGTGCCGTCGAGTCGTTTCCGACTCATAGCGACCCCATGCACAGCAGAATGAAACACTGCCCAATCCCGCGCCAGCCCCACAATCCCTGCTATACTTGAGCCCATCATCGCAGCCACCGTATCAATCCATCTCCTTGAAGGCCTCCCCCTCTTTCGTCGACCCTCCACCCTACCAAGCATGACATCCTTCTCCAGGGAATGGTCCCTTCTTACAACATGACCAAAATAGGTGAGACGAAGTCTGGCCATTCTTGCTTCCAAGGAGCAATCTGGCTGTACTTCCTCCAGGACAGATCTGTTAGTTCTTTTAGCAGTCCACGGTACTTTCAGCATTCTTCGCCAGCACCACAACTCAAAAGCATCAACTCTTCTTCAGTCTTCCTTATTCATTGTCCAGCTCTCACATGCATACCAGGCGATTGGAAATATCACGGTTTGTGTCAGGGGCACCTTAGTCCTCAATGAGATATCCTTGCTCCTCAGCACTTGAAACACTTTCTTCGCAGTTGACTTTCCCAATGCTACACGTCGTCTAATGTCCTGACTGCTGCTTCCGTTGGCATCGATTGTAGAACCAAGCAACATGAATTCCTTAACAACCTCAATCTTCTCTCCATTTATTGTGATGCTGCTCATTGGTCCAGTTGTGAGGATTTTTGTTTTCTTTATGTTGAGATGTAATCCATACTGCAGACTGTATTCTTCAACCTTCATCAGTAGGTGCCTTAAGTCATCCTCACTTTCAGCAAGCAAAGTTGTGTCGTCTGCATATCTCAGGTTGTTAATGATTCTTCCTCCAATCCTGATACCACGTTTTTCTTCATATAGTCCAGCTTCTCAGATCATTTGCTCAGCAAATAGATTGAATAAGTGTGGAGAAAGAATACAACCCTGACGCACTCCCTTCTTGATTTTAAACCATGTAGTGTCCCCTTGTTCTGTTCAAACAACAGCCTCCTGGTCAAGGTACAGATTCCTCATGAGTACAATCAAGTGCTCGGGAATTCCCATTCTTCTCAATGTTATCCATAATTTGTCATGATCCACACAATCAAATGCCTTTGCATAGTCAATAAAACACAAGTAAACATCTTTCTGGTATTCCCTTCCTTGAGCCAAGATCCAAGAATGTTTTGTTTAGTGTATTGAAATATGACTGTGCTGCTTCGTTACAGCACCTCAGGTAGCTTATGCTGACTGAGCTTGAACTGAGCCACATTAGTTTACAGTTAACATTTTGTCTAAAGATTTGGTTGCACCCTTTTAATTTAGGATAGACACTTCTTTACTCAACCAAAAGGGTCTGATTGGCTAATTTAACAAACATCTACAACTCTGTTGAATCTGTTCCATCTATCAGATGCTAACTGGTAGTAGTCGTGAATCACATTGATTGAGAAAGGCACTTATCTGTACAGAATGCTTACTACCACTTACTGATCTTGTTTTTGCTAATCCAGGGACTGTTCTCTGTTATATTCCATAAGTCAATTTGTGGTAAATACAGGGTATGCCTACCCCCTACCATAGGTTTTTTTTAATCTGATTATAAAATCAGTACAGTAAAAGGAAATAAAATGTAATATATTGTGAATTTAAGCAATTCAGAAAAGTTAAGGAAAATTTTTAAAACAAAATCATCTAGAATCTAATCATATATGCAGTAACACCAATATTTTGTCATCTATCCTTTCAGACATTTTTTCCTCTGTATATATAAACACATAGACTGGGCTACTCTTTATATTAAAAGTACCTATCATACATTCTGTTTTATAACCAGCTTTAGGAGCTCTGGTGGTGTAGTGGTTACCACCATTGGCTGCTAACCAAAAGGTCGGTGGCTCAAACCTACCAGCCACTCTGCAAAAGAAAGATGGGGCAGTCTACCTCTGTAAAAATTTGTAGCCTTGGAAACCCAATGGGGGACTATGAGATGGAATTGACTTGATAGCAGTAAGTTTTTGAGTTCTTTTTCTTAAGAATATATTACAGCACTTTGTATAGCATTATAAGTAAGGATATTTTGGATGTCATCATTCTCTTATAACCCCCTATTTCTTGCAATTTCTATTTTTTTATTAGAGTTTATTATTGCTCAAGGGCACAGTCATCAAAACACCTTTTGTGAGGATATGCCTCATCTTTGTTTTTCAGTTTGAAAAATTGTAGTTACCCTTACCAAAAGAAAAAGAATGAAACAATTGCATATACCCCTGATTGCTGAAATTTGTCCTGTAAATTAACTATTTAAGAATTCGTTCCAAAGGTCAGTTAGATCTGTAATTGATGTTAATGTTCAGATGCATCTGATGCTAACTACAGTCACCCCTCAGTATCTGTGTTGGATTGGTTCCAGGACATCTCCCTGTCGCCCCTCCCCACAGACACACACAGCAAAATGCAGGAATGCTCAAGTCCCTTATATAAAATGGCATAGTATTTGCATATAACCTATGCACATCATCTGGTATACTTTCAATCATCTCTAGATGTAATATCTAATACAATGCAAATGTTATGTAAATAGCACTTCATGCTCTCTTTCAGCCTTTGAGGGATTGCTTTGACCACTTAATTGCTTTTCTTTTTTGAATATTTTCAATCAGCAATTGGTTGAACCCATGGTTGGCGGAACACATGGATGCAGAAGGCTGGCTGTATTCCTTGTCTTTGGTGAGGAGGTGATGATTGAAGTGGAAGAGACTGACAGTTTGCTTGAGAATAGCACCTTGATGTGCAGTGTCCACTTACTTTCTCATGCTGGGGCTTTCTTCCTAGTAGACAAAAAGGGAGGTAGTAGCAGAAATCAGAAATCTGACACTGTAAATGGGTGCCACTTCTAGTTCACTGGTATCTAAGGCATTACTCAGAAGATTGGACAATAGTGTATGGCCTTACTGTAGAGTCAGATTTAAACATATGGCACAAATTGAAGAGAAGCACATTTTGACTTCTGCCTGTATGGGTAAGGAATACTTTTATTCTCACAACTTGCATAGACTTGCAAGAGACTGTCTCTGGCTTCATTTACTAAACTTTATAACACAGATGGTGACAGTCCTATAATCTGAAACAATGTTTCAGGATACAATAAATCAAGGTTACAAAATCTCTGATTTGGGCTAAAATAGTTTTTGTTTATGTTCTGTTGTTGAACTAAAACCAATTTTTTTCTGAAATATTTGGGCACATAGAGTTTAAAAACCACTGTAATCTTAGTCCCGTAGTGTGACTTTCATCTGCCTTGGACTTGTACTGAATATAGACTAATAAATAATACAGCAGTACAGAGAATAGTAACAGTAACTCTTCCAGGTTCTCTTCTAAGTGTTCTACATGTTTACTTATTAGAGAAGGAAAGGATATGTCGAACCAGTTTTATTATTTGTTTGATGGAACTTTGCATTAACCTGATGCCATTCTGAATCCAATATGTAAGAATTATTCCCAAGCATTAGAGAGCTTCAAGACTCAGAGCTCAGCATTGTAGCCTTTAAGTGACTGACCCAACTAGGATTTGCCAGCTGATGAGGTAGATTACCAGTTGTAATGCTTTAAAAAAAAAAAAAAAAAAAAAAGGCAATTGTTTTATTATAGTTTTATTATAACCAAGGAGGATTAGGTAGAAAAATTTTCAAAAAGAAAATAATCTGTAGAGTTCAAACTGAGGAAAGATCCATATGAAGAGAACTGATAGAAATGTGCAAAAATTTCCCATCAAAGTTATAAGGAACAATTTTCAAATTTACATTGTTGTTGTTGTCAGGTGCCATTGAATTGTCTCCAGCTCATAGCAACCCTGTGCACAGCAGAACAAAACACTGGCCAGTCTTGTGCCAGCCTCATGATCCTTGCTATACCTGAGCCCATCGTTGCAGCCACTCTGTCTGTCCATCGCGTTGAGGGCCATCCCCTTCTTCATTCACCCTCCACTTTACCAAGCATGACATCCTTCTCCAGGGAATGGTTCCTTCTGACAACGTGACCAAAGTGGGTGAGATGAAGTCTGGACATTCTCTCTTCCAAGGAGCATTCCAGCTGCACTTCCTCCAAGACAGATTTGTTAGTCCTTTTAGCCAACCATAGTACTCTTAGCATTCTTCTCCAACACCACAACTCAAAAGCATCAACTCTTCTTCAGACTTCCTTGTTCATTGTCTGGCTCCCAAATGCATAAGAGGCAATTGAAAATGCCATGGCTTGGGTTAAGCACACCTTAGTCTTCAAGGAGACATTTTTGCTCTTCAGCACTTCACAGAGGTCTTTTGCAGCAGATTTGCCCAATGTGATACATTGTCTGATGTCTTGACTGCTGCTTCCATTGATATAGAACCAAGTCATGAAATCCTTGACAATTCGATCTTTTCTCCATGCACTGTGAAGCTGTTTATTGGACCAGTTGTGAGGATTTTTGTTTTCTTTATATTGAGGAATAATCTATACTGCAGACTGTAGTCTTTAATCATCAGTAAGTGCTTCAAGTCATCCTCACTTTCAGCAAGCAAAGTTGTGTCATCTGTGTATTGCAGGTTGTTAATGAGTCTTCCTCCAATCCTGATGCCACTTTCCTCTTCATATAATCCAGCTTAATTGTAAATCAAATACTAAGATTCATTAGTAATAAAGCTCGGGATTTTAGAGCTGAGAGTGACCTTAAGGAAATACCTTTTGTAACTCCTCTCATTTTATAGTTGAGGAGAACCAAAGTGTAGAGAAATGAATTGGTTGCCCAAAAGCTCACAGCAAAATTAGTGGTAGACTTTGAAGTAGAATCCATATACTCTAGCTCCTTGTGTTCTGCTCTGTTCACTTATAGTTCTGTGTTGAGGCTCTTTTAGCTTCTTTCTTTTTCTGATGGAAAGTGTTTGGTTACCCCTGGGCCTGAGGAACAGAATCTTTTAATCTGTCTCACTGTTGCCCTCGTCTAGAACTCCAAGGAGCCTGGGACCTGAGCTGTTAACCTCAGGAAAGCTGGGTAGGCCTCTGGATTCCTCCCTGCCTGCCATTATCCTTGCTAGCGCTTTGGTTGCTTAAACAAATCATTCCCCAAGAATCTGAGGGGGAGAAAGTGTCATTAAGCAAGTGATTTCTTATATTTAAGTACAACATGTATCTAAACAAGTGATTTTCTGTGTAATAAGCCAAGTAATACAAGAAAAGAAAATCATTACATGATTTCATTCAACAATTCTTTCTAAAGTGTGAGTGGCTCATAACCCTGTGGTCTTTCTGAAATTATTTGTGACTTGAAAGGAAGAGATTACCAAAACATTTCTCTGTTTGGTATAATTTTAGAAGTAAACATTTCGGGTAATAGAAAAAGATTTGTGTGTATACTGGCAAGTCATTCTCGCCTGGGATACGTTCAACTCTACTAGGCAATTCTTGGTTTTCATAATCTCTTTCATTTATCTACTTGTTAACCTAAGGAAGTCCTAAGCTTTTTCCTTCATGGTTGTCTTTGACCATGAGGTAAAATTTTCTACTGAAGCAAATATCGCCATTTGTAAGTACAGATCACATATGGATTATGAATTTGTAAGCACACGTTTCCCTCTCTTAACTGAATTCTGAGAACAAGAAGCAGAGAACAGCACGATTTTGTTGTTTCTGCCTGGTCTGGAATTTCAGGAAAGTTAAGGGAACTGTGATTATCACATCCAGATCCATTGTTAAAGGTTCATGCCGTTGTTTTGACATTCAGAGTCGGACTTTGTCTTTGTAAATCCCTCCTCACTTTACCAGTGCTGGTATCAGAGCTCAAACTGTTTCAAAACCGTAACATTTCTAAGTGAGTGATTGATCTGTATTATGTGTCCAGCCATCAGGGGGATCTTGGGATGTTGCTTGTATAAACTGTAACCCAATCCAATACTGTGTGTTTAGTTACAGTCTTTCATAGACCTATTGGCGATACTCAATCCTCCTGGATTTGGGAATAGGGTTTATCTGATACCTTCAGGGGGGAAAAAATCCATTCATTTTTCTCTCTTCCCCACTTAAATAACTCAACACATCTGGTAACACTGTAGGATCATTGTCCTTCCAGTTCCTCTGCAGCTCATATTGCTACAATATTTCTTAAGTATTTGGTTACCTAAAGGGCAATGTGATTTAAAAAAAAAGAGAGAGACTTTGTATAGGTCTTACAAATTAGCCCATCTGTGAAAGAGAAATAATATGCCTTTAATCAGCATAATTTCCATATCAGCAACCCTGTATGTACTGTGCAGTGTGAATGTAAATATAAATTTGGAGATAAATGCTCATGTGTTAAAATTTTAAAACAGAACTTTACAGATTAATGTAATTTGCCTCTAAGAAAATGTTTATTAAATCTACCTGAAATTGAATATCTCATTTCAAATATCCTATGGATATTTCCTATCCATATCTTATTGTTTGGGTCTCTATCCTTTGGGTTAATAATATCTTTAATTATAAGAATGTTAAAAGCTGAAACAAAATCCTTTAATTCAATCAGAACTAAGCTATATTCTAGGAAGCAAAGAGTAGAAATCCAATATAAGATTCCATATAGTAAAAAGTTAAATAGACAAAATATTAAGACTTTGTAAGCAGTGGTTGCCTTAAGGAATTCTTGTTTGAAATGACTGCATTGAACATTATAATAAATGTCACTATTTTATCCTCTTGAATTAATATAGTTTATGCACACAGTTTTAAATTGTGCAGTAGTTCCAAAGAGACTATTTACTGTTTCTGCTTGTTTTATGTTCTGGGACAAGTTCAAAGCTTTGGATTTGCTTTTTTTTTTTTTTTTTTTTTAAATAGCCTGAGCCTTGAAGATAATACAGGTTTGATAAATATGATTTCAATATTGAGGCTTTGTAAAAAATTTCAGTGTTTACGGTATGTTTGACCCAGGGCTCTGTACCAAATATATCCACAGTGCATTTTAAGTACAACAGAATGAACACATTTGAAAGATTAATCATTCTTTTGATTTTTCTTCTTCTCTTTCTGATTTAACATAAAAATTAGGATTGTAATGGTTCCCAGAATGGGATATTGAAAAACTACCCACCTGACAGAAATAACATGCAGAATATAAATTGAGTTAAGATTTCATTAGTTATCTGAAATTTAAGCTTATGTTCAAAATGGCTATTACAGGATTTTCATGTGTATTAGTCAAATGCTATGCTTATAACATTCTTTGATTGAATTATGACTGAAAAAATTGGATCATAGCTTTCCTATCCAGGTGGGCAATGCCATTTGCCAGGCTCTTTGCACATAACCTCCTCCCCCCCCCCCCCGTTTTTTTTCCTATCAAGCACAAATCCTGCTTTTGCTACTAAGCCTTCTGAGGCATTCTGAGGTAAAAATGAGGATGAATTTTAAAATTTTCCTTTGAATTTTTTTTCTTGTTTTTTAGGTTGTGGAACTTCTAGCAAGTGCCCTTATGGACTTGGTACAAGGAGTGTTCCATGAAAATTCTACTTCCACAAAGGTAAGGATTTCAGAGTCCCTGTGAAAGGGGTAAGCTGAAAACCCTTGTGGCAGAACTAGAATTGATGGAACAAAAATGTCATTCTTGTTTTGTGTTTAAATTGTACATGGCATTTTTTTTAAGATTAATGTTTTGGCTACGAATTCGTGGCCATACGCTTGTTACATAGCAGATTTAGCCAATTAAAACAACCTCTTATCCCCTGGCTGGATTCACAGTCTGTTCAATCTGCAGCAGCCCAGTGGATACCAGGAGCCTTCTGGTGAGCAGGTACCATCGTCACAAGGCAAACAGGCTGGCAGCTGGGCTCAGCCTTTCCCAAGAGGAAGGGACCTTTGATGTCCCAAAAGAAGTGGCTATTTTGGCGGGGGGGGGGTTGGGGGTCTTATATATCCAAGAATTTACTGTATTATTAAATTCTCTATAATAAGAGATAGGATGGTTGCACAGCTCAATTATTTTGATTAATTTTATAGGTTAATTAAGGTTAATTAATTATAGGTTAATTAAGAGGTTTTTGACTCATTTAGCAGGACATCTCAAAAGGGTTAGGTTTTATTTCCTTAAAATGCAGTTATTTCATTTCAGTAGGATATTGGATATGAAGCAATTGCTTCATTGACCACCACTGTCATTTACCATGGTATATTCTATTATAAGGGATCACTGTCTTAGTGTTTCATTATTCTACCTTCTGAAGCTTCTATATTAGCAAGAATTCATTCATTGCAAATTAGAAAAAAGTATGCCTCTATGCACATCTCAAGCTTTTGACATTTCTCTTTGAAAAAGGAAAGACAAATTTGACTGGAAGTGAAACATAGGGCATGAGCAAGTTAGATAAGAAACTTAAATTTTAGAAGTATAATCCTGGGACTCTGGTTCAGAGAGTGGTTAGTGAAATATGAAGAATTGCACCTTGGACATCTGCTAATGTTTGGTGTGGGGAACCACAGTTCCTGACAGCCATATCTAATCTCACCTAACAGCATCATGGAATGTGGGGACCCAGCAGCACATATGACCATAGTGGACCCCTTTGCCAGGTATTTTAAAGGCATGCCATGGTTCACTAAGATGGCTGAGGGTTAATATCAGACTGTGAAATGGGTGACTTCTGGTCTGGTTTCATTCACAGAAAGTCATCTTGTATTTAGTTTGGTGGTGATGATGACAGTGAAGTGAATAGCACTGTGGTAAGTGACTTGCCTGTATTTCTTCATTTAATCTTCACAGAAACCCTGAGAAGTAGGTGCTACTGCTGTCTCCATTTTATGGATGTGAAAACTGAGACTTGGGAAGAATTAAAGAATTCACCCAAGGTCACACAACTTGTCAGCTGGAATTTGAAGTCAGGTTCTTAACTTTCTCAGTCTGCTGTCTCTGTGTACTACCTCTGTACCTTAATGAAACCTGATGTAATAGCCTCTGTTTGCTGTACTTAAGATCCCCACCAATAAGGGGTGATTAAAACGACCTGTTTTGGCAGTTGAGGCATTGTTTTCACCTATAAGATATTCAACTTAGTTCCATATATTAAGATTTTACAGTTAGATATCTATTAATTTTTAAATAGAAGTGTTATTATTGTTAGTTTAAAAGTTTTTGATTTACCTGCTTTTACCATTTGGTCCACTATAATTAGCCCAGTTCATTAACAGTTTTTTGAACATTTGTTAAGTACTTTCTATGTGTAGTTGTTGTTGTTGTTATGTGCCATCGAGTTGGACCCGACTCACAGCGACACCTTCTTGGGTTTCCGAGGCTGTATCACTATGAAAGTAGATTGCCCGACCTTCCTTACTAGGAGTGGCTGGTGGGTTTCAACCTCCAGCCTCTGGTTAGCAGTCAAGTGCCTTAGGCACTGTGCTACCAGAGCTCCTTTCTATAGGTAAGGCAGATCTAATAGCAACAACAGTAATAAAATGCAGATAGCACTTTACCGTTTGCTTATATTTTCTCTGTACATAGTAACCTATGAAAAGGGTGACATTTGTTGGTTAACCTGTTTTATAGAGAAAGAGCCTAAAATTTGGTGATGACAGATGGCTGAAAAGCATAGTGCCTGAAAATTGTTTGTTAATGCATGCTTCACAGTGCCTGATGGTGAACCCCGGTGTTTTGACTTTAAGTCCGATGCTCTTTTCCTTTCTTTTCTTCTTTTTTTTTTTTTTTTAAATATACCCTGGTTTCTTCCTGGGAAAGAGAAAAGAGGAAGCAACAAAGTGTTTAAAGGACTACTGATCATTCATGAACCACCACATAGCAAGCTCCAATTGCTGACTTTCATTAGCTATAAATTTCAAAATAATCTGTACAACACATTGTTCCCCACCTCCTCCCCAAACACAATCTTTTTAAGAACTTGAGTTGACTTTTAAGCAGTTTAATTTCTGAATATAGTCAAACCTTTTAAAGAGTCTTTTTTTTTTCTTTTTTTTTTTTTTTTAGTGGAAGCAGAAATGCACAGTTGAGGCAATTAGAGTGCTTCTTGATGTTTCTTTGCACCCCAGGTCCAATTTAGGTTAACCACGTTTCCTTTCTTAAACCAGAAAATTTCTGGCTTTCTTCCCCGTGTGTGCTTGCCATTGCAGTGGCTTTTTAGAATTTGGATTTTCTGACTTGGCCCAGGAATCACTTCAGAGGCACAGCAAGCACTGCCCCCACATTGGAGTGCCATCAAGATGTTCATGTTCTGACACTGCTGAGAAGCAGCCACAAGGGGAGATCATGTGGGTAGTGAGGTGACTCCATGGATCTCTGTTGCACAACCTCTGTTGCCGTGGGCCAATTCTGTACACAAAAAGAATTGCTTTGTGATTTAAAATAAGCTGCAAACTGCTTCATCTCTAGGGATAAGAGGATACAATAGCCTTCTGTTTTCTATATGGCAACTTAATGTAGTGATGGAGAATCTATGTAGAACAAAATAGCTTTCTGTAGCATAGTATCTTTGTGACTACAGTAGACCCATTAAAACAAATGGAGGAAAATTGGCACTGGAAACATTAGAAATCACGTTCTCCAAATACCCAGTTCTCCTTATGAAGAAACTATAAACAAGTATATGATTTATGTTAGTAATACTTCAGAGGATAGAAAAATTATGATTGTATATGCACACAGAGTAATTTAGGAAATTCATCCTTCGATCTGTCCATTTAAAACTATAAGTTTTATTTTTTCATTTGCTAGTTTGTGAATCATTTCTTTGTTACAATAAATACTGGCCATTGTACTTCCTTTAGTGTTTGTAAAACAGTGTTTCCCCTTCCTATACTTTATTTTTTTCATAGCTAATTGGAAAAGAAGCATTTTAACTTTAAAAAAAAAATTTATTTTTAAATGGTTGTTTGCTATCTTCAGAGTTCCCTGGTCAAGATCTGCCTTATACCCATACTCAATAAATATTTTACATTTTAACAAAATTTACTTTGAATCCATAATCCTTTATATTTAAAAACTTTTTACATAATTAATCTTTTTTATTATCACTTATTTTCTGATTAGAAAAGTGAATACATGTTCATTAAATAAAAATTGAAAACAGAAAAAGGTCAAGAGGAAAACAAAAACTGTTTTTATATAACCTACCCCCAGAAATGAATCGGGGTTAATTTTAGTAAATTTTCTTCTAAATTTTATTTGTTATTTCTCCCATATTTGAGTTATTACTGTATATATAATTTTGTATCCTGATTTCCTCCCCAGTGTTATCATTTTAGTCATTAAAAATCTTCAAAAATATAATTTTTAAAGCAGTTTAATACTTCTTCACACTACTGTGCTGTCACTTACTGAACCATTCCACTGTTTTTGGACATTTAGCTTGTTCCAGTTTTTGACTAATTTAAACAATATTGTGATGAATTTCCTGGTGGGTATAACTTTACTTTGTTTTATACTATTTACTAAAACAAAAAATCATGAAAGTGAGATTTTTTTTAATCCAAAAGTAAGAATATTTTCAACATATCACTGTGCAGAAAAGAATTAGCATAGGAAAACTGAGATTGTTATCTTAAGAAAAGCCTGCTTTCAAGGTTGACCTTGGCCGGCAGCTGAGACTTGGATTTGGGGTCTGTTCCCACCATTCCCTAACTGGTAAGTGTGGCTTACTGTTTGTAAAACTGTTTGTGCAAACAATAATGGTTTATGCTGAACATCTACTTTCTTTCTGGGAGTCTGGAATTTTGGTACCTACTAGGCTGAGAGTACCTATATGACCTAGCTACTGCCATCAAGTCAATTCAGACTTACAGTCACCCTATAGGACAAAGCAAAACTGCCCCATAGGTTTCTAACTGCCAGCCTTTTAGTTAGCAGCTGAGTGTTTTAACCACTGTGCTACCAGGGCTTCCTTCTATGTGACCAAACCAGACAAACCTGCTGTCATCAAGTCGGTTCCAACTCACAGTGACTCCCATAGGGGGTCTGTAGTCTTTACAGAGCAGACTGCCTCATCTTTCTCCCGTGGATCAGCTGGTGGGTTTGAGCCACCAACCTTTTGGTTAGCAGCCAAATGCTTTATCACAGTGTCACCAGAGCTCCTTTCCTATGTGACCAGTCCCCAGTAAAAACCCTGAATGTCTATTGATCTTCCCTGATAGACAACATTTCATATGTGTTGTCACAATTTGTTTTGTCACAATTTAGGAGCTCTGGTGGCATAGTGCCTAAGGCATTTGACTGCTAACCAGAAGGCTGGCAGTTCAAACCCATCAGCCACTCCTTGGAAGGAAGATTGGGCAATCTACTTCTGTAGTGATACCGCCTTGGAAACCCAAGGAGGGGTTGCTATGAGTTGGATACGACTCAACAGCAGTGAGTTTTAGCTGTCACAATTTAGTGCTGGAGGAATTAAGGATGTCCTTTGTGACAGCCACTCCATGGAAGAAAGATGATACAGTCTGTTTCTATAGAGATTTACAGCCTTGGAAACCCAACGGGGGTCACTATGAGTTGAAATCGACTCAATTGCAGTGAGTTTGGTTTGGTGAGTATGATTCCACAGAGCTCTGATGGTGCGGTTGTTAAGGCATTCGGCTGCTAGCCAAAAGGTTGGCAGTTCAAACTCAACATCTGCTCCACGGGAGAAATATAAAGCAGACTGCTTCTGTAAAGATTTATAGCCTTGGAAACCGTATGGAGCATTTCTACCCTGTAGGGTCACTATGAGTCAGAAACGACTCGATGGCAGTGGAGTCACCCACCAGTCATTTGGTTTGGTTTGTGTGACTTCAAGAGGAGAACTCTCTTGGAAGCTTGCCTGGTTTCCCCTGGACTCCTTCCCAACACATCTTTTCCCTTTGCTGGTTTTGCATTGTATCTTTTCACTGTAATAAATCAAAGCTGTGACCATATCTTCCGGCTGAGTCCTGTGAGTCTTCCAGCAAATCACTGAACCTGAGGGTCGTCTTGGGGACCTTTTTCCTGATTCTTTTTTGTTTATATTCCACTCACTCCTTTTTCCTCCTTAGGAATCTTCTTTGACTCATTTGGGTGTTGAAGTGGGGAACAGCACAGCTACGTCCTGTCTTTACATGTTCTGCTCACATTGGTTTGACTTCAGTCTCAGGAAAGTGAGGGAATTTTGAAAATAATCCAGTTCTCTTAGAAAAGAATTGATTTTAACAGAGTCCTTAGAAATATTTTTTTAAAAAAATCTATATTTTTGATGCACGTATTATACTTTCAGCAGATTGTTCTCCCATGAGAAATATCATTATGAACTATGGGGCAAGGTAACTGCCATTTATTAGTTTCATCCTTCTCTTTCTCTTCCTTTGCCTCTCAGGCAGCTTTCAAGTACAATTTAAAAATAAGCTAATTCAACCTACTAGGAAGTAATGGATTATCACCTGCCTGCTAAGCCCTATGCTACCATCTAAAATACAATAAAAAAAAAAAAAAGATGAACAAAATACAGTTTTGCTCATTGGAAAACACAACAAGAGGTAAATGTGGGCAAGAAGTCACATCTGGTAGAGAAAAGCAGAAAATAACTTCAAAGAATATGTGACAGTTAAGACAAGCATTAAAGGATGGGAAGGATGTGTGTAGATGAAGAAGGATGGCGTTCCAGGCAGAGGAAACCTCATGATCAAAGGTGGGGAAGTATATTTGAGAACCAGGGCTTCCTTCAGGTAGTAATGAAGGAAAAGTGAGAAGACTGGAAGGGTAGGTTTATACACACTGAGGAAGAACTGCAATGGTAACTGCAAGAGCTAATATCATATTTAGTAACTGGGATTAAAGAGAAATAGAAGATTTTTTAGAAGAAATTCATTATCAGATTAATCTTGAGGAAAGTTAATTCTACAGTAGTCTTCAGGATGGTTTACAGAAGGAGATTGGAAGTAAAGGAGAACAGTGGGGAAGCAAAAATAACAATGAAGTCCAGGGGTGCTTTTCTTCCACTCTACATGGTCAGCCCCTTTTTGATATTCATATCTCTACATTAATAGCATTTTGGAGAGACCACACCCACCACCCACTCTGAAGTAGCCACTCTTCTTAATTCTCCTTGTATTGGTCACAGTTATCACCATGTGATGTTTTTCTTATTGTTTATTTTCTGTCTTTTCCTGCAGTCAGATAAGCTCTATGGGAGGGGAGATTTTATCTGTTTTGGTTACCATTGTATTCCCAATACCAGAACTGTGCCTGGCCATTAATAGTAGCCCAAAGGTAGTTGTAAATGAATGATGTAGAAAGGCATAGAATGGATGGAATGAAAGGTTTCTCTCTCTCTCTTTTCTTATCAGCAATCCCTATGTGGTGCAAATGATGAAAAGCTTGACTACCGTATTTTTCATAAATAATGTGACCATACATTTATTGCTGACAAAAATAACATGCAGGGAGGCGTTTGCACAGTTGGCAAAAATGTTTAAGACACATGTTATTTGTGTAAAAATACAGAACTAGCCAAAAGATTGGCAGTTAGAACCCACCCAGAGGCACATTGAAAGACAGGCCTGGAGATCTGCTTCCCAAAGGTCATAGTCTGAAAATCCTATTGAGCATTATTACTCTGCATACCTGAGGTTGCCACGAGTCTGACTCAGCAACTAACAACAGTAACCAAAGCCAAACCTACTACGTCCATTCTGACTTATAGAGACGCTATAGAACAAAGTAGAGCTGCCCCATAGAGTTCCCAAGGCTGTAAAGCTTTGTAGAAGCAGACTGCCTCATCTGTCTCAATTGATAGGTTCAAACTGCCAACCTTTTGGTTAACAGCCAAATGCTTGTGGTTATACTATGCCACAGAGCTCCTAGTGAAACAATATTGACAAACAATCCACTATAACTATTTAAAGTGCACGATTTGATACATTTTGCACCAATGAAAAAACCATCATCACAATTCAAGATAATAAACATATCCATCACCCCTAACAATTTCCTCATGCCCCTCCCTCCCATACCGCCCCCGTTCACAGGCGATCACTGCTCAGCTTTCTGACACCAGATTTACTAGCATGTTGTAGAATTTTATAGAAAGAGGGTCATAAACTGTAACTCACTAATTTGACTCAGCATAATTCTTTTGAGGCACCCTGGTGACCAGTGGTTAAGCAAAAGCTGCAGAGATTCATGATGTTCATTTCTTTTTATTACTAAGTAGTATTCCATTGTAGGAATTTGTTTATCCACAATCTGCTTATCCATTTCTCAGTTGATGGACATTTGGGGTATATCCATTGTGAGGCATTTACAAATAAATACAGCTACTATCAATATTCATATATGGACAATCTGTATGAAATATATACTTTGATTTCTCTTAGATAAATACCAAGGAGTAGCTATGTTTTGATTTTTTTCAGATAGATATCTGGAGTTGGAATTGACTCCACAGCAGTGAGGTTTGTTTTTTTTTTTTTTTTTTTTTTACTAAGGATTAGCTAGGATGTGGAGCAACTGGAACCCTCATACATCACTGCTGGGAATAAGATAGGAATAATAAAGATATAAAGATCCTCTTTATGTCCCTTTTTTTAAAAAAAATTTATTAGCTATAACTCTTTGATGTGTTTTCAGTGATTGTTTTCGAATTTCAATTATGCTTCTTTAACTTATTGCAGTTCATCTTCATGTGATAGTTTACCTTTACTCACTTTAAATTAAAAAAAGTAAAAGGATGGAAAAAAGGAACCTGGAGTAGCTATATTAATGTTAAAGTAGGTATCAAAGAAAAGAATATTACTAGAGATAACTAACCAAAAACAGGCAAACTGGTTGCTATTGAGTCAACTCCAACTCATGGTGACCTCATGTGTGTCAGTGTAGAGCTGGGCTCCATAGAGTTTTCAAAAATAGATCACCAGACCTTTCTTTCAAGGTGCCTTTGGGTGGACTCTCCAACATTTCAGTTAGCAGCTGAGCACATTTACTATTTGCGTAAGAAATTTCCATTTTAAAAAAGTCTTATATTTACCTAACTAGTTAATATCTTCAGGAGCCCTGGTGGCACAGTGTAAGCTCAGCTGTTAACCAAAGATCGACTGTTCGAACTCACTAGCCCCTCTGTGTACAAAAGATACAGCACTATGCTTCCTTAAAGATTTACAGCCTTGGAAATTTTATGGGGCAGTTCTACTGTCCTATAGTGTTGTTTTGAGTTGGAATTCAAGTTGACAGCAACAGGCTTTTTGGGAAAGCTGTTTTTGCTTTCGTTAACATCTTCAAAAAAAAAAAAAAACCGCACTGCTGTGGAGTCGGATCTGACTCACAGCAACCCCTCCTTGGGTTTTCGAGGTGATATCACTACGAAGTAGATTGCCCAGTCTTCCTTTGGAGGAGTGGCTGGTGGGTTTGAACTGTCAGCCTTCTGGTTAACAGTCAAATGCCTTAGGTCTTTATTACTTTGTGTAGATCCAGATTTCCATTTGATACTACTTTGCTTCTTCCTAAAACATTTCTTTTAACATTGCTTATAATGCAGGTCTGCTGGTGATTAATTCTTTCAGGTTTTGTGTATCTGAAAAAGTCTTTATTTCAATGTCATTTTTGAAAAATATGTTCACTGGATGTAGAATTCTAGATTAACTTCTTTTTTTCTTTCAGTACTTTAAAAATGTTGCTCCATTATCTGCTTATTTACATTGTTTCCAAGAAGGAAACTGTTGTCGTCCTTATCTTTGTTCTTCTGTTTATAATGTATTTTTTTTTCTCTGGCTGCTTTTAAGAATTTCTGTTTACCACTGATTTTGAGGAATTGAATTATGACGTGGCTTGCTGTCATTATATGTATGTGTGTGTTTTGTGCTTCAGTTTCTTTGAACTTCTTGGACCCATGGGTTTATTGTTTTCATCAAATTTGGAAAATTGTTATTATTTCTTCAGATTTTTTTCTTTCTCCTGTCTTTCTTCCTCTTCCACAAGGACTACAATTACATGTATAATTGGCTGCTTGAAGCTGGTCTTAGAGCTCACTGATATGTTATTCTTTTTTTTTTTCCTAGTTTTTTTTTCTCTTTGCTTCATTTGGATAATTTCTATTTCTGTGCATTCTTCACCAGTTTATATCTTCCATGTTTCTACTTAACATGTTCCATGTTTCTTCTAGCTCCTTAAGCATATGGGATACAGTTTAAAAATAAAAACAAAACAAAACTTGTTTTAATGTTCCTGTGTACTAATTCGAAATATCATGTGTTTTTTCTGGTTGTTTTCAATTGATTGACGATTGATTTTTCTCCTTATTGTGGGTTGTATTTTCCTTGCTGTTTTTTATGCTTTGTTATTTTTGAATGGAGGCCAGACATTGTGAAATTTCTTTTTTCAGATGCTAGATATATTTGTAGGAGCTCTGGTAGCATAGTGGCTAAGACACTTGACTGCTAACCAGAAGGCTGGCGGTTCAAACCCACCAGCCACTCCTCGGAAGGAAGGTTGGGCAATCTACTTCTGTAGTGATACTGCCTCGGAAACCCAAGGAGGGGTTGCTATGAGTCAGGGCCTACTTAACGGCACATAACAACAATAGATATATTTGTACTCCTGTATTCTTGAGCTGTCTTTCATCTGAATGCATTTAAGTTACTGGAAACAGATCGATCCTTTAAGGTCTTTCTTTTAAGTTTTGTTAGGCAGAACTAGCGTACTATTTAGTCTGGGGCTAATTTTTCCCTTCAGAACTCTCTACTGCTGATCCACAAATTATGTTTTCCATTCTGATTGGCAAAACAGGAACTATTCTCAGCCCTGTGTAAACTCTGTTGTGCCCAGGTTATGAAGGAGTTGCTCGGCGAGAGAAATATGCTAACACACGACAATGCAAAGCAATAGGAGAGTTTATTAGCTAACTTAAGTTAGGGTCTTTGCCCTTACCAGATCAGTGGCTTGAGCAAAAGACCCCGTGCCCCAGTATATT
>NW_006921659.1:6552526-6572818 GCF_000298275.1 Orycteropus afer afer
CAATGATACCGCTTTGCCCCTGTTGCTCCCTGGACCAGGCTAGTTTTTGAAGAAATCCTTCCCTCCTTCTTATTTAGGACGGAATACTGAGCCCCTGTGTCTACCAGGAACTCTACTGGTTTCCCCTCCACCTTCAAAGTTACTCAAGACTCAGGGAGGGATTCTGAGTCCCGTCTCCCCTAGTTGCTGTTCTCGCTTGCCGTCAAGGTCCTAACAGGAGTAGGCTTCTCATGTTTTTTGTTCTCTTTCTTTGGGCATTCATTCTTCCAATGTCCAGTCCCCTTGAAAAATGCACATTGGTTCGGAGCCAGGGTTGGATCTTGGCAGGGCCTGTTATGTTGGTTTAGTTTCCTTCCTCTCCCTCTGTCTCCCCGAGTTCTGGTAAAGAGAATCTTTGCTAACTCTTTCTGATTTTGTTTATTCTCTTTAGCTTGGAACTCCTTTTCCTCCCTCCGTATCCTTTCTTCCCTTTCCTCTGGGGTTTCCCTAGTATTATACACTCTCTCTGCTACTTTCATTAAGTCCTGTAGGGTCTGCTCACCTAATCTATCTATCTTCTGAAGCTTTCTTCTGATATCAGGGGCTGCTTGATTTACAAAAGATAGGACCACTGCTGCTCTACTCTCATCAGCTAGCGGATCTATGGGAGTATACAGCCTAAACACATCTATCAGTCTTTCTAAATATGCTGCAGGGCTCTCTGTCGGCTCCTGCTTGACTAAGTTTACCTTGGTCAAATTAGTCGGCTTCCTCGCTGCTGCTCAGAGACCGGCTATTAGAATCTGGTGGTACTTTTGGAGCCTCTCCTTCCCTTCCAGTAATTCAAAGTCCCACCCAGGGCGAGATAACAGAAACCCAGTGTTAATTAAATTCTGAAGCGTCGTAGGCTGCCCATTATCCCCCGGAACATTTTTCCTGGCCTCGGTCAAAATCCTTTCTTTCTCCTCTGTGGTGAACAAAACCTGCAATAGCTGCTGACAATCATCCCAAGTGGGGTTATGAGTAAACAATATGGAGTCTAACAAATTAATCAGGTTTTGGGGGTTCTCAGAAAAGGGGGCATTTTGCGCTTTCCAGTTATACAGGTCTGATGTTGAAAACGGCTAGTACTGCTAGGTTCTGCTTCCATCCTCACGGGGCGGGCTAACCGCCCTGAGAGGCAGCACCTGGACAGTAGACGATGAAGCTTCAGCTTCCTGGGAGCTCCTCTGGTGCAGGCGGAGACCGGAGGCTGGGCCCGTAATGACGGGCGGCGCACTTGGAGCATTCGCTCCATTCCCTCCTGACACTTGCAGAACCTGGAGAGGGTGGGGAGGTGGCGGAGGCGGCGGAGGAGCATAGGGAGGTGGAGATATGCTGCTTTCTAGGTCCATCAGATCGAGGTTACCTGAGAATCAGGTAAAACCGGTGGAACAGCTGCTTGGGACCCAGGTCGTCTGAGTTTCTCCTTCCCGCTGGTCCCAAGTGAGGATGTCAATACCTTAACAGAAGGGTTCGGAAGAAAAGGTTTTAGCCATGGGGGTGGATTAGTCACTATATCTTGCTACACTAAAATGTAAGGAAGTTGGTCCGGGTGCTCACGTTGGGGGCCAGCCGCTTGAACTCGGTCGAATATAGCTGCAATCACCTTTTCATCCAGTGAGCTCTCCGGAGGCCACCCCACCTCAAGAGAAGGTCATTCTGAAGAGCAAAAAGTTATTAGTTTATTCTTCTTAATTATCACAGATAAACTAGATCCTCTGGTTTTAAACTCTGAAAAATGTTCAATCATCAGGGACAGAGGGGTAGTCTGTTTCTGTCCCATTTCAACCTTCTTCAAGAAAACACAGAACGAACAAAAGACAGTGGCCACACACCAAAACGGACAGTACAAAATATTTGACGCTCAGAGACACCAAACCAGATAACACAGATATCCAATACCCAGAAGAGATCTCGTTCCTGCACCACAGATTGGAGGGTCCTCTCCCCTCCCCAGAAGTGGGCTGCCCTTACCAACAAACGCTCACAGCCTGCCTGTGAGCTGAGGAAGGGCACCTTCCCCCGCTCACCCGGCGCGTCCGCCGGTGCTCAGCCTTTCCTGATGGACTAGTGTCCTTACGCAAAGGACGTATCTAGTCCAGCCGGCTCCAGTTCCTGAAACTCTCCTATTGTCGTAGGCAACTTCACTCGATCTGAATCCTCCTTTCCCGGCCAACGCACCAAATGTTGTGCCCAGGTTATGAAGGAGTTGCTCGGCGAGAGAAATATGCCAACACATGACAATGCAAAAGCAATAGGAGAGTTTATTAGCTAACTTAAGTTAGGGTCTTTGCCCTTACCAGATCAGTGGCTTGAGCAAAAGACCCCGTTCCCCGGTATATTCACAAATTTATGGAAAATTATGGGGTGGAGCAGCACCAGGGCAAGAGGATACAGATGATTGGTTGTTGCTAAGGAATTTAGGGCAGTGATCTAAGATGTTGGGGGACGTAAAGAAACCCCCCGGCTTCAAAGTCCATTTAGGAAAATATTATCTAGGGAGGATGCAAGGCTCAGGTATGTGGAAGACTTTCAGGAGCCGAGCAAATCTCTGATATGTGCTGAATCCGGATGGCTTTTGTGATGCGTGCTGAGTTCGGAGGAAGTTCCTTGATACCTGCTGAGACTGGAGGGCAGATAAAGGCCCTAAAGAGTGTTTAGAATTCCAAAAGTCCTGTTAGTATTGCTGACACTAAAAGGTTTCTGGTTAAAGATTTTCCTGGAAGCTACTAGAACTCTAGCTTCAGATTGACTCACAACTCTTCTCCCCAACCTTCCTTGTGCCCTCACATTGATAATACTCAGCTGGGGAGTTGCAGGCATGCTATGCATCTCCAGAGCTCTCCCTGTGGAACTCTTTCTTATCTGGGACTCTGCCTGTGAACTCTAGTTTCTTTTGCTTCTCTGGACACTCAGCTCTATCTCCTCAACTCAGGGAGCCTGTCAGGCTCCACTCTGAGGTGGACATTCTCACAGTGATAAGCTGGAACAATTGCAAGGATAACCTAATTTATTTCCCATTTATCAGGGATTATTGTCTTTTTTTTTTTTTTTGCCTGATATCAAATGTCTTTAAAACTCTTGTTTCATGTATTTTTTTCCACATTTTTTAGCTGTTTCAGATGGTAGGGTGAACCCAATGCCTGTTGCTGTCTTGGCTAGTAGTGCTAATCATCTTTATTTAATTTTATGATTTATGTTGTAATGACTCTTTTAAAAACATGACATATAAAATCTCCCCCCTATGAAGTGTGTGGTGCCCCTGCATTGCTGAAACCTATGTGATTGTTTGGTCTATCAACTGATCTTCAGTCATGGGAATAGGACTCTAAGATTTTACACTTGGTTGACCAGAAAAAAAATGATCACTGAGTTGACATAAAAGAGGATCAGTTTAAGAGAAAAGTAGTTGAGTTTAGTTGAGGTCAAATTAATGCTGAGATCCTGGCAGACTCTCTGGCTGAAAGGGTCAAGAGCTCCAAAGAGGTCATATAAATGTATTTTGGTATATCAAAGAAAATTGTACTGGACAGTGTTAAAATAGATGAGGATGGCTATTCTAAATGATTTATTACAAAAGGAATGGGGAAGGGACTATTGCAATATTCCAGTAGGGGAGAAAGACCAAAACTAAATTTGATTCTTTTCCTTTTTATATTGTTGCAAAATATGTATAACAAATAGTTTGCCATTTTAATCATTTTTAAGCATACAGTTCCGTACCATTAATTGCATTTACCATGTTGTGCTACTGTCACCACTGTCCATTTCCAGGTTTTTCATCACCCCAAACATATACTCAGTATGACTTCACTAACTCCCATTCCATCTTTTCCCCACCAGCCCCTGGTAGCCACTAATAAACTTTTGTCTCTATTTTTCTATTCCAGATATTTCATATAAATAGGATTATACAATATTTGTGCTTTTGTATCTGATTTATTTCACTCAACATAATATTTTCAAAGTCCATCCATGTAGTAGTATATATGAGAATTTCATTTATCTTTATGGCTGAATAATGTTCCACTATATGTGTATAACCAGAAGGCTGGTGCTTCAAACCCACCAGCCACTCCTCAGAAGGGAGGTTGGGCAATCTACTTCCATAGAGATACTGTCTGGGAAACCCAAGGAGGGGTCGCCGTGAGTCGGATCTGACTCGACGGCAGTGTGTTGTATTGTTCATTGTTGTATATGTATATTCATTTTGCTTATCCATTTATCTGTGGATAGACACTTAGGTTGTGGCTACCTTTTGGCTTCTGCAAGTAATGCTGCAGTGAATATCAGTGTACATGTATCTGTTTGACTCCTGCTGTTAAGTCTCTTGAATTCCTAGGAGTAGAATTGCTAGATCATATGGTAATTGTATGTTTAACTTTTTGAAGAGCCACCAAACTCCCATAGCAACTGCACCATTTTACATTCCCGCCAGCAATGAACACTTCTCCAATTCCAATTTCTCCACATCCTTACCAACACTTGTTATTTTTCTGATGGTATTCATCGTAGTGGGTGTGAGGGGAAATGCCATTGTGGTTTTGATTTTCATTTCCCTAATGACTAATGACCCTGAGCATCTTTTCATGTGCTTATTGGCCACTTGTATATCTTCTTTGGGAAAATGTCTCTTTATACCTTTGCTCATTTTTCAATTAGGTCATTTGTGTCTTTATTTTGAAATGTAGAGGTTATTGAACTCTTATCAGATAAATGGTTCCCAAATATTTTCTCCCATTTTATAGATTATCTCTTCCTTTCTTGGTAAAATCCTTTGATGCATGAAGATTTTTCATTTTGATAATCAGTCTTATCTTAGCTCCACTGAAGGAGAGAGCAGGGTGGCTTTTAAAGTCTTAAGTGAGCTAATGAAAAATACTGAAGGATGTTCGAAGAGGTTAAGCAATGGGACTTATTGACCACATGGAGTTATCTCCTGAGTTTACTCTTAAAGCTAGATGGAACAGGTTTCTCTAAGGGTCAGAGAAAGAGGAAAGTCAGGTGCCTAAAGTCAGGAAGAAGCCTGCCTAAAGTTTCGTCAAGCTGAGGAGAACATTAAAGCCATTCCTTGGTCCATCCTTTTCTGGAACACAAAAGAGTGGGTGGATTTCTTTAACCATTGCCCTTTTTCAAGATCACAGAGTTTGTATAAAATTCAACATTGTTAGACAGAGAAACAAAAGGTTTAGGGAGATAAAAATAGGATGGAGAATATGGAAAGATGTTGAAATATTAATCAGTACTGCCAGATTATGCTAATTGGATTTTGAATTTGGCACTGTTTCACTAAGACCTAAAGGAAAATATGTTGTATATTTAGTTTTTTATTTGATTACTAATGCTACAGATCATTTTATTTATAGAAAAATCTTAGCTGAAATGTCCTAAAACCACAAATAGGTATATATGGTATGAATGCAATGGGCTCTTACGTAAGCAATTTTGCCTAATATAGTGACTCGTACCTTCAACCATAGAATTTCAAACAGCCAAGTCTCCCTCATCTACTCAAAAATCAGATAATATGGCAGCAATTCATATCTCAGTAAAGATATTCCTTTTCATGAAAAATAGGTCTCCTGGTACTTTAACATAATAAAGGGATTGAATTTGGAAAATACAGATAAAGTGCTTCTCATTGAATTCTGGTTGAATGTTTTCTGTCATGAATCCTGCAATAACCATAGAGCTTTGATCAACTGCTTACTAGTAAGCTTGTATTGAATTTCTGCTATGTACAGACCATTATATTAAGTGCTACTGACACATTCAAAACAAAGCTATAACAAAAAACACAGACTTGCCCTCAAGGATCTGATAAAACTTATAGTTCAGAGGGAACACATGCACATGAAACCACTGGAGACCATATGTAAAATTATATGGTACTGGCTAAATATGTAGGAGAAAATGCACCATTAAGAATTAATAATGTTTCAAGGGAAGCTTCTTGGAGGAGGTGATTTTTAAGTTATGTTTTAGAAGGTACAGTGGAAATGAACCAGGAGAAATTGTTGAACTTTGTTAAGATCAGGAAATTGGCTTTGAGCATTAGCTGGTGAGTTAACCTTGTTCATTTGTTCATTTAACATATCTTTTGGGCATCAGCTTTGTGGCAGACACTGGAGATAGAAGTGTTTGGTGAACAAGACATCTTTGCCCTCGAGGAGCTTACAGTTTAGAGGAAGAGTCTATTAACAAGTAATCAAATAAATAAATGAACCAAGTAAATAACTGATAGTAATAAATGCACAGCTGAGAACTAAGTGGGGAAAATAATAGTGAATGACTGAGGGGCTACTTTATGACTGTACAAAGGGGAAGCCTTTCTGAAGGGGAAACATTAATGCTGAGATCTGAATTATGGAAGTCAGCTAGCATATGAAAAAAACTGAGGGAAAGGCATTCCAGGGAGGAAGCAGCTAGTACAAAGGCCTGAGGGAAGAACCAACTTGTTGTATCCAAGGAAGAAAAAGAAGGCTTTCTCACCTGGAAAGTTATGGGTAAATAGAAGAGTGATTGGAGAAAAGGTCAGGGAGGCATAGACAGATGTTATGGAAATATATGTGACGGAAATTTGATGGTACTTTGGATATAAGTTCAATGCCTGATAAGGAAGATTGGGCAATCTACTTCCATGGTGATCCTGCCTCGGAAACCCAAGGAGGGGGTCGCTATGAGTCGGATCTGACTTGAAGCAATGAGTTTCATTTGGAATTAAGGAAAGAAACCTATGGTTTTGTTTTAGGGTTTCCTAATTATTATTAGTTTGAAGATCAAAGACTACAGCCTTCAGTATGGACCAATAAGCCTTCAACTGGACCAACAAGCAACATCATGATAAATGGAGAAAAGATTGAAGTTGTCAAGGATTTCATTTTACTTGGATCCACAGTCAATGCCCATGGAAGCGGCAGTCATGAAATCAAATGACTTATTGCATTGGGCAAATATGATGCAAAACACCTCTTTAAAGAGTTAAAAAGCAAAACTGTCATCTTGAGGACTAAGATGTGACTGACCCAAGTCATGGTATTTTCAGTTGCATCATATGCATGTGGAAGAAAAAGGAATTCTGGTGGTGTTGTGGGTAAGGCATTTATCTGCTAACCAGAAAGTCAGCAGTTCAAACCCATCAGCTGCTCCATGGGAGGCAGATGAGGCAATCTACTTCTATAAAGATTTACATCTTTGGAAACACTATGTGGGTTGCTGTGAGTTGGAATAAGGTTGGGTGTGGTTGGGCTTATGCATGTGAAAGATAGACAATAAATAAGGAAGACTGAAGAAGAATTTATGACATTGAATTACGGTGTTGGTGAAGAATACTGAATCTGAAGAACAAACAAATCTGTCTCAGAAGAAGTACGGTCAAATGCTCTTAGAAGCAAGCATAGCAAGACATCATCTCACATGCTTTGGACATGTTATCAGGAGGGACCAGACCCTGGGGAAGGACATCATGGCTGGTAAAATAAAAGGTCAGCAAAAAAGAGGCGTATCTTGACGAAATGGATTGACCCAGTGGCTGCAACAGTGGGCTCCAACATAACAACAATTGTGAGGATGGTGCAAGACTGGCAGTGTTTCGTTCTGTTGTAAATAGGGTTGCCATGAGTCAGAAATGACTTGACAGCACCTAACAACAACAGTTATTACTCTAGGACTGCTCACTCATAGTGGCTAAGGCACTTGACTGCTAACCAGAAGGCTGGCGGTTCAAACCCACCAGCCACTCCTCGGAAGGAAGGTTGGGCAATCCTACTTCCGTAGTGATACTGCGTCGGAAACCCAAGGAGGGGTCGCTATGAGTCAGCGCTGACTCGACGGCACATAACAACAACAACAACATTATGTGCTAGCAGCTGGCTAGACAAATCAGGTTGTGTGTAGTGAGAGCTGGGATAATGACAAAGATATAACGAGACCTGGGGCAGAGAGACTTGCTAAGGAAAGGTGATAATTTAGAGAGCTAGGTGAATATTTATACTGGAGAGTTTGGATTTAAAATAGTAAGCTGTAGGAAACCACCATAGTATCGTATATATGAGAAGATATTTATTTGATAAAGTTTTTTGTAGGAACTGTGAATAGAAAAAATTGGAAGCCAAAGAAATTAGAAGCAGAGAGACCAGCTGGAAGAGTGTTGAAATAACACAGGTGTGAAACAGCAGACAAGTATGTTGGCACTGGAGACAAGTGCAGGGCAGGGGTCCAGCCATTCAGCAGGTATCCTGTCTCCCAACTTATTAAGTGATTTAGAATTTATGTCTCCTGTTTTATTACTCCCTTACTGTGTTTTCATGGAATTGAGTTGATGTTTGCCATCTTTTAACCTATATTTTATATATCACAGTCTTTTGTTTTTATGTTAATTACCCTCTAAACAGCATCGTACAATACATTGTATTGCATAAAAATACGGTTTAAAAAGTAATAGACAATAATTAGAGATACAGTGTGTTCGTATAGGTTCATTGCAGTCTATTTCTCTTCAGAAAATAGCATTTCTCTTTTTGAACTACTAGGATACAGTCATTCATTTGGCAAATGTGTGCTTGATACTGTTCCCAGGTACAGGGTACAAAAATAAATAAACCCAAATCTGTATCCTATAAACTTTATGATCAGGAAGCAGAGGCAGAAGTCTAAACTGGAAATTACAGAATCATGTGGTAAATGTATTTTTTGGAGTATGAATAAAATACTGTGAAAGGAGATGAGGATGAAGCTAATAATTTTCCCTAGGCAAGTTGAGGGATGTTATATTATTAAAAAGATGGTCAAAGGCTTTGCCATGGGAAGAAAGGGAAGACCATTCCAGGCAGAGCAGTCTGCATGTACACAGAACAATGAGATAATCAGTGTAAGAGAAAGCTTGGAAGTTAGGATTGTGTGGAAATAGGATCATTGTTCCAACTCTGCACTCCCTCTCTAGTAAAAAGATTATACATTTTAGTGATTTTCAAAGATCTCTGAAAATTCTTCAACATTCCTTCCTTCAAAAGATGGAGTTTAATTTCCCTCCTCTTAAAGGTGAGCTGGACTTAGTGACTCCATTTCACAAATAGAATGTGATGCTACATGACATCTGAAGCTAGGTCATTAAAAACTTAGATTCTCTCTCTTTCTGCTTCCATCTCTGTCTCAAATCACTCATTCCAAGGAATCTAGCCACCCTGTTGTGACAACAGTCAGCCAGCCCTGTAAAGAGGCCTATGTGGAGAGGAACTGAGGCCTCCCAACCAACAACCAATACCAGCCATGTAAGTGAACCACCTTGCAAGTGGATCCTCCAGCTCCAGTCAGGCTTTCAGATGACTGTAACCCAAACCGGAGCTCTGGTAGTGTAGTGCCTAAGGCATTTGACTGCTAACCAGAAGGCTGGCAGTTGGAACCCACCAGCCACTCCTCAGAAGGAAGACTGGGCAATCTACTTCCGTAGAGATACTGCCTTGGAAACCCGAGGAGGGGCTGCTATGAGTCACAATCAACTCAATGGCAGTGAATTTTCAAACTCACTGCCATCAAGTCGATTCTGACATAGCATCCCCCATTGGGTTTCCAAGGCTGTGAATCTTTAAGGAAAGAAGACTGCCCCATCTTTCTTCCACGGAGCACCTGGTGGGTTTGAACCATGGACCTTCTGGTTAACAGACAAATGCTCTAACCTCTACACCACCAGACCTCCTGTCAGATGACTTTAGCCTTAGCCAATATCCTGACTACACTTTCATGAGCGACTCCAAGCTAGAACTGCCCAGCCAAGCCGTCCCTGAATTCCTGACACAGAGAAATTATGAGGTATAATAAATGTTTATTGTTGTTTTAAGCCATTTACTAAGTTTGGTATAATTTCTTATGCTGCAATTGATAAATAATATATACATCCACATCCTTTGCCATATAACTTTGCACTGCCCTCCCACTATGGGCAGGGTATACCTACATGCCCTTTAACTTGGGGTTCAAGCCATTTGACTTGTCTTGAGTCTCCATCATCATCTTGAGAAGACTATTTCCTAACCAGCCTGCTCATTCCAGAAGAATGAGAGAGACTCAGAGCCAAGCCTCTCTAGGCAACCCAGAGACTATGAGAAGCAGAGCCATCAGTATAGATTAGTTGAATCCCCACTAATCCATAGACACATGAGCAACAGTGAAATGGAGTCAGATGGAGACAGAAAATATGGGGATCCGGGCTTTGGTCCAAGCCTGTCATTAGGGAGCTGGTTTGAGGAATTTGACTGGAGGCATCTAGCCTAGGGACACAGGGTTAGGAACCACTTAGCAACTGATGTGTTGACCCGCCCCGGCTGAAGACAGGAAAAGTTTTGTACTTAGAGATTAAGGAAAGAGCTCTGGTAGCATAGTGCCTAAGGCACTTGACTGCTAACCAGAAGGCTGGTGGTTCAAACCCACCAGCCGCTCCTCAGAAGGAAGGTTGGGCAATCTACTTCTGTAGTGATACCTCCCCAAGGAGGGGTCACTATGAGTCGGGTCTGACTCTACAGCACATAGCAACAGCAACGATCAAGGATGTTCATGAAGCCTGTACAGAGTTTTATATGTAAACATGGTTGTGCAGTGCCTGTGTGCAAGCAGAGGAGTCCTAGGTGGTACAAACAGTTAACACATTCAGCTGCTAACTGAAAAGCTGTCAGTTCCAGTCCACTCAAAGCTGCCTCAGAAGAAAGGCCTGGTGATCTGCTGGGGGGTGGGGATCAGCACTTGAAAACCCTGTGGAGCACAGTTCTATTCTGATACCCATGAGGTCATCGTGAGTTGGAATCAATTCAACAACAACTGTTTTTTTAATTAATTAATTCAAACAGAAGCACAGCCTAATGGTTATAGAAGATCCAGTGCTTTGCAGATTATTCCTGGAAAAATGGATGAAGGTGGGAAGGGCAAATAGGCTAGAGAAGGAGACATCAGTGAGTTTGAGTTCAAAGTAGCTAATTAACTCTGCCAAAGTAGAAGAGAGTTCATGTTGAAAGTTTGCTTTTGCAAATTAGAAATACAATATGTTTATTTTCCTTTCTTTGAAGTTAATAATATAGGTATTTTTATGTGCAAAAAATTTGTTTTAAATATAAAAAGTATATTTTAAGAGATTTAAAGGTAAATTGTCTTACTGTGTAAAAAGCATTAAGATACTCTGGGGTGTACGTCATTGGTCCATTTACTCACAACCTGTCCCTCACATTGTACCCAAGGCATGTATTAATGAGCTAATAAAACACGCTATGACATGTTTTATTGTTTGCTGGGCATCTGTTCCAGCTTCCATCACTCATAGATCCAAGACTTTAAAGATGCTAGTGGTGATGATAATAAATACCTGTAATTTTATTAACACTTTTTTTTTTCATAAAATAGACCCAGTCTTAAATCATTCGTTGCAAGTAAAAATGTTAAATTGATTCAGATTTAAAGCCTATTGAGAGTAGTTTAAAAAATACTTTTTACTATGAAATATATCAGACATACAAAAGAGTATATATGACAGATCTGTACAGAAAGAATAATAATAAAATGAAACACCTGTGTACCTACCACCACATTTAAGAAATAGTACTGTTTGGTTTTTTAATTCATAAAATGTTTTTATTTAAAGGAGGTTCAAAAGCAGCTAATGTATTGTGAAGTAAACATAAATCAATACAGGAATATTAGATTGAGTATGCAGCAGTGGTGAAATGAAGCTTGACACAGCTATTGAGAAGACACAAAAGCTTTGGGTGACTGAGGAAGCATAATACATATAAATGACTCTTTCGATTAAGTAGACCCTCAAGTTTAGAGTGGGTCTAGTTGGCAAATGTTTTTCTTAAATGTTTAAATTGAATTTGTACACCATTTCAAGGTATTCTAGGTCACTCTCTGGCAGCTATCGCAGCAAAACATCTTAAAAGGCTGTTTATTTGCCTCAGAGATAAAACATCATTATTAGACATGTAAATTATTTAATAAAATAGCATTCTGGACAAAGGACAAAAATAGACCATTCAGAAAATGAAGCCCAAGCCTTCAATTTACCATCTGTCTGTATGCCAGTGAGCCCCAGTTTCTATCTCTATTCCACATTACTCCTGAGCTCTAGAGCTAAATAGTGAGCTGCTTACTCAGTATTTCCACTTGGAGGTCTCACAAGCATCTCACTCTCAGCACATCAAAGGCTAGATATATGATATTTCTCTCCAAACCCATTCCACTGGTATGTGTCTTCACAAAGAGCACCACCCACCATTCATGCACTTAAACACTTAAGAGTCATCCCAACACCTCCACCCCTCATCATGCTCACCCCTGTGACTGCCTTACTCTGTCCTCTGTATCACCATCTGTGGTAGTTAAGGTTATGTGTCAGCTTGGCTCCGCCTGGTTTTGAGTGGCTGGGCAGCTGGATGTAATTATTCCCCATGATGAGACTGATAATCAGCTGCATGGTGGAATCTACTGTAGGCAGCTGAGTTGCCTTAGGGATGTGGTCTGCTTCCAGTATATAAGATGATGCTTTCAGAAAGGTCTGGAGCTTTTTGGCATATGTGGATCCTACATTTGGCTGAGTCTTCATCTCAGTGGCCTGCCATGTTGTCTGGTGATCTTAAGACTGTTTCTGGACTTGAACTAATGGCCTGCTGTGTTGCTTGATAATCTTGGGACTGTGCCATTTTACTTGTAGACCTTGGGTTTGTCGGCCTCAGCAGCCATCAGCTGCTTGACTTAAGAGATACCTCCAGCTTGCTCCTGTGGGCCAGGAGCAAGAGGCAGAGCTGAAGCCTAAGGTCAAGGGACCTTCACCCAGCACGTAGAACTGGCACTCTGAACTCAGACTTCTAGCCTCCTAAACTATAAGAGAAGGAGCTCTGGTAGCATAGTGCCTAAGGCACTTGACTGCTAACCAGAGGGCTGGCGGTTCAAACTCGGAAGGAAGATGGGGCAATCTACTTCCATAGTGATACTGCCTCGGAAACCCAAGGAGGGGTCGCTATGAGTCGGGTCCGACTCCATGGCACATAACAACAACAACAACAACAAACTATAAGAGAATAGACTCTGATTTGTTCAAACCATCTCCACTTGTGGTATTTTCTGTTAGAGCAGCACTGGAGAACCAAATACCATCTCAGCCAGAAGCATAACTGGGAGGGAGCTGAGAAAGCAGTTGCTCTCCTGGGGACTCTCTTCAAAAGTAGACTGTAGAGGGGCTTTCTTTTAAAAAAAATTGACTCTTCCCATTACCTCCCATCATGGGGTGGAGGTCTGTGGCCCTTACCATTGAATCTGGGCAGGCTTGTGAGTACCTCAGCAACACAATATGGTAGAAGTGACTTATGCGACTTCCCAGGTGAGGTCTCTTGGAGTGCTTACTCTCAAAACTCTTCCTTTAGACTCAGTCTTCCTCTCAGAACTCAATCACTGTACTGTGGAAAACCACATGGAGAGTCAACAGGTGTATTCTAGTCATCAATCCCAGATGGGCTTAGCCTTGGAATCATCCCCGCCCAAACTCCAGACAAGTAGTAAATAAGCCATCTTTTGGAAGTGGGTTCCCTATAGCCTCAGTTGCTCCAGCTCCCAACCCTAGCCCTTTGAGTTACCCCAGCAGTTCATATTCCCAACGCAGGCCCCAGACATCATGTGGCAGAGACAAGCTGTGTCCTTTCTGAGTTCCTGGCCCACACAAGCTATAGGATAATAAAATGATTATTTTTTTATACCATTAAGTTTTGGAGTAGTTTGTTATGTAGAAACAGATAAGCAGAATTATAAGGAATATCAGAAAGATGTTCACCTGTGTTTCATTGACGATGCAAGGATTCAACTGTGTGGATCATAACGAATTGTGGATAATATTGCAAAGAATGAAAATTCCATAACACGTAATTGTGCTCATGACAAACCTGCACATAGATCAAGAAACAGTCATTTGAACAAAACAAGAGAATACTGCATGGTTTCAAATCAGGAAAGGTATGTGTCATGGATGTATCCCTTCACCATACTTATTCAATCTGTATGCTGAGCAAATAATCCGAGTTGCTGAACTAAATGAAGAAGAATGCAGCATCAGGATTGGAGTAAGATTCATTAACAACATGTGATAGCAGATAAAATAACCTTGCTTGCTGAAAGTCACAATGACTTGAAGCACTTACTGATGAAGATCAAAGACTACAGCCTTCAGTATGATTACACCTCAACATAAAGAAAACTAAAACCTACAACTGGACCGATAAGCAGTGATAAATGGAGAAAAGATTGAAGTTCTCAAGGATTTCATTTTACTTGGATCACAATCAACATCTGTGGAAGCAACAGTCAAGAAATCAAATCAAAGACATATTGCATTGGGCATATCTGCTGCAAAATACCTCTTTAAAGTGTTAAAGAGCAAAGATGTCACTTTGAAGACTACAGTGCACCTGACCCAAACCATGGTATTTTTAAAACCCTTACATGCAAGTGAGAAGTAAATAATGAATAAGGAAGATTGCAGAAGAACTGATGCATTTAAATTATGGTGTTGGTGAAGAATGAATATTCTGCCAGGAGAAGGAACAGATCTGTTTTGGAAGAGAAGTACAGCCGAAATGCTTCTTACAGGCAAGAATGGCCAGGTTTTGTCTCTCGTACTTTGGCCATACTATCAGGAGGTACCAGTCTTTAGCAAAGGATATCATGCTTGGTAAAGCAGAAGGTCAATGAAAAGGGAGTAGACTCTCAACAAGATGGCTTCAGAGAGTGATTATGTCAGTGAGCTCAAGCATAGCAAGGATTGTGAGGATGGCGCAGATTGGGCAGTGTTCATTCTCTTGTGCATGGGGTCACTATGAGTTGGAAGCGACCCCATGGCACTTAACAACATGTTAATATTATGGTTATTAAAACCATGTTGAAAAGATGTTGGGAGGACACTGTAAATATGCTTTCAGAGCACACAGATCAAAACCTAAAGAAAAGGTTGTTGATGTTGTTAGGTGCCATCCAGTCATCTCCGACTCATAGCAACCCTATGCACAGCAGAACTAAACACTGCCCAGTCCTGAGCCAGTTCCACGATTCTTGCTATACTTGAGCTCATCACCACTGCCACAATGTCAGTCCATCTCATTGAGAGCCTTCCCCTTTTTTGTCGACCCTCCACCTTACCAAGCATGACATCCTTCTCCAGGGAATGGTCCCTTCTGACACCATGACCAAAGTATGTGAGATGAAGTCTGGCCATTCTCACCTCCAAGAAGCATTCTGGCTGCACTTCCTCCAGAACAGATCTGTTAGTTCTTTTAGCAATCCACGGTACTTTCAGCATTCTTTGTCAACACTGCAGCTAAAAAGCATCAACTCTTCTTCGGTTCTCCTTATTCGTTGTCCAGCTCTCACATGCATATGAGGCGAAAGAAAAGGTAGTCAAAAGTAAAACCTTATTTATGTTCTCATTCCCCTGCCATCAATGGCACAAGCTTTAGCCTGGCTCCACCCCATGTTTGCTCATGCTGTTGTTAGAACGTGACTGACCCTTTGCATTGGTCCAAGATACCATTATCTCTTGCCCAAACTACTTTAGTTGTAAATGCCCCTGTGGCAGGAACTAAAGCTTAATACCAACAGCCACCTGAGTGAGTTTGGGAACAGATTCTCCAGCCCCTTTACATAATTATAGTCCCAGCCAACAGCATTGCTGCAGCTTAATGAGAAACCCTGGGCCAGCACCACCCAGCTAAATCATTCCGGGATTTCTGACTCTCAGGACCTATGAATATAATACTTGTTTTAACCTGCTAAATTTTGGGATAATTTGTAATGCAACAATAGATCACTAATATACAATCCTAAGAAAATACTTCCTAAAATGTTTTAGTAGTTTGTTGACGTTGGCATGTATAAACTTTATATAATCATTTTTGTCTCAGAAATGAATCTTTTAGAATGCTTTCAGCTGCAAATAATGGAAAATCTGATTAAATAGATGTAAATACAAGGAAATATATTTTACTGTAACTGAATATGCTGCAGTAGTCAGGCATCAGTGATGGTAGACATGGCAACTCAGTGATACCAGAGTTCTCGCTTTCTGTCTGCTCTACCATCTTGGTGGCAGATTTCTTATCAGGCTGGTAGCAATTTGGTTACCATAGAAGTCCTAGTTATATGTTGTCAAGACTAAGCATCATCTGAAGGAAAACAGTGCCATCTCTACCTGAAACTTTTTTCTAGGAGCTCTCTGATAGCTTCCCTCATGTCTCATTGGATAGAATTGGACTGCATGCATATCTCTAAATTAATAATTGGCAAGAGCATTGAATACCTGAGCAACATTAGGGTTTTGTTACCAAGAAGGGAGAGGGGCATGGATCCTGGATAACTCTCAGTATTCATAATTGGTAACTATCTTACTTTACTTTTTAAGCAGTCCATGACATTCTTGCCTTTCAATTTCCACTAACCACATCCTTACCTCATCTCTGTTGTTTCTGTTGGCTGTCAGTGAGTCATAACAACACCACGTGACAGAGTAGAACTGCCCCATAAGGTTTTCTAAGCTATAATCTTTATGGGAGAAGATCACTAAGTTTTTATCCTGCAGAGCAACTGGGTGGGTTGGAACCACCAACCTTTCGGTTAGCAGTCTACCTCTTAACCATTGCACCACCAGGGACCTCATCTCTGCTCACCTGGAATACAACACTTAACCCTTTAAGAGGTCTTCTAATTGTTTCCTTTCAAATCCAAATTGCCTCTAGAACAAACCATCTGCTTTGCCTGTTATTCTTCTACTGAAAACAGTGTCTTAGCATCTAAATGTTAAGGTCCAAACTTCTGAGCCTGATACACACAAGGCCTCTTATCCACCCTGGGTAGTGTTAGCTTTCTCTACCCATCTACCCTACCTTATGCTTCAGTAGTATGGAAGTAATACTGATGGCCCAAAGTCCTCCCTTATCTTCCTATCTAATGCCAGTTTATCATTTGGAACTTGACTCAACTCACAGTTCTCCTACTGAGCTTTCTTTAATCCTTCCTTGATAGAATATTCACTCTGTACTGAAAGCATAGCTCTCTTCACATATCAAACTGCTTTATAATTATTTACTATTTGTCTCCCCTGCTGAAATTCTCCTTAAGGTCAAGGAGTAATGCTTAATTCTCAAAATCCACAGTGTCTGGCATATGGAAAGCACAGAAAAAAATAAGTTCAGTTTTATCCACTTTACATGGTATGCCATACACTGGCATCCATATACATAGCCAAGTTTCCCTTTGGTGCTGTCCAGTTTGTTCATCTCAAAGAAGTATTCACTATTCCCTTCTACTCATGCTGTGCAATCTATCCTGAGACTATTTGCTGCCCTCTAGCTGTTCAGAGCTTTGCCATCCCAGGCACACCATCTACTGAAGAATTTGTGCTGACCCCTCTTCCGAATGGTCAATTCCCATACACGTTAGCAAGAACTGAGTAATGTGGAGGTCAGGAAGGCATTGACAGGTTGTAGACCAAAGAATTGCTAAATTTTTAAATTCTTGACAACTCTTCTCTCTAATGTGTGAATAAAGTTTTAATAGCTCTGTTTATTGTGTAGCAGAATTTTATAAATAACAGCCTTTATGTATGTACATTTCTTGAATCTTACTTTCTTTTCCATGATTTCCATAGATGTAAAGCTTTCACATACATGTTTTACTATATCTTGTGTGACTGGATTGTAACACAAAGCAAATTATTTAGTTTTATTACATTACATTAAAATATTATCATTAGTTTTTTTCTCCTTTCCTTGGGATTCCTGAAAATATACTTACAAAATGTACTATTTCTAATCTTGTTCATTATATGCTCTAGACTGTTGGATCTCTTTAATGGTTATTATTAAAGCACTTAACTTACAGATTAAAGTGACTGTTGATATAAAGGTATAACATGCCATACATTCTTAAGTATAATCTACTTTTATCTTAAAGTTTAAACTATAAAATATATTAAAATATTGCATGTATTTTTTTTACCTTGTGTTAAGTAAATGGAAGCCAATTACTATATATCTGAAACTCATCTCTGCCATTTTTTAGTGTATGATCTTGTTCAAATACATTCTTCAAGCCTCCTTATCTATTAAGTGAGATTTTTTTTTTTTCTCTTTTTGAGGATTGATGTAATAGTGAACGTAAAAGTTTCAGCATGTGTTTCATTAGCCCCCAAGAAATATTAGATAATATCTTTTCCTTCTGGTTGTTGATTCCTTCTGGTTCCTAAATTTAGAGAGTCTATTGAAAACCTCGTATATATGACTATGTGATGGCGTTATTTATTTATTTATTTTATATAAAGCTGGTAAACTGTTTTGACTGTCTTTTTTAGCTTCTTTAAAATAGTTGAATAGGGTGATTCGAAGCAAACTTTTAAATTGGTGACATGTGGCTGTGGTAGTTAAATTTGTATGTCAACTTGGCTGGGCCTGGTTGAGAGGCTGCTGGTTGTTATATCCCATGATGAGACTGGCAATCAACTTCATGGTGGCATCTACCACAAGCAGCTCAGTAGCTGCCTTTGGGATGTGGTCTGCTTCCTGTATATAAGGAGAAGCCTTAGGGATAGTCTCTAGCTTATGGTACACGTGGACCCTGCATGTAGACGTGTCATTGTTCAGCAGCCTGCCATGGTCTGCTGCACTTGGAACTTAAAATGAACTTAAATTAATGGCCTGCAGTGTGGTTTGGTAACATCGGGACTATGCCTTTCTACTTGTCAACCTTGGGCTTGTCAGCCTCAGCAGTCAGCAGCTATCTGAGTGAAGAAAAGCCTGTAGCTCCCGTGGGCCGGGAGCAGGAAGCAGAGCTCGACCCCAAGGTCAAGAGGCTTTCACCCAGCCCCTAGAGCCTGGCACTTTGAACTTGGACTTAAAACCTTCAAACTGTAAGAGAATAAACTTCTGTTTGTTAAGGACATCCCATTTGTGGTATATTCTTGTCAGAGCGGCACTAGGTTACCAGAACAGTGGCATTAGAGAGATCTGATATCTCATCCATCCCAAATTTATTATAAAAATAGCAACTCAGAGGTTCAGGCAAAATGGCAGACTAGGCGGAAAGACTGCACAGACCCTCTTCAACAAAGAAAAGGGAAACCAATTAACACAGACACAGAACATAATATTGGACCCCACTGAGCCTTGAAGGAAGGATATAGAATGGACTAAACCCCAACTAGTAGAAGAATTTGTGTGAAAATACCAAAAAAGGAGACATACGGAGCTGCAGTCTAGCAGCGATCCTGAGCAATCCTGACGGCACAGACAGCTTGGAGATTCCTGAGTGGTGGTAGGACCTAAGAATTAACCTAAAAATCACCCTGCTAGCCAGGGACTGCATGGAGGACTGTGCACAGTGACTAGGGAACAAACTGAGAAGGTGAAGAAAAAGGTGGGCTGAACTGTGGACTTTTGACGATCTGGAGGGTGCCGCCATTTTGAATGTTTAAAAAGTGGCTTGACTATTTTAGATATTTAAAGAGACAGTGCTCTCGCACATGCCTGGGGCTTAAGAACATGTTCTGCTTTCCAGCAACCCTAAGGACACTCAGGACCTGCAAGACTGAAAAGCTATGACATTCCTCTTGTCACTCTTATACCCCACACCCGCTTGGTGAACGGAGGTGTGGACTTCCCGCACTCCCACCTACCTTCTGAGCCTACAGGAACTCCATCACAGTCTGTGTACTGAGACGGAGCCTGGGTGCCCTGGCCTGTCCTCCACCAATTTTTTTTTCTCTCTCTTTTTTTATTTTTATTTTTTAATTTTTTGCTTTCTTTTTTCTGGGGATTAGTTTGCTTGTATTTGTCTGTTTTAAAACAATGAATATTAATAATACTTTTGTCCTTTTTATTATTATTCTTAATCTTCCCGTACCAGGTCCTAGTTTTCAGCATTTTTCCCTAAGCCTGGTTGAAATTTTTTTTTTTTAATATAATTTAAGGTTTTTTCCCCCCTTTTTTGCCATGATTAACCCCGTTCCCTGTTTTTCTTTTTGCATTTTCCCATTTTTTTCCCTCATTTATTATTCTACTTCCCTACTTCTTTTTCTTTGTTCCTTATCCCCAGATATTGCAAGTTTTCTTGTTTTTTCCCTTTTTTCTTTTTTTGGTTACTGTTTCTGTGGGATTACATGGTGTGTTTTTCGTCCATGAGCTTTTAGTTTTTTGATGGTTATTCAATTGTAATTTCTGTCTAACTGAGTGGGAGACAACAGCAGTCCCCATAAGACAC
>NW_006921659.1:6583172-6584348 GCF_000298275.1 Orycteropus afer afer
TGCATTGTGGTAAACTGTGGTCAATGACATGAGACAAAGTGTATGTGAACTGCTGTATGGATCCATTGTGGTAAACTGTGGTCAATGACATGAGACAAAGTGTATGTGAACTGCTGTATGGAAAGTGAATTTGCTCTGTAAATCTTCCCCCCAATCACAATGAAAAAATTAAAAAAAATAAAGATAGCAACTCAGAGTATGATCCGAAGTAGGAAGAATGAAAGCAACATGTGCATACTTTCTTTAAAGCACTTTTACTTCCCTAGTTAAAAGCTTGAGACTTTGAAATCTGAATAAGCCAATTAGATTGCCTTTGTTCTGTGCCCATAGAGCTAACCTTTAATCCTGGGCAGCCACTTTATAAATATACTTTGGTCTCATGTGAATAACAAGAACAACAACAAAAAAATGCCATCAAGTCGATTTCAACTCATAGTGACCCTAAAGGACAGGGCAGAACTGCCCCATAGGCTTTCCAAGGCTATCTTTATGGCAGGGACTGCCACATCTTTCTCCCACAGAGTGACTGATGTGTTTAAACTGCCAGCCTTTCAGATAGCAACTGAGCACTTAGCCACTGTACCACCAGAGCTCCTTCTCATGTGAATGTTGTTGCTGTTATGTGCCATCGAGTCAGCCCTGACTCATAACGACCTCTCCTTGGGTTTCCAAGGCAGTATCACTATGGAAGTAAGTTGCCCAACCTGCCTTCCAAGGAGTGGCTGGTGGGTTTGAACTGCCAGCCTTCTTGTTAGCAGTCAAGTGCATTAGGCACTATGCTACCAGAGCTTCCTCTCGTGAATAGATACTTACAAATGTGTCACCCTAATTAAAAAGCAACTCAAATTCCACATCCCCCAGATGATTCAGTAGCATATTCTATCTGAGCAAAACCATTAGTGCTGCTATCTCAGACAAACATCATCTAGCAAACTTCAGTTTGTTTCCTGTGTGTTACTTGAACAAGCTTTCTTCTGGGGAAAAAAGAAGAGACATGTGTAGGTGAAAAAACGGCAAGGAGGCCACATGTTCTGACCTCCTCTAATCTCACAAGAGGAAGACAGGATTACCAGCAGTAACCCAAGGCCTATTCCTGCGAGGCCAAACATGCTTCCTCCCTCCAGCCCTTTCACCAACCGTTCCTCCCAAAGCACCCACCACCTCTCTCCTGGGTTC
>NW_006921659.1:6585111-6587859 GCF_000298275.1 Orycteropus afer afer
TCGAGTCGTTTCTGACTCATAGCGACCCCATGCACAGCAGAACGAAACACTGCCCGATCCCGCGCCAGCCCCACAATCCCTGCTATACTTGAGCTCATCATCTCAGTAAAAACTGCATATATATAAATTGATGCTATGAAGTACACCTACTCCTCGCTTAGTGACTATCTTGTTATCCAATAATTCATATGTAGGACCACTTTGAAAAATTCTCAGGCAGAGAGGAACGGGGGCCACCTGGGGCTGCAGGACTGGGGTAGACAGAGGACAAATGCAGTCCTCACCCAGGGTGGGCAGCAGGAGGAAGTGGGCTGGGGTGGAAGACAAGTGTGGTCCCCGCCCAGCGTGGAAGGCGATAGGAGCCAGGCAACGCAAGACTGTTACCACCACTTTCAATATCCCACAAACTCCATGATGGTAAGAAAGGGCCTACTGTTCACATGCATCCTGAGATGCAATGGGTGCATCCAATGGGCAGTGAGTGAGGGTTTGGGGTGGTAATAGTTTAAGTTTTGTGTTAACTTGGCTGGGCCTTGATTCCTAATACCTTAGCAGTTATGATGTACTCATCCCCCATGATGAGATCTGATACAGTATAATCACTTCGATGATGAGATATATTATGAACAGCTAATTAGTTGGAAGGGAATTTCCTTCATCGTATAGCCTGCTTCCATTATGTATGGAAAAGCTCTGGCAAAGCTCTCAGAGTTTTTGCTCAGTCTCGATCCTACATCTGACTTATCATCATCTGACCTCCAGTTCTTGAACTTGGACCATTGGCCTGCCACATTGCCTACCAGTATTGGGATTGTTGCTTTTACAGCCTTTGAGCCCACAGCCTACCATCTTATCTTCTGATCTTGGATTCATCAGCCTCCAAAGCCAGTAGCCAGCTATATTGCCTGCCTATCTTGAGTTTGTCAGGCCCTGCAGCTATGTGAGTCAGGAGAAGCCTCCAGCTTGATCCATGAACTTGTGCATGAGTCATTTCCTTGAGGAAGGTGAGGTATGGCTTCTGACTCTCACATAATGCCTATTTTGCATAATGACCTGATCTTTGGGATCTAACCCTGTCAGTAAGTGAGGAATGAGTGTATATCTAAATTTTTTATTACATTTACTCTAACTGTATTCACTTGACACCACCCTATATATCTGATGTCTTTTGTTATTGTTTTTGCTATTGTTAGGCCATCAAGTCGGTTTCAACTCATAGTGACCTTAAGTATAACAGAACAGAATGTTGCCCGGTTGTGCACCATCCTCACAGTCATTACTATGTTTTAGCCCATTGTTGCAGCCATTGTGCCACTCCATCTCATTGAAGGTCTTCCTCTTTTTCACTGACGTTCTGCTTTACCAAGCATGATATCCATCTCTGGGGATTGGTCCCTTTGGATAACATCCAAAGTAAGACAAAAATACCATCCTCACTTCTAAGGAACATTCTGGCTGTGCTTCCTCTAAGACAGATTTTTTTCCTTCTATTGACAGCCCATGGTATATTCAATTTTCTTTTCCAACACCACAATTCAAATGCATCAGTTCTTCTTCAGTCTTTCTTACCTCATTGACCAGCTTCTGCATGCATATAAAACAGTTGAAAATACCATGACTTGAGTTGGGCACACCTTAGTCCTCAAAGTGACATCTTTGCTTTTTAATACTTTAAAGAGGTCTTTTGCAGCAGATTTGCCCAATGCAATGTGTTGTTTGATTTCTTGACTGCTACTTCCATGAGTGTTGACTGTGGATCCAAATAAAATGAAATCCTTGATAAGTTCAATGTTTTCTCCATTTATTATGTTGTTGCTTAGTGGAGCAATTGTGAGTTTGTTTGTTTAATATTAAGGTGTCATCCATACTGAAGGCTGTAGTCTTTGATCTTCATCAGTAAGTGCTTCAAGTCCTCTTCACTTTCAGCAGTGAAGGTCGTGTGATATGCATAGCTCAGGGTGTTAATGAGTCTTCCTCCAATCCTAACACTGTGTTGTTCTTCATTTAGTACAGTTTCTCAGATATTTACTAAGCATTTAGACTGAATAAGTATGGTGAAAAGGTACAACCCTGTCATATACCTTTACTGTTAAACTATGTAGTATCCTCTTAATCTGTTCAAATGACTGCTTCTTGGTCTACATACAGGTTCCGTATTAGTTCACTTAAGTGTTCTGGAATTCTCATTCTTCATAATGTTATCCATAATTTGGTATGATCCATACAGTTGAATGCCTTTACACAGTCAATAAAATACAAGTAAACATTTTTCTGATGTGTAAAGATAATGAATTTGGTTATTGTTATCATACCAGATTCTTTATTTCACAATTGTACATTAATTTTTCTTTGTAATACAGAGTGCTCTCAATATATATAAGGCAAGCTGATGGAAAGGAATGGAGTGATTTTATTTCATTTGTAACCAAGTTCACAATAGATAATACTTTAATGTTCAGGGAATAAAATTTCTGTTTAATTTAGTAACAGAAGTATTAATGTAGAATCTTATAACTAAACCAAACCAAACCCACTGCCATTGAGTCAATTCTGAATCATTGTGACACCCCGCCATAGGGGTTCCAAGGATGTAAATCTTTACAGAAGTAGATTGCCTTGTCTTCTTCCCATGAAGCAGCTAGTGGGTTTAAACCACTTACCTTTTGGTTAGCACAAGTCCTTAACCACAGTGCCAGCAGAGGACTATAAATTAGTTGTTTCTTTGTTGTTGTTGTTGTTGTTGTTGTT
>NW_006921659.1:6588643-6636001 GCF_000298275.1 Orycteropus afer afer
CTGAGCTGTCTCCCTGTGCATAAGCAGCCCTTCTTTCTCCCATGATTGTTCTCTCCAAGGAGTGTATCTATTTGAGGAAAATGTTCAACTCATATGCATGTCTTTTGTTTGGTTGAAAACCACAGGTGTGGGTTCAATTCCAGACCCGAAGGGTAGCTAGGGGCCATAGTCTCAGTGGTTCCACCAGGCTCTATCAAACCAGCAAACCTGGTCCCCCCCTTGTTTTGCTCCAAATGATTTTGAGTTTTGTCCCACATTGTTCTCCTTCTCTATCAAGGATCTCCTGCATAGATCCCCTTACATGTGGATGACAGTGGTAGCCGGGCACCATCTAGTTCTTCTGGTCTCATAGTCTTATAGGCTGCCGTTTTAAAAATTATATTAATGCATTTGAGACCAAGAAGTGTAAAGTGTTATATTTGCTAGCTTTTTACTTTTTTAACAATTTTATTAAAGTATATTTTACATATAATAATGTTCACCAATTTCAAGTAAAATTCAGTGTTTGTAGTAACTTTAGCAAGCGATACAACTATCACCATAAATCAGTTTTAAAACATTTTCACATACCCACACCCAATAAGGTCTGTTATGCCCATTTACAGTTTTCATTACAAGCCCTAGGCAACTACTAATCTATAGTTTAAATAGTTCATATACATGGTCTCTTGTGTCACAATCAGGGAAAGTGGTTTCTTTCACTTAGCATTATGTCTTTGAAATTTATCTGTGCTGTAGCATGTGTGGATAGTTCCTACCTTTATATTGCTGAATGGTATCTCTGTATGACATTTGGGTTAAACTGTATCTGTGATATGACCTTATTTGGAAATAGACATTTTGTAGATGTAATTAGTTAAGTTAACATGAAATGGGCCCCAGCTCAACATCCTTAACTTAATCACATCTGCAAATTCCCTTTTGCCATGTAAGATAACACTCACAGGATTAAGCAGTAGGTATCTTTTCAGGCCATTATTTAGTCTACCAAGGGAGTTTAGCCATTTGGCTGTGGTATGCAAATACTTTATTGTCCGTTGTCTTCTAACATTGCTTATGTTTTTGTGGTTGTCTGTTTGTTTTCCTTTTGTTTTTGTCATTTGAAGTTTATTCTGCTAACTAGTGTGAAATACAGTTCAGACTATTTCCAGCTGGTTATTCAGTACCAGCTCCATTTGCTAGGAAGTCCAGCTCTTCCCTAAAATATACTAACATCAAGGGTATAGTTTCATTAATTTCTGGACTCTCTATTTGTTTCGTTGTCTGTCTGTTTGAAAAATACAAGTTGAGACTTGATCCTATGTTATAATATCTGGTAAGGTTAGACATCCCTCTGTCTCTCTGTCTGTCTGTCTCTCTCTCTCTCACACACACACACACACACACACTCTCTCTCTCTCTCTCTTACATTATTCCTCTTTCTCGTAGTGTTTTTGGCTATTCTTATTGTTTCCACATGAACTTTAGAATCAGCTTGCCTGGTTTTGAGTGGGAAAAAAAAAAAGGCATTGTGAGTGTTATTGGGCTGACTGTAGGAGGTTAGGTCTTACTATCTTCAAACATGAGTTGTCTTTTTATTCATTCAAGTTACTTATGTGTCCTTCAGTAGTGTTTTAACATTGCCTTAATATCAGTTTTCTACATTTCTAAGTTTATCCCCAGCTTTTTATTCTTTCTTTTTATATAGATAATGGAAGAAAAGTATCTATTTATAATATTTTCTGGTTGGTTTTATGTATGAAAGCTATAGATTAATAATACATTGATTATATTAATTGTAAGTTACATTAATTTTATACACTGCTACTTACTGAAATATCTTTTTGTTCACAGTAGTTTTTTTAGTTGAGTCCCTTGGTTTTTTCAATAAAAATGGTTATATTGTCTTCAAACAGTGATGAACTCTTTTGTCTATCTTTCTTTTGTCTCTTTCATTATTGGTAAATAACATTGGTGTTGTGGGCATCTTTGTCTTATTCCTGACTTTAGTGGGAAAGGCTCATGTGTTTCCCTAAAAAGTATTTGCTGGGTTTTGGGCTTACACACACATACAAACACACACACACAAACACACACACACAAGCACACATAGACAAACACTTATCATGTCAAACAAATACACATCTACTTCTATTTTGTTCAGGGCTTTTATTTTTTTTTTCCCATCAAGAATAAGTGTTGAATTTGGTCAAATGTCTCTTTAGTATATATGGAGAGATTATATGGTTTTTATCTAGGACTTATTAATATATTCATCTTTCACATTATTTTTAGATACATTCTCAGATTTTTTTAATTAAACATGTTATTATTTATGCCTGTTGCTTTGTAAAGTAGTTTTTCTTAAGCTCATACAACTTGCTTCTCCCATTCGGCTTTTTTGATGATTTAAAAAAAAAAAAAAGTTGTAGAAGTGACTTGATGACTCCATTGTGTGTGTCAGAGTGAGAGTGTGTGCTGTAGGGTTATCAGTGACAGGTGTTTTGGAAGTAAATTACCAGGCCTTTCTTCTGAGGTGCCTCTGAGTAGATTCAGATCTCCAGCGTTTCAGTTTTCAGTATTAACTATTTATGCCATCCAGGGGATTCCCTTTGATGGTTAGGCAACACTTTTACATATTTACAACTGTTACTAAAAGTGGGCTTTCTTTTGTCCAAATGCTTAATGAAATTAAACTGATTCTTTGGTCTGACTAGGGACTGAAGATTACCCTCATCATTGTAAAAGAGATGGGGTAAATCTGAGCTGACCTTTTATTTTCCCTGTTTTCTTATTTTTCATATTGTCCTCAAGGTAGAAGGAGAATTCCATTTTAAGGGGCAGGAAATAATGTGTTTTGGGGTTACCTAAACCACCAGCCACTCCTCAGAAGGAAGATGGGGCAATCTACTTCCATAATGATACTGCCTTGGAAACCCAAGGAGGGGTCGCTATGAGTCAGGTCCGACTCGACAGCACATAACAACAATGCAACAACAATCCTCTGGATGGGTTCTAGCTAATCTGAGGTTTCAGAAAAACACCATAAAATGAACACTGTTGTGTATGTTTGCTTCATCATTCTTGTCCTCAGAGAACCCACTATCTAAAGCAAAGCTGTCCAATAAGCTACTAGCTCCTATGGCTGTTGACCTAGTGTGGCTTGTCTCGTGCTCCAACACTAAATGTGGCCAGTGAGGTGCTGCAAGTGTCAAACACACACATTTTGGAAACTTAATAATCTTTATATTGATTATATGATGAAATGCTACTACTTTATATTAGGACAACTAACAGATTATTTTCATATGTCTAATGTGACTGCTAGAATATTTTTCATTGCATATGTGGCTTACATTATAATTCTATTGGACAGCAGTAGTCTAGAGGCAGGTAAGAATATACATACAGATTCTACAGTGATTCTGTAATTTGAAAAAATGAAATCAAATAAACTTACAGTTATATCCTCCTTTATCACCTCATTTCTTCATATGGGAATAAACCATAATGAATAATGTAATCTGATCATTCCGTTATCATGAGTTACCTCCTCTCTAATACTTATTTCTACTTAACTGATTATAAGAGAATCTAGTTCCTTCATTATTCCCTTGACATTTTCACATACGTTAAAGATTACAGGCTGCCTGTGTTTTAGAATAAGTATTCTAGAACTGATGTGAATACAGAAGGGAGTTTGGAGGTCCAAGTTTCTACTTCTTACCTTATTCTTTAGAATATATTTTTATAACGGCTTCCTAGCTTAAATATTACGGTGCTCTGGTGGTGCAGTGGTTAAAGTATTTGGCTGCTAACCAAAAGGTTGGCAGTTCGAACCACCAGCCACTCTGGGTGGAAGGTGAGGCAGTCTGCTTCTCTAAAGATTTTCAGCCTTAGAGACCCTATGGGGCAGTTTGCTCTCTCCTGTAGGGTTGCTATGAGTCTGAATTAACACAATGGCAGTAGTTTTTTTGGGGGGGAGCTCAAAAATTACAAGTTGCTTCAGCATTATTCTTTCTAGAGATGAGGTTCAGCTTCTTTTAGAACTGTCTTATGGCAATAGCTGAGTGTTTTGAATAGTTCATTTCTTAATTTTTTGTTCTTCAAAAACAGAATCAAATTACTCTAAAGCCCTTTTATCTTGGCTTTTGTTGCATTTTTAGGAAAATTATATCACAGATGATATTGGAATATCAACTTGGAAGGAGCAGACTTTTCTCTCCCATGGTGCTTTACTAGCAAAGAGCTGCCAAGCTGCAATGGAATTAGCAAAGCATGATGCTGAGGTTCAGGATATGGCATTTCAGTATGGGAAGCACATGGCCATGAGTCATAAGGTATTGCATCCTTTCTATTTTTTAGCACTTAAATAACTAAAATACATGAGAATACATGAGAAACCTTTTGCCATTTAATAAGCTGCTTTTATATCTCAAAAATGTTTATTTTGTGCTTAAAATCTGTCAGTCATAGGTGGTGATTGTTAATTAATATTTGATTGGTGAGTACTATGTAATTTTGATAGAAAACTACAGCTTATTTAAATCATATTGCAGTGTTTATCTTTTCTTACCACTTGAAATGGTTCTTGAGAAAACTCTTATAAGTTATTAAATAATATTTATTGTTGCCATTCACAGAATGGAAGAATATATATTTTTTTATTACATATTTCTTATAGGTACTTATGTAAAACAAAGTGTGGAAAGTTAATGAAATTTAGAAATACACTGAATAAAATTGAAAGCTTTAATTCTAGTAACAGATTCTTTTAAATGGGCATAATGAAATAGAAAATGACCCAAAATTAACTGTTACACTATTGCCTTTCTATATATAATTTTAAAATCTCATTGAATATATATTTCTGAAATGTTACTTAACTAATAAGAGGGATACACACACACACACAGTATCTCCAGATGAGGTTTTTGCATATTTTTTAAATCTTAGCTTAGACTGTTAGACTATTATATTTATTAAATCCTTATCTAAGTCCTTACTTTTAACTTTAAAGAATGTTAAAGTTTATTATAAATCATCTGAAATGTTCTTTTGCTTATTAAAGTATAACTAAACACTGCATTCCTTAAAGTTCATTTCTCGCTGCATTAACTAGTGTTTTTGAATATGACTAACACATACTAGTGTATATGCATTGCACTGATTTAACTCTTTTGACTGCCCCTTTTAGATAAATTCTGACCTCCAGCCTTTCGTTAAAGAAAAGACAAGTGACTCCATGGCTTTTAATCTAAATTCAGCTCCTGTGGTCTTACATCAAGAGTTTCTTGGAAGAGAATCGTGGATTAAACAGATCGGAGAGGTAAAATGACATTACTCCTCTTTTAAGGGACCACTAGTATTTTGTTTATTTTAGAAAATAATTCATATTTCATGATGATTTAAAGCTATACTCAGCCTTATAAGAGCATATACTTATAATAGGTAAAATTCTTCCTTTAAATTAAAATGTACATTTTTAAGAGGTTAAGCATTAGTTTAAAAGTTAGAAGCTGCGATACTGTATTTCCTTATTTTCTTATTATCTGAGTTCTTAAAATACTGCAACACAAGATTCGTGCCTGTGGTGAATGCTAATTAACTCAGATAATTTTTTTTTCTAAAAGCCTTTCAAAAATTGGGCTGTGGTAATTGCACCACCCTTTAACTGACGGCAATTTCCCATCTGTAGACTCTTGCACAAGCTGCAGAATTCCAGGAGCTCCGTCTGTCAACTCACTGGGTTATTTTAAAACAAACTTGGACCCTGAATGAGTTCTGAGGCATTATCAAAGCAAAAACTCTTGGTGAAGTGGGAGGGGGCAAGGGGCTTGAATGGGGCAAATTTCCCACATTTTGCACTGCTTTTTGTTTTTTGAAGGGGTGGAAGATGAGAAGGAACTTTTTTTTTTTCTTTTAATCCACCAATTCTGGGACAAGAAGTTCATGGCCTTTTACCTAAAGCCTTATGACGTTAATTTTGTTTCATAGTTCTAATTGATTAGGTTGATCTGAGGCTCTGGGCATAGGAAACCTTAAATCATAAGGCATAAATGAATATCTGCATTCTGAAAGATAAGATTTCTCCTCCCCAATCCTCTTCCCCTATTAGCTCCGAAATGCTGGCAGCTACCTTAAAAATCCCACATATTCATCACATAGAAAACTGTCAAACCTAGGAGAAGAAAAGATCTGCAGAAGTGAATGTCTGGGGCTCCCTCAATAAACATGCCATATCCCTGACCAGTCCTCCAACAGTAAGGCCTTCCAACTAACAAGCCTGCTCCAAAGTATCCAACTGCCTCATTCTAAAGTAGCACAGGTAATAGAGTGCCATTGGGAATTTGAAAAAAGCTACTAACATGAAAAAATGTGTAAAAAAATTGCTAAAAAGGAACTTGGAGAGTACAGATGTAATATAAGGAAATAAAGACGTGTTCAAAAGCACTATAATAAATAGATTCAGCAAGATGAGATATTGAATCCACAAAGTAAGAGCACATATGGTATAAAAAAGGGCAGTTGAAGGACAAGAAATCAGAATTATAAAATGTAAAAATGCATTAGGAGAAGTTTAACCAAAAATAAGTAGAAGAATGGAAGATAACAAACGATGAAATCTTCAAAAAGCTGAACAAAAGAACTATCAGAAAATAAGAGGACCACTTCAGAAGGCCTTATTACATTAAGAGTCCCAGAAAGAGAAAATGGAAAATGCAACTGAGACAATTAACAAAGAAATACAAAAAAGAAATTTCTGAGAACTGAAGGACCTGAGTTTCCCAATTAAAATGTTTCTCTAAATAGTGATTTTAAAAAGATCCACACCACATGCTACGCAATCAGGCTTGTCTAGGCAGGGGGTAGTGTGCCCATGACCATGTATAGGGTTGGTAGACAATGTTTCTACAAGCTGTAAGAACGTCCAGATGTAGACTTCCAGTAAGATGGAGGAATAGGCAGACAAGCAACATAGACCCTCTTCACCAAAGAAAAGAGAAACCAATTGACAGAGATACAGAAGATAATCCTGGAGCCCCGAGTTTCGAAAGGAAGTATACAGAAGTGGATTAGTCACTAACTAGTGGAAAAGCCGGAAAAAAAAAAACAGTGAGTACAGAGATGGTTGGAGCAGTGGACTGTCATCTACTCTGATGGGACCAACAGCCTGAATATTTCCAGTGGTGTTGGGACCTGAGAATTGACCTAAAGATCAGCCCTGGTCACCAACAGCTACAGGGATGACTGCACTGGTGGCCTATGACTAGGAAGGGAAACAACAAGGAGGGAGACAACATGAGTTGTAGACTTTCGGCTGTCCGGAGGGCACAGCCATTTTGATTGTTTACAGGCAGTAGCCATTTGTGATATTTAAAGTGACTGAAGGCAGAGTAATTTTGATGGTTTACAAGCGGTGGCCATTTTGGATATTTAAAGTGACCGAGGGCACAGCCATTTTGAATGTTTACAGGTGATGGCCATTTTGTATGTTAAAGTGACAGCATTCTCATTCAGATTCCAGGCACCTAGGAATAGGCTCCATTTGCCAAGGATGACAGGGACATATGGGAGGTTGACAACAAGAAAGCAGACAGATAAGTATATACGTGCTGTCAACTAGCAAATAGAGGAGCACAGCACAGTACCCTGCTTCCATAGATAACGTCCAAACAAAACAAACAAAATGAAAATTGTGGGCAAGTCACTCCAACATGCAATCACCAATTACATATAAACATAAAAATGTCACAATGCCTCAGAGACAACAGAGCATCACAGTCCACACAAAGAAGCAAGATAAAGCGGGAGAAACAAGAGACCAGGATACAAACCCAAAACACATCCCTGAGGAAGATGTGGAACTAACTGATAAGGAATTAAAAAAAAATTGTATTTAGGTACCTTCAAGGAATTGAGAGACAGATCAAGGAAAACACTGATGAAATTGGAGAAAACCCTCGAACAATTTTGAAACACAATACAAGAACAAAATGACAAAATAAATGAAAAATTAATATGATACAGAATCTACAGATAGAAATCCAGAAGATTAACACTAACTTTTCAGAAACAGATAACACATTGAATGGGCAAAGGAGTAGAATTGAATCAATGGAAGACAGAATTAGTGAGACTGAAGGCAAATACCTCAGTACTTCTTTGGGAAGAGATCAATCAAAAAAGAATCAAAACAAAATGAAGAAAGCCTAAGGTTCATGTGGGATACCATCAAAAGGAATAACCTACATGTAATCAGAATTCCAGAACAGGAAGAGACAGACAAAACCACAGAGAAAATTGTCTAAGATTTTTTAAAAGAGAATTTTCCTGGTATGATGAAAGATGAGAATATATCCATTCAGGAAGTCCAACAAACCTCAAACAGGACTGACCCCAAAAGAAAATCACCAAAACATATCATCATCAAACTCACCAAAACCAAAGACAAAGAAAGAATCCTGAAAGCAGCACAGGAAAAATGAAAAGTTACCTATAAGTGGCAACCAATAAGACTAAGCTGATTTCTCAGCAGAAACCATTCAAGTGAGAAGACAATGTCATTGTTGTTGTTGTTATGTGCCGTTGAGTCGGACCTGACTCATAGTGACTCCTCTTTGGGTTTCCGAGGCAGTATCACTATGGAAATAGATTGCCCAACCTTCCTTCCGAGGAGGAGTGGCTGGTGGGTTTGAACCACCAGCCTTCTGGTTAGCAGTCAAGTGCCTTAGGCACTATGCTACCAGAGCTCCTGAGAAGACAATGGAATGGTATATATAAAGTTCTGAAAGAAAAAATTTCCAACCAAGAATTATATACTCAGCAAAATTGTCCCTCAAATATGATGGTGAGATTAGGAGATTTCCAGATAAGCCGAAACTAAGGGAATTTGTTAAAACCAGACCAGTCTTTCAAGAGATGCTAAAGGGAGTCTTTTGGACAGACAACCAACAACAGCAAACAACAACTGACCCATTAACACACATGATGACATAGTCCAGAAACCAACCCAGTTATAGAAGTATCCAAAGTAAATAAGCTTACAAGATTGTAAACAGGGAACCAGAGACATCAGTTGACAAAGGAGAACAACTACTAACCAAAAAGAGGAAAAAAATTATGTATTTACAGAACTTCTAGATGGTAGGGAAGTCAAGACAACTACAAGATAGAAAGGACTGTTCTAACCTTGGGAAGATAATTATAAATTACAGGGAAACCTCAAAGAAAAATGATAAACCTTCACATCAAAGTAAAAAAGAGGACCAGCATAAATATTTAGCAAATACTAAAACAACGGCAACAAAGGAAGTGATAACATGATTCATAAACAAAACGAGCTCAACACAGAAAACTATATGGAACAAAGAAATCAACACCATGAAAAAGCACATAAATGACAGCAACAAATCCATATTTACATACATAATTGATAATTACATATCTGACAAGGGACTTACCTCTAAATTTATAGAAAACTCCAACACCTCGACAACAAAAAGATGAACAATCCAATTTAAAAATGGACAGAAGACATGAATAGATACTTGACCAAAGAAGATATTCAAGCAACCAGCAAATACATGAAGAAATGCTCACGATCATTAACCATAAGAGAGATGTAAATCAAAACAACAATGAGATACCATCTCATCCCAGCACTAATGGCTGAGTTCAACAAGACAGAAAATAACAAACACTGGCAAGGATGTGGAGAGATTGGGACTCTTATACACTGCTGATGGGACTGTCAAATGATACAACCACTGTGGAAAACAGTATGGTGATTCCTTAAAAAGCTGGAATTAGAAATACTATTTGACCCAGCAATCTCATTACTAGGTATATATCCTAAAGAAGTGAGAGCTGGGACAAGAACAGTATATGCACACCCATGTTCATTGCAGCACTATTTACAATAGCAAAAAGATGGAAACAGCCTACATGCCCATCAGCAGAAGAATGGATAACCAAACTATGGTACATACACACGATGGAATACTATGCAACACTAAAGAATAATGTAGATTCTGCAAAACATCGCATAACATGAATGAACTTGGAGGACATTATGCGGAGTGAAATAAGTCAATCACAGAAGGACAAATACAGTAGTAGTTCATTATTGTAAAAAGTCAAGGTTTATATATGGAAGGAAAATTTCTTTGTTGGTTACCAGGGATGGGAGGGGAGGGGAGAGAACACTGCAGGGGGAAAAAGAAAAAGCATTGACCCATGTCATTTTAGTTTTGTGTATTTCACTGTACATAAATTATATTTCAATAAAATGCATTAAAACAACAACAACAAAAAAAAAAGAATGTCCAGGTGTATAACAGAGCTGACAGGGAACAAGGTTGTGGTGACTTCTTGGCCGCAGCCAGCTATCCAGAGGGAGCAAGTAGTTGGACGTGTGGGCTCAGGACCATGGTTGCAGGGAACATCAAGCTCAATTGGTATAACATACTACACAAAAACATTGGTCTACATTCTACTTTGGTGAGCAGCGACTGGGGTCTTAAAAGCTTGCAAGCAGCCATCTAGATGCAATGATAGGTCTCTCTTCGTCCAGAGCAAAGAACAATGAAGAAAACCAAAGACACATGGAAACAATTAGTCCAAGGGACTGGCAGACCATGCAATCCTCAGCCTATGTGACCACGAGACTGGAAGAACCAGGCTACCACTGTCAACCAATCAAAAGGGGATTGGTACAGGAGATCCTGGATAGAGTGGGGGAACAATGTGGAATAAAACTTAAAATCATTGAAAAAAAAAAAGACCAGGTTTGGAAGTCTGATACAGCCTGGTGAAATCCCTGAGATTATGGCCCCTAGCTACCCTTCAGGTCTGAAAGTAAACTCAGTCCTGTGGCTTCCAGCCAAATAACAGACAGGCACGGGAGTGAACATTGACATCAGGTAGATACACTCCTTGGAACAATCAGTCATGGGATAACAGAAGGGCGGTATTTGCACAGGGAGACAGCTTGGGGGGCAGGAATGCATGGGAAGAGGGAAGGACACAAGGAAGAGGTAACTGCTGATAAGAAGTGGGGAGAGAACTGTTACATTGTGGGAATTGCAGCCAATATCATGAGACAAAATGTGTGTGAACTGCTATATGGGAATGCTCTGTAAACCTCCACCCAAATCACAATAAAAATTAAAAAAAAAAAAAAAGATTCACACCAAGTATCTTAGTTATCTAGTGCTGCTATAACAAAAATATTACAAGTGGATGATTTTATCAAACAAAATTATTTTCTCATAGTTTAAAAGGCTAGAAGTCTGAGCTCAGAGTACTGGCTCTAGAGAAGGCTTTCTCTCTCTATTGACTCTGAAGGAAAATCCTTGTCTCTTTGAGCTCTGTTCCTGGGACTTGACACCTCTTCATGGGCTTGACACCTCTCTCCCCCTGTCTCTGTTTCTCTCCCTTGCTTGTTTAATCTGCTGTTTTATATCTTAAAAGAGATTGACTCAAGGCACACTCTACACTAATCCTGTCTCATTAACATAACAAATAAACCCATTCCCAAATGGGATTATAACTACAGCCTTGTTGTTGCTACCTGCCATCCAGTGGGTTACAACTCATAGTGACCCTGTATTCAACAGAATGAAACACTGCCCAGGCCTGTGCCATCCTCACAATTGTTGTTACTGCTCGAGCCCATTGTTGCAGCCACTGTGTCTGTCCACCTTGTTGGGGTCTTCCTCTTTTTCGCTGACCCTCTCCTTTCCCAGTCATGATACCTTCTCCAGGAACTGGTCCCTCCTGATAATATGTCCAAACTACATGAGACAAAGCCTCACCATTCTCACTTCTAAGGAGCATTCTGGTTGTACTTCTTCCAAGACGGATTTGTTCATTCTTCTGGCAGTCCATGGTAGATTCAGTGTTACTAGCCAACATGATAATTCAGATTCATCAGTTCTTCTGTGATCTTCCTTATTCATTGTCCAGCTTTTGCATGCATATGAAGGGATTGAAAATACCATGACTTGAGTCAGGCACACGTTAGTCTTCAAAGTGACAGCTTTGTTCTTTAAAACTTTAAAGAGGTCTTTTGCAGTGGATTTGCCAATGACATAAGACATTTGATTTCTTGACCGCTGTTTCCTTGGGCATTGATTGTAGATCCATGTAAAATGAAATCCTTGACAACTTCAGTATTCTCTGTATTTATCATTATGTTACTTCTTGGTCCAGTTGTGAGGATTTTTGTTTCCTTTATGTTGAGGTGTAATCCAACCTGAAGGCTGTAGTCCTTGATCTACATCAGTAAGTGCTTCAAATCTTCTTCTCTTTCAGCAAGCAAGGTTGGGTCATCTGTATGTTGCAGGTTGTTAATGAGCGTTCCTCCAATCCTAATGCTGTATTCTTCATATAGTCTGGCTTCTCAGATTGTTTTGCTCAGCATACAGATTGAATAAATATGGTTACAACCCTGATGCATATCTTTCTCGATTTTAAGCTGTTCAGTATCCCCTTGTTCTGTTTGAACAACTGCTTCTTGGTCTGTGGGACAGCTTCCTCATGAGCACATTTAAGTGTTCTGGAATTCCCATTCTTTGCAATGCTTTCCATAATTTGTGTGATCCACATAGTCGAATGACCTTGTAGGCACAGATGTTAGGAATTACATATGTTGGGGGGACACAATTCAATCCATAACACCAAGTCATATCATTATCAAATTTTGGAATAATACAGATAAAGAAGAGATCCTGAATACTTCAAAAAAAAAAAAAAAAAAGAAGAACCTATGTACAAAGGATCAAGAATCAACATGGCTTCTGTGATAGTTGGAGCTGTGTGTCAACTTGGCTGGACCACAATTCTGTGTGGTTTGAGCTGTTGTGGTGTGGTTGTTCCCATGATAGGATCAGATGATTATGTTTTGTGCGGCCAATCTGTTGAAAAGGAGTTTCCTTAGGGGTGTGGCCTGCTTCCAGTATATCTGTGGACATCCTGGGAGAGGAGACATTCTTCTGTGGATCGGGATTCTGTTGTGCTGCCTACAACTGTCTGTGAATGAACAATCCACCATTCAGCATGGAGATCTTGGATTCGTCATTCGTTGGAGTCAACAGCCAGTGTACTGCCTGCCAGCCTTGAGCTCCTCAGCCCCTGCAGCTGCAAGAGTTGGGAAAAGCCTCCTGCTTGACATGGAAAAGTCTCCAGCTTGACATTTGATCCAGGAACTTTGGACTTGCCAGCTTCTATAAGTGTGTGAGCCATTTTCCTAAGATAAATTTCTCTCTCTCTATATATATATATAAGCTTCACTGGTTTTGTTTCTCTAGAGAACCCAGTCTAACACAGCTTTTAGTAGGAACATTAAAGCTTCAAGACAATGGAATAATACCTTCAAAATTCTGAGAGAAAGTTATTCCAAACATAGAATTTTATGCCAGCCATACTGTCATTAGGTGTGATATTGAATTACAACAGTTTAAACAGACATACAATATTTTTGGGAGCTCTAGTAGCGTAGTGCCAGAGGCACTTGACTGCTAACCAGAAGGCTGGTGGTTCAAACCCACCAGCCACTCCTCGGAAGGAAGATGGGGCAATCTACTTCCGCAGTGCTACTGCCTCAGAAACCCAAGGAGGGGGTCACTGTGAGTCGGGTCTGACGCGACAGCACATAACAACAACAACAATATTTTTAAAAACTTACTTCCCAGGTACCTTTTTTTTCAGGGAGTGGGTGATGTATTCCATCAAGGGTAGGGAGTAATTGCGAAGGAAAAAGTTATGGAATCTAGGAACTAGAGGATCAGACATAGGTATGGAGTGATGGAATTCCTAGGACAATTCTCTTTCCTAGGAAGAGAAGAATAACAAACAACAACAGTAATGGCATGTACTATGTGCCAAACACTGTTCTAATGAGAAATTTGACCCTGCAGGGCAACTGATCTGGACTCTTGAAAATTGCCAATATTCAGATACACTCCTTGGAGAGATCAATTATGGGATGATAGAAGGGCTGTGTATGCACAGGGAGACACCCAGGGGTGGAAGTGCATGGGAGGGAAGGACACAGGGAAAATTAGTTATGGGGAGGAAGTGAGAACGGAGTTGTTGCATTGTGGGAAATTGCAGTCAATGTCATGAGACAAAGTGTATGTGAGCTGCTGTATGGAAAGTGAATTTGCTCTGTAAACTTTCACTCAAATCACAATTGTTGTTGTTACTTGCCATCAAGTCGGACCCGACTTATAGCGACCCCTCCTTGGGTTTCCAAGGCAGTATCACTACGGAAGTAGATTTCCCAACCTTCCTTCTGAGGAGTGGCTGGTGGGTTTGAACCATCAGCCTTCTGGTTAGCAGTCAAGTGCCTTAGCCACTACACTACCAGAGCTCCTCAAATCACAATAAAAATTAAAAAAAAAAAAGAAAACGCTAATACTCCGTAATGACCCAGCAATTCCATTCACAGTTGTATGCTCAAAAGACTTGACAGCACTGATCCAAACAGATACACGTATACCAGTGTTCATTACAGCACTATTCCCAATAGCCAAAAGAGAAGCAACCTAAATGTCTATCAAGGAATAAATGGATAAACAAAATGTGATATATACATACAATGGAATACTACTCAGCTACAAAGAAGAATGATGTCTTGATCCATGCTATGACATGGATGAGCCTTGAAAACATTATGCTTAGTGAAATAAGTCAATCACAAGAAAGACAATTATTGTATGATCTCACTAATTTGAAATAATAAGAATAGGCAAGTGTATAGAGACCAAAGTTTATTTATTAGTGGTTAACAGGAGCTCTGGTGGCATAGTGCCTAAGGCATTTGACTACTAACCAGAAGGCTGGCAGTTCAAACCCACCAGCTACTCCTTGGAAGGAAGACTGGGCAATCTACTTCCATAGTGATACTGCCTCAGAAACCCGGGGAGGGCTCACTATGAGTCAGAATCGACTGAACAGCAGAGAGTTTGGTTTCTGGTTTGGATCAGGGGCAGGAGGTACAGGGAAAGAGGAGTCATTGTTTAGGCAGCAGTGAGTTTCTGTTTATGGTGATGAGATACTGGGCAACAACTGTGGGTGGTAGTGGCACAACATGATTAATGTAATCGGCATCACTCTATTATACACCTGAGAAATGTTGTATTGGCAATTGTATTACATATTTTTACAATAAAAAATAAATTTAAAAAAATTGTCAGTATTATGAAAGAAAAAAAAGGTGGTGGGGAAACTGTTGTAGCTTCCAAAACCAAACTCACTGCCATTGAGTCGATTCCAACTCACAGTGACCCCATTGGGTTTCCAAGGTTGTAAATCTTTACAGAAGCAGACTGCCTCATCATTCTTCTGCAGAGAGGCTGGTGTTTTCGAACCACCAGCCTTTGGGTTAGCACCCAAATACCTTAACCACTACATCACCAGAGTTCCTTTGTTGTAGATTAGATGATGTTAAAAGCTGTGACACCAAAGGCAATGTATAATTTTTAATTGGATCTTGGATTGGGGGGAGCTTTGAAATTGTGAATATGGGTTGTGTCTTAAATAACATAGTAAACTTACTGTGTGTGATGATGATTTTGTAGCTATGTAGGAGAGTATCATTGTTCTTAGGAGATAAATGTTGAAGTATTTAGAGATAAGGCATCATGATATTTACTTTCTTACAAATAGTCAGCAAATAGTTATCTAGAGAGAGGTAGTAAAATGTTAGCAATTGGTGAATGTAGGTGGAGGGCAAATAGGTGTTCATTGTATTCTTAAAACTTTTTTGTAGGTTTAAAATTATCCACCCAAAAAAAAAAAAAAAAAAAAAGTGGAGAAAGGCAGTTTTCCTTGAAGAGTTAGAAAGCAAATCTTCTTTAAAGTTTACTGTGATTTCACAATAGAACTGGTAAGTTTGGGAAGAATAACATGATAAGTGCAGATGATCAGTCTCTAGCAATTTCTGGGCTCTCTGCTGTGGAATATTAGTTTTCTGCTTTTAGGAAAAGGTTTCCCCATATCCAGCTTTCAAGTCCAGATAACAGTAGTTGGAAATTAGAAACAGTTCATTTATGTTATCCAATCCTTCTTTGTTACCTGACTTATAAAAAACCATTTGTTTCTTAAAGTAAAAAGCCACATTGTATATCCATTACTTACCAACAGGGAATCTATCTGCCTTTGGTCTGCAGAGACTGGTATATAAACCTTTGGAATTAATCCCTTTATGCTTCTTCTCAATTAGAGGGCTGGCTGATTTGCTTTTGTACAGAATATTATTTTACAGTACTCACTGTAGCTATTTGAGGAGGCCTACCGTATCATGAGTCCTGGCACACTATCTTGTCTATTTTCACTATTTATTATTGCTTTTTTTTTTTTTTTTTTAAGATAAAATTGGGTTCAAACCACACATTAACTGCTAAAGACTGGAAAAAATTACTTTCCTTCCTCATGACCTGGATTGACAAGAAGCACACCTACAGGAGACAAAGAGATGAGTGAATCCCTTTTAAAGTTCCTAGTAATGAAGCCCTTGGGGAATTGCTATGTATGGTAGAATTTACAGTGGCTTCTGGAGATGAACAGTGTACCTAGAAGAGGCTCAGGATTGCCAGTTGTTGAAATACCCTCTAGTTTACATTTATTTTATATCCAACTATTTTAGGCCCCAGTGAGAAAGCTATTTTAATAATATCTTGCTCTGTTCAAAATGTACATGATATAGAGCAGATGTCAGAAAAAGAGAAGAGTTACTTCACTTCATTCTCCTTGAGACTTCAGGAGTTTATATAGTTCTTTTTTTTTTTTTTTTCAGCCTTTGAAGTACGTACTAGCATCAGTTATGTACTGGCTCTAGAATCAGAAGTGATTCAAATGGACTTTATGATTTTCCTGAAAAGGGCAGTATGTAACCATCACATGTAAAAAGAAAGCACTCATCCATCCATTTGTACAACAAATATTATCGACCATCAGCTACATACTGTACACTAATCTAGTTAATCATAACAGGGGATATGATTGTGAACAAAAGAGAAAAGTCCTTGGCTCTCATAAAGCATACATGCTAGAGGAGGATTGCACATGAAGACTGTCTAAATGTTGTGCCAACACTTAAAATGTAAGTTCCATGATCTGCATAAATGGAAGAACATACCATGCTCATGGATAAGAAGACTGAACATTGTGAAAATGTCAGTACTACCAGAGCAGTCTATACATTCAATGCAATCCCAATCCAGATCCCATCAACATTCTTTAGGGATATGGAAAAAAAATCACTAATTTTATATGGAAAGGAAAGAGACTTTGGATAAGCAAAGCACCCCTGAAGAAGAACAAAATAGGAGGTCTCACACTGCGAGATCTCAAAGCCTACAATATAGCCACAGTAGTAAAAAACAGCCTGGTATTGGTACAATAACAGACACATAGACCAGTGGAATAGAATTGAGAACCCAGAAATACATCCATTGACCTATGATCAGCTGATTTTTGACAAAGGGCTGAAATCCATTAAATGGGGAAGAGCTTGTCTCTTTAACAAATGGTGCTGGCAAAACTGGATATCCATTTGCAGAAAGTGAAATAAGATCTGTACATCACACATACACAAAAACTAACTCCAGATGGAGCAAAGACTTAAACGTGAAACCTAAAACTATAAACTTCCTCACAGAAAAAATAGGGGCAAATTTAGGGGCCCAGGGAGCTCTAGTGGTGTAGTATGTAAGGCATTTGACTGCTAACCAGAAGGCTGGAGGTTCAAACCCACCAGCCACTCAGAAGGAAGACTGGGGAATCTAATTCTGTAGAGGTACCATCTCAGAAACCCAAGAAGGGGTCACTATGAGTTGAAAATGACTCAATGGTAATATATGGCATAAATAGACTATCAGTCATAACCCAAAATGCACAAACAGTAGAAGATAAACTAGATGAATGGGACTTTCTAAAAATTAAATTTCTATGTGCTTCAAAAGACTACTCTGAAAGAGTAAAAGGAGAACCTACAGGTTGGGAAAAAATATTCAGCAACAACATATCTAACAAGGGACTTACCTCTAAAATTGATAAACTCTACCCCTCAACAACAAAAAGACAAACAATCCAATTTAAAAATGGACAGAAGACACTTCACTAAAGAGAATATCCAGGTGACTAATAAACACATAAAGAAGTCTTCATGATCATTGGTCATTGGAGAGATGCAAATCAAAACAACAATGAGATACTATCTTGCCCTAGCACTAATAGCAAAGTGCAACAAAACAGAAAATAACAAATGCTGGTGAGGATGTGGAGAGAATGGGACTCTCATACACTGCTGGTGGGACTGTCAAATGATACAACAACTGTGGCACGCAGTATGGCGATTCCTTAAAAAGTTGCAATTAGAAATATAATTTGATCCAGCTATCCCATTACTAGGTATATATCCTAAAGAAGTGAGAGTCAGGACAAGAACAGATATATGCGCACCCATGTTCATCGCAGCACTATTTACAATAGCAAAAAACAACCTAGGTGCCCGTCAACAGAAGAATGGATAACCAAACTATGGTACATACACACAATAGAATACTGTGGTAGATCAGTTGGTGTGTCAACTTGGCTGGGCCTGGTTGAGTGGCTGGGCAGCTGAATGTAGTATTCCCCATGATGACTGGTAATCAACTCCATGGTGCAATCTACTGTGAGCAGCTGAGTAACTGCCTTAGGGAATATGGTCTGCTTCCTGAATATAAGCAGAAGCCCTGAGGAATGGTCTCTAGCTTGTGGCATGCTTGGACCCTGCATGTAGCCATGTCGTTGCTCAGCAACCTGCCATGCTCTGCTGACCTTGGGACTTGCAATGGACTTAAGTTAATGGCCTGCTGTGTGGTTTGGTAACATCGGGACTATGCCATTTTATTTTCAACCTTGGGCTTGGCAGCCTCAGCAGCCAGCAGCTGTCTGCGTGAAGAAATGCCTCTAGCTCCAGTGGGCCGGCAGCAGGAGGCAGAGCTGGACTCCAAGGTTGAAGGGCTTTCACCCAGCCCCTAGAGCCTGGCACTTTGAACTTGGACTTAAAGCCTCCGAACTGTAAGAGAATAAACTCCTGTTTGTTAAGGCCATCCCATTTGTGATATATTCTTGTCAGAGCGGCACTAGGTAACCAGAACAAATACTATGCAACACTAAAGTATAATGTAGAGTCTGCAAAACACCACATAATGTGGGTGAACTTGGAGGACATTATGCTGAGTAAAATAAGTCAATCACAGAAGGACAAATACAGTATCAGTTCATTATTATAAAAAGTTAAGGAAAGGTTTCTATATGGAATGAAACTTTCTTTGTAGGTTACCAGTGAGGGATGGGAGGGGCAGGAGAGGGAACACTACTAGATAGGTAGAGATGACTATTAATTTGGGTGAAGGGAAGGGCAATGTACTAAATGTGAGTGATCAACACAGTGGCATTGAGGAAGAGGAAGACAGAGAGAGGTGCTTGATGAACCCTTTTGCATATACAGTACTGCATTGTCAGTGATGGCAGACATTGATCTATGGGTGGATAGGTGGGTGGACAGGCGGAATGATCAAGTACGTCTAGGGAGGGGGTAGTGTGCCCATGACCATGTATAGAGTTGGCAGATGATGTTTCTACAAGTGTATTTGTATGTGCTGTAAGAATGTCTAGCTGACAAGGAACAAGGTTGTGTAGAGTTGACAAGGGACAAGGTTGTGGTGACTTCTTGGCCACAGCCAGCTACCCAAAGGGGGCGAGTAGTTGGATTTGTGGGCTCGGGACCATGGTTGCAGGGGACATCAAGCTCAATATGCATACTACACAAAAACATTGTTCCATATCCTACTTTGGTGAGTAGCAACTGGGATCTTAAAAGCTCGCAAGCACCATCTGGATGCAGCGATGGGTCTCTTCTTGTCTGGAGCAAAGAAGAATGAAGAAAACCAAAGATGCATGGAAACAATTAGTTCAAGGGACTGGTAGACATGCGATCCTCAGCCTATATGACCATGAGAGCAGAAGAACTAGATGGTCCCCAGCTACCACTGTCAACCACTCACGGGGGATCGGTACAGGAGATTCATGGATAGAGTGGGAGAACAATGTAGAACAAAACTCAAAATCATTAAAAAAAAAAAGCATTTGCTGGTCTGAGTCTGATAGAGCCTGGTGAAACCCCTGAGACTGTGGCCCCTAACTACCCTTCAAGTCTGGAATTGAACTTTCTCCTGTGGCTCCCAGCCAAATAATAGACTGGTATATGGGCTGAACATTTACATCAGGTAGATACACTACTTGGAGCAGTTGATCATGGGAGAACAGAAGGGCAGCGTATGCACAGGGAGACAGCTTGGGTCAGTGGTGCATAGGAGGGAAGGACACAGGGAAGAGGTAACTATGGGGGGGATGTTGGAAGAGAGCTGTTACATTGTGCGGAATTGCAGTCTATGTCATGAAACAAAATGTGTATGAACTGCTGTATGGAAAATGAAGTTGCTCTATAAACTTTCACACAAATCACAATAAAAATTATACACACACACACACACATACATGGGCTCCATGAGGGAAAGAGTTTTATCTGTTCTGTTTGTGGCTCTGTCTCTAGTCCCTAAGCAGTGTCTGACACATAGTAGGTGCTCAGTGGATATTTGTTGAATGAAAGAGCAACCATCAGCTGAAATAAAAACTGTGAACTCTCCCAAATTAACTGTTTTATAGTAAGAATGAGTATTGTTTAATGAGAAATATCTCTATCTATGTAAAGGACCAAATGATCATTTGCACTCTTCTCTAGTTTGTTATTTTTCTATAAGCTCTAAAACAGTTTTGTTTTGTTTTTTAATTGTATATCTGTATGTCTCTTTTCAGGTGGGATATGTAGATTTTAACTCACATATCAACTGGAAATAGAGTTGCTAGAACCTTGAGAAATATCTAGGTTCATTATACATTTATCTATTTCATAGTTTTACTTGAATGGTGATAAAATGAATATAATAAAAGTTTATTTACCATATTTGTTTTCTAAAATAAATGATGCATTTATGTACAAGCTAAAACAGTCATGAGTGAAATGGTTTCACAGAACTGGAATGATAAAATGGACATTTAGGTGAGCTGCATGTCAGTCTTTGAGTCTATTCAGGTTGTAATGCTTATGGTGATTGTGCCCTCATTTTATGTAGGGGTCTGCTCTCTCTGCTTTCAAAACATTTTAAAGCTGATCTTGAGCAGATACATGGTGTTTCCCTGCTCTCACCCCAGCAAAGTTTCTCTCTACTGAATTAAATAACGGTGGTCAAGCTAAGAATATAAATTAAAATGAGATCGTTTTAAGTTTGAAAATAGCTTGTGATTGATTGAGCACAAATTCTTCAAAGTAATAGAATTCTCTAAGATGATTAGTCTATAAGCAAAGTACATGATGGGAAAAGTGGTTTTACAACATGGATGAACTTTAAAAAATACTGTGGTAAGTGAAATCAGCCAGACACGAATAAATATTTCATGATTCCACTTATGTGGAATCAGATTCATAGAGACAGAAAGTAGATTAGAGGGGAGAGGAGAAGGAAGAGTTATTGCGTAAGAATACAGAGTTTCTGTTTGAGGTGATAGAAAGTTTTGGAAATAGGTGGTGGTGATGGTTGGATAACAATGTGAATGTAATTAATGTCACTGAATTTGGTATACTTAAAAATGGTTAAAGTGGCAAATTTAATGTAATGTGTATTATACCATAATAAAATATTTTTTAAATTTGTAATAGAAAATGCAATGATGCTTTTTGGGTGTTCTTATCTGCGAGCAACTTTGAATTCACTTTTCTTACTGAAGAAACTGCTGCTGAATTTTTTTTTTAAAAAGTCAAGCTGGGAAATGGCTCAGTACCTCTAAAAGGAAAGGTCCACTTTCTGTCGTATATTATTTAGTTTTTCCCCAGCTTACCTTGCAATCTCAAGATACAGAAGCTCCTCCACTTCCTAACTTTCAGCAAATGCTTTCAGCATATCTTTTGATAAACACTGAAAGATGAGAATGTTGAAAGAGAGAATGAAGAGAGGGTGGTTAGAACAGAAACGAAATTAAAAGTGGTGAGGAAGTGGCTTCTGTTGATGGAGTAAGTTTTTGGACAGTAGAAACAATTCTGTAAGACCCCCAGTAGGTACAATGTTTGAAAAGTGCTGAGTAATCCATGGCAAACAAGAGATAAGGAAAAGGATGGACAAATTGAAGAAGTGGAAAGGTCGTTATGACAGCATCAGCATCAGTGTGAGACACCTGTTAACTTAAAATGAACTCAAGAGAAAGCTGTGAGTTTGAGAATTTAAAGGCTAAGTCAGTTGTGATATTGCTGCTATTGACATTTTGGTCACAAGCCATGAATTATTTACAGGATCAGGGCCAGTTAATAGTTGCACGATATCCAAAGGAGTAACTAGGTTATGAATGCACTTTACAGATGTGTTCAGGAGTTCCCTACCACTTCTGCAGAAGTTATGAGGGAGCTGAGGTGTTAGATTTTCAGTGTAGATAAAGCTCTATTTTGGGAAAAGGTTATGATAAACAAACAATATAAGACATCTAAGCAGAAGGTAGCATAAGCCTGGGTTTAAATTTTCTTGAATAACCCACCCATATTCTCAGTGGTACAATGCATCTCAGAACTCCTCTCAGTTCACTGAAAATTCTGTTGTTGTTATGTGCCGTCAAGTCGAAAATTCTAGGCCCTGAAAAACTTTGACAAGTGGAATGAAGACGCCAAGTTCTTGTTCTATAGTACATTGGTTGTGGAAGCTTTTTCTTTCATTGAAAAGTTTTAAGTCACAGATTTCAACTTCCAATGGCTTGTAATGGTAGCAGCAGCTACACATGAGCAGTGTATTATTATAATTTACTTACTATGAAAATAAGAAAGTTAAAACACCAGCATCTTTCAATAAATATTTAAAGGATTACAAAAAAGCAAAAGAAGTCAGGACCAATTTTATCAGCCTCTTTCTCTCATGACAACAATCAGGCCATGTTAATTACCTGAATAGTGTCATTTTGGGCTCAGGAGCAAAGCAGTCTCAGGACCTACCCTGAAGGGCTCTTGTTATGTGCAAAGGTGATAGGAAAAACTTTATTCTGAAGTTGACCTGACAGCAAAGATTAACCTGTTGGTTGTCTCTATTATGTCAAAATTTGATATACATGTTCATAACTAAATATTTTTTTAAATAAAATTTGACTCCATAGCTTACTTATTGCTTACATAGGAGGAAATGTATCATTATAGTGGTGTGCTCTGATAGTTACAACCTTCATCAAATGATCAAATTTATAGCTTTACTAATAGTGACAAACAAAATTCCTCACAACTGGGCCAATAGACAACATCATAATAAATGGAAAAAAAGATTGCAATTGTCAGGGATTTCATTTTACTTGGATCCACGATGAATGTCCCTGAAAGCAGCAGTGAAGAATCAGACCTCATATTGCACCGGGCAAATCTGCTCTAGAAGACCTCTTTAAAGTGTTAAAGAGCAAAGATGCCACTTTGAAAACTAAGGTGCACCTCACCCAAGCCATAGTATAGTTGCCTCATATACATGTCAAAGCTGGACAGTGAATAATTGTGATGTTGGTGAAGAATACTGAAAATACCATGAACTTCCAGAACAAACAAATCTGTCCTGGAAGAAGTGCAGCTGGAATGCTCCTTGGAAGCAAGAATGGCCAGACTTTGTCTCACGTACTTTGGTCATGTTGTCAGAAGGGACCAGTCCCTGGAGAAGGAGATCATGCTTGGTAAAGTGGAGGGTCAGCAAAGAAAAGGGGAAAGCCTTTAACAGGATGGATTGACACAGTGGCTGCAAAGATGGGCTCCAGCAGAGCAAGGACCATGAGGATGGCCTAGGACCAGGCAGTTTTGTTCTCTCGTACATAGGGTTTCTATGAGTCAGATCCAACTCAATGGCACATAATGACAACAACAATAGTGAGATTGCCTGATGTTTTATGCCTCCTAAAATGATACGATTTCATGGGAAAAAAAAGTTAATGGTTTTATTCTCATTTCATGAAAAATGAAGAAGAGCTATTCTAGATTTTAAAAAATGATATTAAAGCCAAATGTGTAAGTCAGTAACTTAAATATAAGAACTAAAACCATGAAACTCTTAGAACAAAAAATAGGGGTCCAACTTCTGGACTTAGTTTTTTGTCGTCGTTTTTTACAGTGGAGTCTTAGATATGACACCAAAAACATAATCAACAAAAGACAAAATAGATAAACTAGACTTTATCAAAGTGAAAAGCTTGTGTACATAAAGGCCATTATCAAGAAAGTAAAATACACCCTATTGAATGGAAGAAAATATTTGGGAACCACGTATCAGATAAGGGTTTAATACCTATAATATATAAATAACTTCTACAACTCAACAACAGAAAGACAAACAACCTAATTTTTAAAAGTGGGCAAAGAACTTGCATAGACATTTCTTCAAAGAAGATACACATCTGGCCGAAAAACACATGAAAATATGCTCATTGTCATTAATTATTAGGAAAATGCCAATCAGAACCACAATGACATACAACTTTGCCCCCACTAGGATGACTGTTACCCCAACAATTGGAAACTGACAAGTGTTGGTGAGAATGTAGAGAAATTGCTGGTGGGATTGTAATGGTTCAGCTGTTGTAGAAAACAGTTTGGCAATTCCTCAAAAAGTTAAACATAGAATTACCGTGTTATTAGGTGCCATCCAGTCGACTGCACCTCAGAGTGACCCTGTGTATAACAGAACGAAGTGCTGCCCGGTCCTGTGCCATCCTCACAATCCTTGCTAAATGGTCCAGCAATTCCACCCCTAAGTACATACCCTAAAGAATTGAAAGCAGGGATTCAGATACTTACACACTGGTATTCACTACAGCAGTATTCACAATAGCCAACAGGTAGATACAACACAACTGTCCATCCACAGATGAATGGATAAACAGAATGTGGTGAGTACATGCAGTGAAATATTATTCAGCCATAAACAGAAATGAAGTCCTGATACGTGCTACAGCATAGATGAACCTTGAGAACATTATGCTGAGTGAAATTTGTAGACACATAGGTACCAATATTGTCTGATCCCGTTTATATGAAATATCTAGAATAGACAAATGCATAAAGACCCAAGTTTATTAGTGGTTACCAGAGGTTGGGGGAAGGAAGGAGTGGGAGTAATTGCTGAAGAGGTCTTGAGTTCCTATTTGAGGTTATGTAAAACTCTTGGAAATGGATAGTGGTGGTAACTGTACAACATGGTGAATGTAATTAGTGCCACTTAATTATACACTTAAAATTTTTTTTTTGTCATCTACATTTTACAATAAATTTTTTTAAATTGAAAATGAATTTACTCTGTAAACTTTTACCCAAATCACAATAAAACTTTAAAAAGAAAACCCTGTGAAACAGATCCACTCTGTAGAGTTGGGGCAGCTGACAGCAACATGGACCCTCGCCCACGGGGCTTTACATCCATGGTCAGCGCAGGCACGGCACTGTGTTCATCATAACCTGGGTCCTGGTCCCTTTTACTCTGCTCACAGTGCCCCTTGCCTTTCCAGCTCAATTCTTTGTCCTTCACAATGAAATCAGGCCTGGAGAAGGGCAGACTGGACACACCCTAGGGTGCCTGTTGTGCACCCAGAGTCAGAAGCCCTACCCTAAATTCACTTGAGTTAGAATCTCAATTAAAAAACAAAACCAAAAAAAAAGTTAAGTGCAATGTGATCCTGGTTTGTGGAAAAAGTTATAAAAGATATTCTTTGAACAATTGGGGAAATTTGAATATGGACTGTATGTTAAATGATACGGGATTATTGTTCCTTTAAACTGGTAATGATCATGTAGTTATGTATGAGCTGTCCTGTGCTTATACAATGTGCACCCATGTACACAGGGGTGAAAAGACACGAGGTCTGCTACTGTCACGTCTAGGTAGAGTGGATATGTGTGTTCCTTGTACTGTTCTTTCAACTTTTCTCTACGTTTGAAAATTTTCATAATGAAATGTTGGGGGAAAATGCAATTAGCAGTTTCACAGACTATACTTTGAAAACCGTCACAGTAGTAGTTTAATGTATGGAGGAAAATGTTTTCCACTAACAGAGTTGTTGTTGCTGTTATTGCCATCTAACAGAGACCATTTAAAAATGCAGTATTAGCTAAAGGATCTGCTTGGTTTATTCTAAATTACTACAAGTATAGCTAATTAACACACTAAATATGTGTGTAAACTTATATATGCACACATGTGTGTATAAATTGATACACACGCAGAGGGGGATTTTCTCTAGTTTTATTCTTTGAGAAGCAAAAGTTACAGAAATAGTCATTTTTAAGAAACTACTGAATTAATATCCCCTCTTTTCTAATTTTAGGCTCAAGAAAAAGGAAGATTAGACTATGCTAAGGTACGTAGATTTTATACGAACTATACACTTTTGTTCATTTCACTGTGGTGTTTGGTTTTTGTTTGTATTTCAAAGGTCATAGAAGAATCATCATGTTCAAAGCTGAGGGACATTTCCTGTTGAATAACAAACATTAGCAGGTAAAGACGTTCATTCAAGCATATTTACTGAGTGCTTACTTTATTTCAGACATTATATTAGATGTTGAGAATACATGGATGAACAGGAAAAAGTTTTTCCTTTCAGGGCATTTTCAATCTAGTGGAAAAGACAGATAACTAATGCATACGTACATAATGGAGTATCAGGTGGTAGTAAATGCTGTGAAGAAAAAGAAACAGATAAGATCACTAATCATTGTTGGAAACATGCATAGGACCTATGGATAGAAGACAGCTTTTAGCTCTTCAAATAGTATCTTGTGATGGCTTCAAAGAATAGGAATTTATTCTCTCACAGTTCTGGGGACCAGAAGTCTGAAATCTAGGTGCTGTCAGAGTTCACCCCTTCTGGAAGTTCTGAGGGAGAATCTTTCTATGCCTCTCTTCTAGCTTCTGCTGGTTGACATTTCTTGGCTGGTAGATGCTTTCTCGACCTCTGTCTTCACATGGCATTCCTTCCTGTCTTCTGTGTCTCTGTTTTCTTATAAAGACACCACTCAATGGATTATGGCTTACCATAATCCACTGTGATCTTAACATAATTGATTGCATCTGCAAATATACTATTTCCAAGTATGGCCATATTCTGAAGTCCCAGGTAGACATGAATTCTGGGGAGACACTCTCCTACCCAGTGCACCTGGGAAACACCATGCATTGCAGGCTCAAAAGGCAATAGTTCTGTCATCACCTGTGGCGCTTTAGAAAAATGCACAAGCTTAGGTTGCCAATGTTACCCTCTCTCACCAAAATCAAAATCCCCTGGTAGGAGCAGGAGCAGGCCAGGGACAGGCTGGAGTCATTTGAAAAAGTCTCCACAGGTAATTCTGACACACACCTCTAGTTAAAAACCTTTGCAGGAATTGAGATTTCAGTGTACCAGTACAGGCCTAGGAACATACTTGAGTTACATTCTCTTTTCCCCTCAGGAACAAATGGAACATTTTAGCAGATGTATGGCCTGCATACAGCTGCTTGGCTAAAGTAACATGCTAACCATCTGGTTTATGCAACAGACAAGAATATCTAGGGTGTGAGCACACCTGTTCGCTAAAAACAGGGAGGAAGGAAAAATGACTCATAAGGGCTCTGCTCGCAGCAGGACACCCAGCATCCAGATCTCTCCAGGGCTGACCCTGGCAGCCCAGAGAAGCACACCAAGGTTATGTGCCTTTAGTGTCGCTCTCCCCACCCCACCCCCCAAAATGCAATGCAGTCTTTCTTTTTATCTGCCTAGCGAACTTTTGAATCTTTTAAGGAAAAGTGAATAATAGGAGCGACTCTAAGCTAAGGGCTTCCCTGTCACTCTGTCTGTGATACCTGCTTGAGCCTCATAATATATCCAAATGCAGACCAAGAACTTATTATCCTCCTAGATTTCTCACAGGCATACAACTCAGTGCATCTTCACCTGAACTCAGCACCTTCCCTGATATCTCTCTGCTCCCTTATTCTCTCTCCTGTTGTTGGTCTCGTCATCTAACCAATTAACCATACAAGATACTTGGAAGTCAGTGACAGACTTCCTGCCCCCTCTCCCCTAAATGCTATAACCAAGTCATACCAGTTTTATAGCCTGCATTTTCTTGAATGCAACTCATCCCCTTGATCTCCTTTCCATTGCTCATTTTGAGAGGCTCTGCTGAACCTCTGAAAAGCCTGTGGATTGGTCTCCCTGCCTCTCTTTCGTTCCCACAGACCAGTGAGAGTGTCTCCCTAAACCACGAGTCTGACAGTTTCACGTGCTGGTTTAGAAGCCTTCATTTCATCGTATTATCTAGAGTGTGATCTTGCCTCCTAAGACTCTCCAGCTTCATCTCCTCCCACCTTGTGCTTCAGCAGCACCAACTGTGTACAGCCTGTTCTCCATGCTTTTACTCATGCTGTTCCCTCTGCCCAGAATGCCCTTCCTCCATCAGGCTAGCTCCTACTCATTCTACAAGGCTTAATATAGTGTCATCTCCTGGTTCCCCAGGCTGGATTCGGTGCACTCCTCGGTTCTTCTGTAGTACTTTGTACATTGTGCAGTCATTTCACTTACTCTCTTAGATTATAATGATCCATACAGCAGAACATCAGCTGTGAACTCTTTTTTGTCTTTGTATGTCTGGTGCCTAACACAGTGGTTGATGCGTAGTGAATGCGTGAGCAAGTGAGTGACTGAACAGAAGCCATGGAAAGAAAAATGAAAGAAACATGACTTTATAGGACAGCAGTCTAACATAGGATTTTTTAGCCTAATGTAGAAAGGAAAGGAAAGTTTTTGACATAGGTTGTGGGTACCAATAGGGTTAAGATTAGGAAGGTTGTAAAATACTAATTTAGAGATAAAGGCTGGGATTTTATTGTGGTTGTGAAGGAAAGCTAACATCTGAATGAACAAGGTAAGAAAAAAATCACAATTTGAAAATAGAATGACTGTTGATCATTGATGCTTATTTATGACTCAAAGAACTCCTTAGAGTTTATTATTACAGAAGTATATGATAAAGAGGAGAGATTTAGAGTGGATAAAAACATATGGTAGGCAGATAGAATGCCCCTGCACCAAGCATTCTTTTCCACCATCTCTGCCACCAACTCTGTGAAATCTAGGATCAGTAACTTAACCACTTTGGCCTTCGCTCTGTTTCCTCAGTATACAACAAGGAGTTTGGAATACTGCGTTCTACTCTCTTAGGCTCTTATCCTGTGTTTCTGCTGAGATCCAGAATCATTCCTTCATCCCCCCAACTAAGTATTTATTTGGTTTTTAATATTGTGCAAGGCACTCTGGTGGCATAGTGGATAAGGCATTTGGCTGCTAACCAGAGGGTCAGCGATTCAAACCCACCAGCTGCTCCACAGAAGGAAGATGGAGCAATGTACTTCCGTGAAGATTTACAGCCTCAGAAACCTGATGGAGGTTGCTATGAATCAGAGTAAACTAGATGGCAGTGAGTTTGGTTTTTTGAATAGGAAATGTGCTGGTACTAACACTGCCACCATGAGTAAGACTGACCCAGGCCTTGCTATGAAAAGCTTCTTCACCTCAACACCACCCTGCCTAAAGCAATCACTACTTTTTATTCATTTTTCTTTATAACATTTCACAGTCTGAAATTACCATGTTTATTTAATTGCTTATTTCTCTCTTCTTCCACTAGAAGAAAAGTCCTCAAGTCAAGGACCTTGAGGGCCTTGTTCATGGTTGCATCTCCTGCACCCAGCACGGTGTTAACACATAGGAGGGCTTGATAAATGTATGTGGATGAGTGTTGCCAAAGTGTTATGACGGGAGAAATATAGGAGGCAGTGAGTACAGAAGTCTGGAATCAAGAATTGTAGACTAACAGTAGCCATCTTTAGAGTATATTGACTCTATAATCCAGCCCAGCCCAGTGTTCAGTAGCCTTCCCAAATGCCCAGTGCTATACTGAGATTTAAGGGCAAAACTCGTCTAAATGCTTAACCCAGACCTTGTCATTTCTACACAGACTTCTTGTTAGTTGCTGTCAAGTCAATTCTGAATCCCAGGTAACATGGGAAAGAAGGATGATAAATAGCCTTGTCTACCAACTAATGGGTAGATCTCTGCAGGATGCAGCTTGTGGTCTTGTCTGACATGCTTTATATAGTATATTATGAGCCCTTAGTAGCACTGAAGGAGTCCTGCTGGCACAATGGCTGGGTGCTTAGACGCTAACAAAAAAGTCAGTGGTTCAAACCTACCAGCCACTCCATGGAAGAAAAGACCTGGTGATCTACTCCCATAAAGATTTCAGCCTAGAAACCCTGTGTGGCAGTTCTACTCAGTCCTATAGGGTTGGAATCAACTTGACAGCGTACAAACAACAGCAACAATAGTTAGCAGTCCATAGCATGACCTAAGGTCAGACTGATCTCTGCTTTGGAGTTCATGCCAACTGATAGAAGCATAGTGCTTAGTGGATCAGGGCTTTGGTGGTGGGGTTATCTATAAAACTGCATTTGGAAAGCGGGGAGACCCTTTCTGAAGACCATAATGAAATTTACCCGTTACTGGAAATTTCTATGTCTTCAAGGGCTGAATATTGACTCAAAAGCCTAATTTTATCTGAAGTGGGGGGAAGGGGGGCGGAAATGTCAGGAACCAGAGAAAATTATTTTAGTTATGTGCTTTATGGCTTTAGATGCCATCTCTCAATTTCCATTAGTCTCAGAATGGTGAAGAAGTGAAGGAGAGGGTGAACAAGGTGATCATTCCAAAATCAAGTCTCAGCTGGATCTCAAAAATGTCTGTCATTTCAGCCAAACAGTGATCTGTACACAAACACTCAGATAAGAAATTGAATTTGTTTTAATTCCACTCATGTTGCACCAGAACCTGGATAGGAATGCTTTACACTGCTATAGTGCCTTTCATCCAAAGATATTAAAGCACCTCACAACAAATAATTTGTTAAGTCTCTCCCTGCCTCTGTAAGGTAGTTAATGCAAACACAGGACTCACTCTACCACTGCTGAAACATATCCACTTAGGTGGTAGGCAGGGATGAAAACCACTTAACCATAGAAGGCAGTTCCACCCGTAGCTTCTAAGATTTACTGAAAACAAGGAACATCTTATTTACCTAGTTAAAACTGCTGGAGAAGTTTTATCGTTAGGTGCCAATGAGTCGACTCTGACTCATAGCAACCCTGTGCACAACAGAATGAAACGCTGCCTGGTCCTGCACCAGCCTCACGATCCATGCTATATCTGAGCCCACCATTGCAGCCACTGTGTCAGTCCACCTCATTGAGGGGCTTCCCTTTTGTCGCTGACTCTGCACTTTGCCAAGCATGACATCTTTCTCCAGGGAATGGTCCCTTCTGACAACATGACCACAGTAGGTGAGTTGAAGTCTGGCTATTCTTGCTTGCAAGGAGAAGTTTGATTAGATAGAATATAATTATCAGAAGTTAATTATGACCAAAAAGCTGGTGCTAACAGTTTTGCTCATGTGCACGATGCTTCAGGGACCTTAATTACAGGGATTGGTCTGCAGCCCTCAATGTGTTTCTCTCCAGACTATTCCATGTTCCTTGGACTTCTGGTCCCAAGGTTAAGCACAAATGATTCAGTTCCGTCCTAAAGAGAAGAGTGCCACCTATTGAATTGCAGAGAATTTGTTGGTATGTTTTGAGACTGGTGGAGAAGCCTCTCGGACCACATTCACGCTTGGTTTGCTATGGTAACTAATATATATGTCTAAAAGAAAACGAGTATGTTGACTACTCTTGCATAGAAAAACATCTACAAACGTCTGTGTATTTTCCCCAGCTGGAGCGGAGCGTATGCCTACAGTTTAGCCTACTGCTACTTGAAATAAGCATGCTGCTAAAAGACTGAGGCAGATGGTATTTTTACCACTTCAGGCAAAACATGGCACCTATGGTTCGACTTTCTACAATTTTAATTTTTTAGCACTTTCAAAATGGCTTGTTTAAATATCTGTATCACAGGGATGCATACCTTTTTCCAATTCGTTTTTAATAATTATTTCAGATCTATACATGTAGATAATTATCGCTTGGTCAAAACCAGACTCTGTATTCGGAACTGTGTAATCTGTATCCTGCTCATTCTTTCCCAAGTGCCTAGGACTGTGTCTTACATGTACTTTGACAATCATGCCAGTTTCGACACAAAGAATATAGTGGTTTTCTTTATTTTTAATATAATAAAGAAATTTATTCCTTTATTTTTTATCTCAAATCTTTACTAGCATTCTATGTAATTTTCCCCATGACTCAGTACAGAGAAGTGAAGTTGGTTTTTCTTTAATATCTTCTTCTTGAGATTTCATTCAACCAGTACCAGTTGACATTGAGTCAATTCTGACTCATGTTAACTCCATGTACTCTATCAGAGTAGAACTGTGCTCCATAGTTTTCAATGGTTGAATTTTTGGAAGTAGATTGCCAGGCCTTTCTTCAAGATACTTCTTGGTGGACTCAAACCTCCCACTTTGCAGTTATAGCCAAGCATGTTCACTATTTACACCACTGAGGAGCTACAAGGTTCCTCCTCAGAACAGAGAATTGCTTAAGGTTAAACTCACAATAAAGAAATATTTTATAGATGTTAATTCTTTAGGTATCCAGTTCTCAAATTAAGAGAGATTTTTTTAGAAAGGATTGGAATTTTGACTTGCACCCTCTCCTAGAATTTGTTAGTGTTCACAGGTGGCCATTTTCTTCTGGCTCTGTCCTATCCATCACAGGCATTAGTGTCTAGCAGCTGCTGCTCTCCTCTTCCCTCCCAGCTCCCAGAAGTCCTTGCACATTTTGTTTTATTAGAAAGTGCATTTGCATTGGGTACACATTAAAATTCTCTTCCCACCATCAAACAGCAATGTCCACAGCCATTTGCATTTGCATGGTCACATATCATCACTTGCCTTTAAGAAGAAAAAAAATATCTTTTCTCGTGCCATGCTTCTCCTTTCCAAGGTTTGCCCTTTTAGCCATTTCTTCTTTTATTATACATAGATGCTTAGGTCTTTTTCTTGCACCTTGAGTCCAAAGTTCTGCTTTTTTGAACCTTGAGTATAGAAATTTCTCTGTAAATACTGTTGTTCTCTCTTTACTGATAAAGCCAGACCGACCTTTTTCTTTTTTCTTTGGCAGACAATTTTTGCCTGTTCATTCTTTCTCATAACCGTGGTTACCTGGCTCTGAGAATTTGTCAGTTTGGCACATTTAGAGACCAGCTGTTGCAACATTTTCTCTTCTCTGTACCCCTTTAGGGGCAGATGATGTTTCTCCTACCCTGAGACCTTACATTAATTCATTGGTAGAATATTCCATGCAGCATCACTGAATGCACTGGATGCACTAAATCTGTCATTTCCTCTAACCTCTTGAAGATTTCCTATCATTGAGGATTTTGATCTTACTGATATTATGGACACTATGTAGAAGCATTGATATTCTCCTCCCTCACCTTTTTCCATAAAAGACTCATGGTAAAATTAGATGTTTATAATATCATTTAAAGGGAAAAAAGGAAAAGAAAAACTAGTATAAATACCACTACAATATGGTTGCCACTATGTAAAATTATATATCTTTGTAGATAAAGAATGGAAAACTATATGTAAAAAAGTAAATAAAGACATGATGGTGATAGCATTAAGACATGTTTTTTAATAAGAAATAAATTATATTTTCTTTTTCCCTCAAGATTTCTGTTTTTTAAGTGTAGACTCTGCTTTAAATTAATTTATTTTCACATTATTGAGAAACTGAAAAATAACTTTTCTGAAATTATGCTTGTAGTAACAAAACTAAAATTTGACTCCAGGCTCCTAAAGAGTGTCTCACTTCAGTGGCAATAGGCAGAAATGCACAGTTGGAAAATGTAATTTTTTTATGATGTGAGTTTTTGTGTGAGGCCACAAGATGTGGTCAAAGGGCTGAAAGTCAGTGGAGGAAGATGGAAACCTAGTATGTGCAGCTGGCATTACAGGCTTTGATCTGATTACCTAACCACATCTCCGAGATAGGTGTTGGAAGATACTGTCAGGACTGCTGGTTGACAGTTTTAAAATCCCACTCCTCATTTCTTTAAATACCAGATAGAACCAATTATTTCTCTTTTGGCAATGTTAGTTCAGACAAGTGTTTTTTCCTGAAGCAAAAATGAATCGATTCTGTTTAGTCTGTTTTTCAAAACAACTAATTTACTAAAGTTGGTTTTTGCAACTTACGTTTTGATTTTAAATTGTCTTCGAAATGTAATTATTAATTATGGAAAAAGAATCATTGATCAATTTCTTTCTATGGTAGAGCAGAGAAGCTTTTGTACCATGTGAAAGCAAACATAAGTTCTAACCACACATGCAACAATTAAATTTAAGGTAGAGTCCAGAGTTATGACTCATTATGAGGCCACAAGTCCTTTTGCTTCTGGCCAGTGATTTATTCCCAATCATCAAGCGTTCTTTTCCCTTCCTTAAGACTCTGAGTGTATTATTTTGCGTTTGTCCCTAGTCACTGTCATCTTGCTTTGATGATCTATTCCTCTAATTTCTTAATGTTCTTTTACAATTAGATTCTTGTTCTCTAAAATGTTAGCAATCCCATACACTTCAATGACATTACCAAATTTAATGACCATGATCTCTATTCCCTTATCTGGATCATGAATAAAATTATTGTTGTTAGGTGCCATCGAGTTCATTCCAACTCATAGCAACCCTGCGTACAACGGAACGAAACTCTGCCAGTCCTGCACCATCTTCACAATCGATCGCTGCTGTTTGAGCCCATTGTTGTAGCCGCTATGTCAGTCATCTCTTCAAAGATACTCTTCTTTTTTCCTCTACATTACCAAGCATTATGTCCTTCTCCAGAGACCAGTCCTTCCTGATAACATGTCCAAAGTACATGAAACAAAGTCTCACCACCCTTGCTTCTAAGGAGCATTCTGGCTGATTTCTTCTAAGTCTGATTTGTTTGTTATTCTGACAGTCCATGGAATATTAAGTATTCTTTGCCAACACCATAATTCAAAGGCATCAATTCTTCTTCAGTCTTTCTTATTCATTATCCACCTTTTGCAAGCACATGAGGCAATTGAAAATACCATGGCTTGAGTCAGGTGCACCTTCATCCTCAAGGTGACATCTTTGCTTTTAAACACTTTAAAGAGATCATTTGCATCAGATTTGCCGGATAGAATACATCCTTTGATTTCTTGACTGCTGCTTCCATGGACATTGATTTTGGATCCAAATGAAATTAAATCCTTGACAACTTCACTCTTTTCTCCATTTAACATGATGGTGCTTATCAGTCCAGTTGTGAGGATTTTTGTTATCTTTGTTGTAGTACAATTCATACTGAAGACTGATGAAGTCTTTGATCTTCATCAGTAAGTGCTTCATATCCTCTTCACTTTCAGCATGCAGAGTTGTATCATATGCATATCGCAGGTTATTAATGGGTTTTACTGCAGTCCTAATTCCATATTCTTTATGTAGTCCAGCTTCTCAGGGTATTTGCTCAGCATACAAATTGAGTAAGTATGGTAAAAGCATACAGCCCTGACACACACCTTTCTTGATTATAAACCACACCAAAAATAAAACCAAATTTACCCCCATCGAGTTGGATCCGACTCATAGCGACCCTTCCTTGGGTTTCTGAGGCAGGATCACTACAGAAGTAGATTGCCCAATCTTCCTTCTGAGGAGTGGCTAGTGGGTTTGAACCACCAGCCTTCTGGTTAGCAGTCAAATGCCTTAGGCACTACGCCACCAGAGCTCCTGCAGTATTCCCTTTCTGTTTGAATGACTGCCTTTGGTTTGTGTACAGGTTCCACATGAACAAAATAAAGTGTTCTGCAATTTTCATTTTTCATGCTGTTATCCATAGTTTGTTATGATCCATACAGTCAAATGCTTTTTGGGTAGTCAGTAAAACACAAGTAAACATCATACAGGTATTCTCTGCTTTCAGCTAAGATCCATCTGACATTAATAATGATATTCCTCATTCCATGTCCTCTTCTGAATTGAGAATTATCTTTAGCAAAATTTTACTTGTATGTGTTATTAATAATATTGTTTGATAATTTCCGCATTCTATTGGATAACCTTTCTTTGGAATTAACACAGACAGGGATCTCTTCCAGTCACATGACTGGGTATCTGTCTTCCAGATTTCTTGGCATAGACGAGTGAGCTCTTCCAGACTTGCATTCATTTGTTGAAACATCTCAGAGGTTATTCGGTCAAGTCCTGGAGCCCTGTTTTTCACCAGTTCCTTCATCGCAGCTTAGACTTCTTTCAGTACCCTTGGTTCTTGATCAGGTACTACTTCCTAAAATGGTTGAATATCAACCAATTAATGTTATTACTGTGGCTCCATGTGGTCTTTTCATCTTCTTTTGATGGTTCCTGGGTCACTTAGTGTTTTGCCCATAGAATCCTTCTATACTTCAACTCAAGGCTTGAAATTTTTCTTCAGTTCTTTCAGCTTGAGAAATGCTGAGCGTATTCTTCCCTTTTGGTTTTCTAATTCCAAGACTTTGCACATTTCATTATAATACTTTACTTTGTCTTCTCAATCTGCCCTTTGAAATTTTCTGTTCAGCTCTTTTACTTCATCATTTCTTCCATTCACTTTAGCTACTATCTGTCCATTTGGGAACGAGTTTCAGAATCTGTTCTGACATCCATTTTAGTCTTTTCATCCTTTCCTGTCCTTTTATTTTTATTCCTGTCTTTTGTTTCCTTCATGTATGATGTCCTTGATGTCATTCCACAACTTGTCTAGTCTTTGGTCATTAGTGTTCAATGCATCAAATCTTTTACTCACATGGTTTCTAAATTCAAGTTGGATATACTCAAGGTCAAACTTTGGCTCTCGTGGACTTGTTTTAACTTTCTTCAGCTTCAACTTGAACTTGTATATGAATAAAGTTATTAAGTGATATCAGTGGTAAGCCTCTTTATGACATTGTAAAATATGCCACCTTCTCAATTATTAGTCCAAGTACTATTGATACTGTTTTAATGTAATCCTTTACCCTGTTGCTGAGTCAGTTCTGACTTACAGCATCCCCACATGTTACAGAGTAGAACAGCTCTACAGTGTTTTCTTGGCTGAACTCTTTAAAGAAGCAGATCAATGGATCTTTTTCCATGACACCACCTGGTGGGTTCTAACCATCAACCTTTAGGTTAATAGTTGAGTGCAAACCATTTGCACCACCTAGGGTCCTATTCAGGAGCTCTGGTGGTGCAATGCCTAAGCCATTTGGCTGCTAACCAGAAGGTTGGAAGTTCAAACGTACCAGCCACTCCCTGGAAGGAAGATTGGGCAATCTACTTCCTTAGTGATACTGCCTCGGACACCCAAGGAGGGGTCGCTATGAGTCGGATCCAACTCCAAGGCAGTGCATAGTTTTTGTTTGTTGTTAGGGACCTATTCAATCCTTTAAACAGTTGTAAATCTCTTTTATTTTTCTTCACAGTCCTAACTTGTTGATCTTTGGCTTATAAGTATATATGTGTATGTGTGTGTGTGTGTGTGTGTAATTTTAAAGTATTTAGTTTATAATAGTAATATTTGGTAGGGAATTTGCTTCCATTCTTACATCTTCCGTTTTGAATAACTAGCCCCTAAAAAGTTAAATATCTACACAATGTCTAACATTTATCAAGAAGATAGGACATAGTTAAATTGTAGATGAAGATCATTTCTTGACTGTAAGCTTGAAATTATGTCTGCTTTTATTCACAGTATGTCCTGAGTACCTGGCACATACTACCAACCAATTGCCATCGGGTAGATCCTGAGTCATGGTGACCCCGTGTGTGTCAGAGTAGAACTGTGCCCCACGGATTTTCAGTGACTGATTTTACAGAAGTAGATCACCTAGCCTTTCTTTGGAGGTGACTCTGAGTAGACTCGAACCTCCAACTTTTCCAGTAGCAGCCAAGGGTTAACCATTTGCACCACCCAGTGACTCTGACACATACTAAACCAAAAAACCAAACCCACTGCATAGGGTTTCCAAGGCTGTAAGTCTTTACAGAAGCAGGCTGCCTCATCTTTCTCCCATGGAGTAGCTGGTAGGTTCAAACTGCCAAACTTTGGGTTAGCAGTCATATTCTTTAACCACTGTGCCACCAGAGTTCCTCCTGCACATACTGGGTACCCACTATTTGTTGAATGAGTATTGAATGAATGACCCAAGGTGTCCCACATGTTTGTTCCTACACTCTGCTATCTTAGTTTGTAAAGCAAATTTGACTTCACCTTGTTCCTTTTCTTCCCAAAACTGTATTTGTAATCAAATTATTAAATCCTTAATGCCCTGCACCTCCTGGGTTGAAACAAAAATTCAGTTGTAGTACGTTTTTTAATCTTAAGTCTAGAAAGCTAAACAAAAATGCCCTTCAGGGTGGTTCTGTGGGTGAGTGCTCTGCGCTGTGGGAGAGCTGGATTCAATTATGGCTCCCAGTTTGTGGTGTCAGGAGCCACCTGTGCACGGGGAGAGCCTGTATGCTTTCTGCAGAGGATACAGCCTTCTTTCCCCACAGAGGAGTCTGTTTGGTCCATTACAGCAGTGTTAAATAGATCTGAAGGGAGTACTCTCTTTCCCTGCCATAAAATACAGTGCAGTGGCATGGCTTCTCCAGATTTCTCTCTTTGAAGAGAGACTGAAAGGAAGGCATCTCAGTGCCCATTCTGAGTACAGTTGTAGTAAATTAGAAATCTGTCGTTAACTAGACTTACATTTCCAAAATCACAAACTAATCTTACAGTCTGATTTTGTGCAGAATTAAGGATTTCCATGATTTCAAGATGTTTGATGTATTAGAAAGCTATAATTTGTTTAGTTAGTACATCTGAAATCATTCCTCCATGTTTCCTAAGCAGTGTCTGTAAACACTACTCAGCTTCTCCACTTACCACATCAGAGTATTGATCCTTGGTGATGTTCTTAACCACCTTTCCTGAAATAACAAGGTGCCTATGCCACCTCAATTTTCAAACAAAATTACTGAAGTAACAGTAGAGATCAAAGGACCTAGTGACGTGTGAGCTGCTACAAAGGATTATGGATAAGGGGATCCTGTCTCTTTGCTCCCCAGTCATTATCTCTCTGGTTTGATGAAAAATCTTACCTATGCAGTAGATCATAATCAAGCCAAAGACATATCTCTGAGGAATGACTAGTCATAGTGCAATGGTGTCCCTTCTGGATGATCTCTCTCTGTTGTAGCTCTAAGAAAATAATGCTGACTTTTATCTCTGACTCACTCCAGACAATATTTGTGTGAACTTGTTTAGAAAAGGTTGTCTATGATCTTGTTCTGTGTGCTGTGGCCTCTTTAAGATGCATCCCATTGTTTGTATGCCTGTTTAGTGGTAAAGGCAGTAATAATGCCTAATTATTTTTCAGTATACAATATGTTCAAAACAAAATTCTATCTCTGTGAAGAAGAAAAGGAATCAAGTAAATTACCAGTGTTCACACAGTTAGTACTTCAGAGAATCAAGATCCTATATCTGCTGACCCTACAGCGTGTACTCTTGGCCACCATTACTTCTCATAGTGCTTTAGATACACTATTTTTTTAAAAAAAAGTATGCAAGTCTGGTCTTATGACTATTCAGAAAATGGTAAATGTTACTCTATAATGTAACAAGATTTTTGTCTCAGAAATAGTGACTAATAAATGACTGCCCTCAGATTTATGTTTGTTGAACTAGTGCAGTTATTATTATGACTTTTTTTTTCTAAGATGGTAGGCATTTTTTGCTTTTCCAAGAACATTTACAGAAATAACCACTTACAGAAAGTTTTTATCACTACTCTCTGAAGGTAAGAAAGGGTCTAAATTAATAAATACATCTTCCTTAACACCATAATCTAGAGACCTCCTGCATCAGTGCCTCTTTTCTTGCTACCAAGCAGTTTTGGATCTAGAATTTTCTTCTTTTCTTAATTCAAGACAACAACAACTTATCAACTTCTGAAATATACTACTGCTTTGTATTAGCAGGGTGCTTTTGGTAGAAAGAGTCAGAAGTTTAAATACAAAAAGGAATTCATTAACTTCAGGTGCTCAGAAAGTGTTGTCAGGAGTATCATTCCCTCGGTCTGTCTGGCCGTTTCTCTGCTTTCTTCTGGAATGACTGTATTCTCAGGCAGTGACAAAGATGGCCCCTGGAAGCTCCAGGCTCCAGGCTTCATGGTATTTAGTTTTAGTAATCTTAGCAAAAAGAGAATGAATTCTCCTCCAATAACTCCAGTTAAGTTTCCAGAGATGATTCTCATTGGCCTGTTCAGAAACCTAAACCTATTCTTGACCCAGTCAGAGACTCAAAGGGTTAAAGTACCTAACCAAGAATGAGAATGGGTCCCTGAAAAACAGGGACAATTCCAATTTTAAATATATTCCGTATATTTTTGTTTATACCTTTTCATCAGAAATTTGAAGATTTTTTATTTTTAATTTTTTTATTGTGATTTGAGTGTAAATTTACAAAGGAGATTTGTCGTACTCTCAGCAGGTCATGCACATTTGGTTTAAATCAAATTTGCTGGGATTATAATCCCAACAATAAAAAGCTCTCCTCCCATCTCCACCCTAACACTACCCTTCCTTTTCCTGTCTTATCTATGCATTCCTGTCTATCCAGCTTTCCCTTCATGCAAATGCCACCTTTCTGATGTCTCATGGTTGATTGATATAAGAGGTATATCTCCCTAGGTAGGTGGGTACATGTACCTGGGTTAGATGTTCTGCTTGTAGGCCTTCCTGTTGTTTGACTAAAAGCTAATCCACGGAAATTAGTCTAGTTCCAGGCCCGAAGGATAACCCGGGGCCATAGTCCCAGGGATTTCACCAGTCTCTGTCTGAACAGTAATTCTGATCATTTTTGTGTTTTTGAATTGTGTTCCATGTTTTTTCCTCCCACACTATCCAGGATTTCCAATTGTGATCCCTTTCTGAGCTGTTGGCAAGGAATTTGAAGATTTTTAATGTGACAGTATGTTACAAAACACTCGAAACTCTCAAATGATGTCAGTAATTTTACATTTATAATTTTAGGTGTGATATTAACATTCTTAGCTAGAAGTATACATTTATTTCATTGTCATTCTTCTCAGTAGATAAAATTTTTCTGTTGCTTGAAGTACTTTTTAGTGACAGAATACATTAGATATATTTTAACTTCATCTTGTATCAGTATAGCAGTTAGGATGTTAGGAATCTAGGGCCATGTGGATGATGGTGGTAGTGATAGTTCTGAGACAAGTGCACTCCAAAGATCAGTAAATGCTAAAGCAGACGAAAATTGGGATATGATGAGAATATAAGAAATGTATAGTAAGGCATACTATGAATAAAAGATTAGAAACCTATACTCACTTTTCCATAGTTTATGTATTCCTCAAACAACCCCCAGGACTGTTTTATACCTACATGATGTGTGTGTCTCGTCCCACACTGTTCTTTTTAATTAAATAACCAGCATAGTATTTGTCATGAGATTACAGAGCTTAGTATTTATTGGTTCTCTCCCCAAAAAAGCTACAGGCAAGTGTGGTTCATTGCTACAGTCTACAGCCTATGAGATTTTTTGCTTGTTGAATTTCTATTATAGACTTTGCTAAAAAGCTTCATGATCCCAGTTTCAGTTTTTGAATTTCAATATGTAGCATAAAGTTCCTCCTTAGAATATGATGATACTGAAATTAAAAATGGACTTTTAATCAAATATGGATAACTCTATGATTGTTTCTAAATTATCCATTTTTCCTTTGGAAGGTATGATAACCAAGAAGTAAAGATTGCTTTTCCTATGTAATTAATCATAATACTGATATACTCCCATATTGCTAACTTCAGATGCTTAACCTATCAATATTGATTAAAGTTTTTAAATCTGAGAATTGAACTTTGCATTTTGTTCCATTTAATTGTATTTTGAAATGAGGTGCATCTTCTCATACCCTGAGCTACAAGCTGTCCTCTATTCCTTAAATAACAAGCTCTAGTTTCCTGAATTCTTCTCTACTATGGAATCAACAATTTGCATCAGTTTTGAATGGGCCAATTTTTTGTAATGACACAAATATATATACATATACATGATCAGAAATATAATTTGTATGAAGTTAGTTGTTGGATTATATTTACCTCTTCACGTAGGCCATACCATAGACTCATAAGTGTATTTAGCTGAGAGGTTGAGCCTTGAAATAAGTTCTGAAGTCTCACTATATACCGTGCTGTCAGAGCCTAATAGACATGTTGGAGGATGGGGCAAGAAAAATGGTATCAAATATATTTTTATTATCTTTTTTTGTTTCCTTTTATGGGAAGTAGATTAAATTGTAAATGATCAATGTGATTTGGGAATTCATTTTTCAAAAATGTGTGTTTCCAAGTCACTAATAATCAGAGATTTAAAATAATTAAAACACTTTCCTGAATCTATGCAAAATAGTATATGAATGTTTATAATTAAAGCCAGGTGCATTATATAAATATTATGCATAAGGGTTTTGGGTTTTTGTTTTTTTTTGTTGTTGTTGTTGTTGTTGTTGTTCTGATTTGGGTGAAAGTTTACAGAGCAAATTCATTTTCCATACAGCAGTTCACACACACGTTGTCTCATGACATTGACTACAATTTGCCCCAATGCAACAGCTCCCCTCCCACTTCCTCCTGATAGTTACCTCCTCCTTGTGTCCGTCCCTCCATGTACTCCTGCCCCTTGAACTGTCTCCCTGTGCATAAACAGCCCTTCTTTCTCCCATATGCATAAGTTTTGCAATGATCCTCATGCATGCTTCTTCTTCAAACCTGAATTTTACTGATACCAAAATACGTTCACATACATTATCTTATTTGTCCCTCATAATAACTCCATAAGGTATAAATATTATCTTTCTGATTTTACACATGTTCAGGCCCAGAGTGTGCCCCCTATAGCATGCACCCTGTCTCTCTATGATTATTTCTCATATTAATATAAAGCACAGCAGAAGTGAATTAATCAGTAGTTTCTTATTGGAGTAGAACACTTTAAGGATGTTTCTCATTATAAGTTACAAAAATATTCCTTTGTGGCTTTGTCTCAGGAATTCTGTGTGGTGGTTAAGTTTGTGTGTCAACTTGGCTGGGCCTGGTTGAGTGGCTGGGCAGCTGGATATAGTATTCCCCATGATGAGACTGGTAATCAACTCCATGGTGGAATCTACTGTGAGCAGCTGAGTAGCTGCCTTGGGTATGTGGTCTGCTTCCTGTATATAAAGAGAAGCTTTGGGGAACGGTCTCTAGTTTATAGCATGCTTGAACCCAGCATGTAGCTGTGTCATTGTTCGGCAACCTTACATGCTCTGCCAACCTTGGGACTTTCAAAGGACTTGAATTAACGGCCTGCTGTGTGGTTTGGTAACATCAGGACTGTCCTTTTTACTTGTCAACCTTGGGCTTGTCAGACTCAACAGCCAGCAACTGTCTGAGTAAAGAAAAGCCTCTAGCTCCAGTGGATCGGGAGCAAGAGGCAGAGTGGAAGCCCAAGGCTGAGGGGCTTTTACCCAGCCTCTAGAGCCTGGCACTTTAAACTTGGACTTAAAGCCTCCAAACTCTAAGAGAATAAACTCCTGTCTGTTCAGCCATCCCATTTGTGGTATATTCTTCAGAGCGGTACTAGGTAACCAGACACTCTGTTTCAAGGTGTTTGAAAGGCCACTGTATCTGGAAATAGTGACATACAGCATCCCTTCCAAAGCCCACTTCTCTTTCTTACCTTCCACCTCCATGGCTTCGCTAGGATTCTGTGATTCCTCAAGGAAAAAGGAGAGTGGTATAACAAGTGTCATGTGCTCACAGAGTGGTTTTACTTTCTCAAAAGATAAATAGAACTTCTTAAAAATTGAGTATAAAAGTGAAGTTAATGCTCAGTGCAAATCCATATTTTAGCAGGCTATTTTATTGAAGAAAAATATCCTTATATTTTATTAACCAAAAAAACCAAACCCACTGCCATCAAGTCAATTCCAAAAGGTTAAGGCACGAACCAAATTGTATTTATTATTTTGAACTCACTAATCCTTTATCTAAGGAGTCCTGATGACATAGTGGTTAAGTGTGCAGCTGTTAACCGATAGGTTGACAGTGTGAACCCTCCAGCTATTCATGTGGCAGTCTGCTTCCATAAAGATTTACAACCATGGCAACCCTATGGGGCATTTCTACTGTGTCCTATAGGGTCACTATGGGTCAGAATGGACTCAACAGGTAATGGGTTTGGAATCCTCTATGTAAGGGATATATATTTACATATAGTAAGATGAACCCTGAGACTGGTTTTAAAGAGGTAGAGTAAAAATAACATGAGACAATATTTGCTCCTGTCATTGTGTGAAACCACAAGTACAACCATTGCAAACAGAGTCTTTTGTTGAGAATTTTAGTAAAAATAAGTTTGTATTAGTTATAAATTTGAGTAAAAATATATGTTATGTTTTTGACACAGTACTGGATGTGATGATACCTGAGTCTTACTCAGTGCCTTTTTGTTTCATATATGCAGATAGATACAGATATACTTTTTAATCATTTCAGTCAATATGTATGGCTTTTTCTTAGCAGAAAATGTGGACATTTTTCACCACCAATGTCTATTGACATTTGTTCTGCAACCATATGATATTGTTAGTTGTGGAGAAGAAGTGTGCCTTGTAATAGAGACATGTAATTAATGATGGCTTCAAGTTTCTAACATCTCTAAGTATGATTTTATCCAAAGATGTTTGACTTGATGGATTTTTTAAATCTGTGGTATATATAAAAAAGCATTTAATTAAAAAACATTTTCCCTTGTACCAAAGACCTTATTGCCTTATTTCTTCTCAAATGAAATTACAATGCTTTCAATTCATTTGAAAATGAAAGTAAAGACATAGACATCATAGCATATTTGTAAGAGCAAGAATTTAACTGGGCTCTTATATTCTGTGTGACCTTGGCTGACTTACACTGTGCCTAAGTTTGTCATGTGTGAAATGAGAATAATAATAGTACCTACTTCATGAGACTGTTGTGAGTACTGAGGAGATAGATACATAAAACACTTAAAAAGGGTCAGGCACACGTAAGCACTGTATATGGGCTTGTCTTTGTTGGTGGTGCTATTATTGTTGTTGCAATCATAGAATTTTAATATTGAGAAACTCTGCCATTCCTATGGGGTTTGGTTTTTCCCTTTTTCCAAGTTTTGTCACTTAGAAGTTATCAAGTCCTATCAGTTGAAGCACTAGACAAATAGAATCTTGGAGTTGGGTGGGACCTTGGAGGCAGCCTGTTCACTTCCCACATCAGCTAAAAGTTTCATTCACACTTTCTGTAATGTGGCAATCCAGTCAGTGATGAGCTTACCAAAACCAAAGCCTTATCCACTGCCGTCAAGTCAATTCTGACTCATAGCAACCCTGTCTGACAGAGTAGAACTGCCCTAGAAGGTTTCCAAGGCTATAAATCTTTATGGAAGTAAACTGAGCTGCAAATGGGCTTGAACTGCTGACCTTTTGGTTATCAGCCCAATGCTTTAACCACAATGCCACCAGAGCTCCTACAGCCTGTCATAAAATGGAATAAATTCTATTTATTAGAATTTAGACAACAGAATAAATTCAAATCATTTGAAAACTCTTTCTTATTTTTAGTTGAAATCTGCTTCTGAGAACTGTTCCTCTGTTATGCCCTTAGTTCTGTTTCCTGAAGCATATAGAACAGGACTGCTCCTTCTTCTGTGTAATTGCTTGAGATATTTGAAGATGTCTTTCTTATATTCCTTTAGTCCTTCCTCTCCTCACATTAAACATTCCTTGGATGCCAAGTTTCTAAATTCTTCTTCATCCCAATACTGTACCCACTCTATCTTGTCAATACCCCTCTTGAACCATTGCACCCAGCACTGGACATAGTTTGCTTAACATGAGTTGACCGTTAAAGAGCAGTGAGACATTCCCACCTGTGTTTTGGACATGTGCATCTCTTGATGCTGCCTGAGTTTGCATTTGCTTTTTTTTATAGCTGCATCACAGCCTTGGCTTGTATAAAAATGTAGTCATTAAAGACTCCCAACATTATTATGAGTCATTGCCAAACTGAAGTTTAAACTTCTGCAGTTAACTTTTGAACCTAAATGTATAGCTGCACATTTACCCCTGCTAGATCTAATCTGTGTCGTATTAATCTATGTTTATCCTGTCTAACCCATTAATATTTTGATGTCATTTGTATTTGCTAGTTCTCTTAGCTGTTTAAATGAAACTTTAATGTGAATTTATTTTCATAAATAAATTCTTCACTCAAGCAGTATGTAGAACTGTGGTAAGGGAAAGAAACCAAGTGTAGAGTCCTTGTACCATGATACTTGAGAAAGCTTTCCTGCTCAATATAAACCCAAAACATTTTCTAGGAATAGTTGTTTTCCTTGTTTTTGAGTCTATAGTGAAATATAGTCCATATTTCTCTATCTTACACATGAAGGTCTAAATTACCAAAATCAGAATATACGCTCTCTCTGGTTTGTTTTTTTTTTTTATAAACAGGGCCAAGTTTCTCCATTTATTCAGTTCCCACAGATTTTGTTGACTTTGCAAACCATTAAGAAGCTGTTTCTTCCATGAACAACTGCCTCCTTTGCCATGAGCCTAGAAGAACTAGATGGTGCCCATTACCATTACTGAATATATATGTATATAATAAAACAACAATGTAAGCATTTTATTTCTTCATTAAGCTTCTTAGTTTCTTATTATAACAATGGAATGATGAGGAAACAACAAAAACACGAGTCTTTGCAAATACCTGACCAAGAGCAGAGACGTCAAGGTAGCTGGGTGGAGAGGGCTTGATAGAAATGCCACAGTAGTTCAGACACCACGTCCCTCCTTGACTAGCTGGGCTGGGGTGGGCCGGGCAGGTGGAATAGTGAAAAGTTGTCCTTGGAGTTTCTTTCTTTTTTTTTTTTTTCCTTGAGCTGGAAAAACAAACATTTATTTCTTTTTCTTTTTTTGCTTGCAAAGTCCTTTTTTTTTTTTTTTTTAATTGTGATTTGGGTGAAGATTTACAGAGCAAATTCACTTTCCATACAACAGTTCGTATACACTTTGTCTCATGACATTGACTATAATTTACCACAATGCAATAGCTCCCTTCCCACTTCCTCCTGATAGTTACCTCTTCCCTGTGTC
>NW_006921659.1:6642688-6650311 GCF_000298275.1 Orycteropus afer afer
ATTCTTTTGAATTCCTTATCAGAGAGTTCCAATGCTGCTTCTTCCTCAGGGATGTGTTCTGGATCTGTATCCTGTTCCCTTGTTTCTACCACTTTATCCTGCTTCTTTGTGTGGACTGATGGGCTGTTGTCTCCAAGACATCGTGGAAGATCTCTGAACTGTTTGTGAAGAGCAGTCAAGGGTGATTCAGGCTCTTCTTAGTGGTTTTTTATCATTGGCCCATTGATGGAGAAGGAGGTAGTGGCTCTCGGTCAGTAAGTGAAGTTGCAGTGTGGGTGTAGTTGTGTCTTATGGGTACTGTTTTTTTCTCCCACTCAATTAAACTAAAATTATAACTGAAAAACCATCAAAAAGCTAAAAGCAAATGGACAAAAAATACACCATGTAATCACACAGGAACAGTAACCAACAAAAGGGAAAAAGAAGAAGAAAAAACCAAGAAAACCTTCAATATCTGGGTATAGGGCAATAAGAGAAAAAGGTAGAGAAGGAGAATAATGAAGGAAAAAATGGGAAAAATGCAAAAAGAAAAACAAGGGACAGGGTTGACCACAAGAAAAAAAAATTTGCAACCATGAACAGGGAAAAGAAAAAGAACTGAAAACTAGGACCTGGGAAGGGAAGAATAAAGAATAATAGTGAAAAGGACAAATGTATTAATAATAATAGTAATTTTAAAACAGACGAAAACAAGCAAACTAAGAAACAGAAAAAAGAAAGAGAAAAAATCAGGGGAGGGTAGGGCAGGGCACCCAGGCTCTGCCTGAGCACACAGACTGGGATGGAGTTCCTGCGGGCCAAGAAGGTGGGTGGGAATGGGGGATAGCTGCACCTCAGTTCACCAAGGGGTGTGGGGTATAAGAGTAACAAGGGGAATGTCACACCTTTTCAGTTGTCCAGGTCCGGAGTGTCCTTGGGGTTACTGGCAAGCAGAACCTGTTCTTAAACCCCTGGAATCTTGGAGAGCACTGTCTCTTTAAATATCTAAAATGGTCAAGCCGCTTGTAAACATTCAAAATGGTGGCACCCTCTGGGCAGGCAAAAGTCCACAGCTCAGCCTGCCTTTCTTTTCGCTGGTGCTTTGCATTTTATTCCCCAGCTACCAGAGCAGTCCTCTGTGCAGTCCCTGGCTAGCAGGGCTGATTTTTAGGTTAATTCTTAGGTCCTACCACCTCTCGGCACTCTCCAAGTTGTCTGTGCTGTGCCGTCAGGCTTGCTCAGGATCGCTGCCAGACCACAGCCCATATGTCTCCTTTTTTGGTATTTTCATGCAAATTCTTCTGCTAGTTTGGGTTTAGTCCACTTCTATATTCTTCCCTTCAAGGCTCAGGGATCCAGGATTATCTTCTGTGTCTGTGTTAATTGGTTGCCCTTTTCTTTGTTGAAGAGGGTCTGTGCAGTCTTTCTCCCTATTCTGCCATCTTACCAAACGTTCTCTGGTATTTTTGAAGCTAACAACCAAGTGACCAAATCACAAGAAGAATGAGAGTGCTTTGTCATGACTTACACTTTATGAACCACTATCACCACTGCCTTTTTTTCCCCCCAGAGCTCACAAACCATCTGTTTAATAACACTTCCTGGAATTTTGCCACAAATTTGTAAATTCACTAGTGTATGTTCCAGAATGCACCCTTCTTTTTTCTTTCTTTTGTCCTCTGTTTGAAGATGTTAGTCAGTTGGCAGTCTCCAGCTCCTTTCTCATCTATGAGATGTCTCACTGTCTCTCATCAGCTGAAATAGGCATTTAGGAAGAGCAGAACAGAGATAGGTGCTGCCTCTGTAAAGGTACTCTAGACCTATAGTAGGTCTGCAGAGTGAGAAGGAAGATCTATAGGTGAAATGTCAGAAGATGAAAGACTGATGGGAGCATCAAGCACAATGAGCAAGAAGGCTGCTGATGGGGAGGATGAGAGGTGGAGCAGGGCACAGTTACTGTCCTAAAGTATAACCTTATGTCCAGGATGGGAAGGTGGACAGTCTGGGTAAGGACAGGACATAAGAAGCCTGAGGAAATCTGAATCTCAGGATGATAGCTACATCCCAGTTGAATGGACGTATAGTCCTAAAGATTCCTCTTCATGGAATTTATTTTCATCTTTACAATTTTTAACTTTTTCTATAGTTCTGCTTCCTCTTTGTCTTCTCTTAATAATGTATTATCTTTTGCAAATATTTGCACTTCCTTAATCTCATTTGACATGCAGGCTTTTACATTTTTTAGCCTCTTATTTTTATCATTTTTCCCTCTTTCTGTGCATCCCCACCATTATAGTATATTCTGGGTTTTGGTCTTCCTGGCAAGACTGTTTGTTTCTGAATATTTTTAGATCAGAAACAGCATTTTAAAAGCATGCATGACATGCATAATACACGTGATAATACAGATTTAAGTGTGGAATCCCAAGATAATTTTTATTTTGGTATTCCTCCTTTGTCAGTACTTTCAAATCAAGGACAACATATTATATCTTCACAGTTGTACCTTGTACACAGCAGGTGCTCAAATAGGGCTCAGCAGTGGAGGTGATTATATCTCCCTATCATTTACTCCTAAGGAGCTCTCATGATGCAGTGCCTAAGGCATTTGACTGCTAACCAGAAGGTCGACAGTTCAAGCCCACCAGCCACTCTGAGGGAGAAAGGTGAGGCAATCTACTTCCATAAAGATTTACTGCCTTGGAAACTCAATGTGGGTCACTGTGAGTCTGAATCAATTTGATGGCAGTGGACAAGTGGGTTTAAGGTTTGGGTTTTTGTTTTGTTTTGTTGATATCATTTACTCCTGGACCTTTATGCTGAGCCCTGAGTGAACTTCTTCTGCGGCCACTTATTTTAATGTCTTCCATAAGTAATTATGACTATTGGCAAACTTAATTTTTCAGAGGTTCTCATCACCCTTTAACTATATCTCCACTTAGATCTCTTAGACTCGTGAGAATCTTTTCACTAAACATATTTTTGCAGTGCTTTGTCCTAATACACAGTCTGCGTGTATAAACCATGCCTACTAGTGCTTTCTTTTCCTTGATTCTAATACCATGATGCATTGCCTTTCTGCAAGAATCCTATCACTTTTACATCCATTATATTGACATAATTAAGCAAAAATTGTTTCTTCTAACTCTGATGCATAAGATTATCAGTGAGACAGTCGTGAATTTGTCAGATACAGAATGGGAATTTCAGCAGATGTTCAAAGGTTGACGTCCCTTATCACTGCTGCATCTTCTGCCTGCTTTGTGATGTCCATTAGGAAAGCAGGGTTTGCTTCTACCATCTGGTTAGCAGGTGTGTGATCTCTTCCCATAACAGCATGGCTTCCATTTGTCTCCTTTTACCTTCATCCAGATGTTTTCAACCATGACAAAAATGAATATATTGTTTTGCATTTCCTTACTCTATGTTACTGTTTCTTCAGAACAAGGTGTACCTTGTGTTCCAGAGGAGTTTTCACATTCCTGTACTCTGTGTAGGAGGGTGGAGGGAAACTTGGGATTTCCAGTTTTCCATGTTTTCCAATGACATAAAATGAAACTTAGGCTATTTCACAAATTTGTGTCCATATACTTGGCATCATTCACCCCAATTTCCTCTCCTGCAAAATGAAGTAGGAAGATGAGATTGTGCCTAGGTTTTCTTCTAGATCTTGAAAGTCTTTTGCTAGTTGGGCAGAAGTGGCTGCTGCCTCCAGTTCTACTGAAGCTACTTAGATACCATGCCAGGCTCATCCCAGACAAGGGCTGCCTATCATTTGATTCTAACTCACACCCTCTCCTCCTTCTTCAGTCCCAAGGATTGGTTGAATTTCTTATACTAATATTTAATATAGTAGGTTTAGAGCCTATCTTTATAAGAGTCCTTAAAGACATCAACCACTTGATTCTTTTTAATATTTTAAAAGCACTTTTGAACTACTGTGAACTACTACCTCCATTGCCATGAGACCAGAAGAACAAAATGGTACCTAGCTATCATTACTGAACATTTTAATTAAGGACCCAGTCGATGGAGCCTAGGGAGCTCTGGTGGTGCAGTGGGTAAGGCATTTGACTGCTAACCAGAAGGTCAGCAGTTCAAACCAACCAGCTGCTCTGTGGAAATAAGATGAGACAATCTACTTCCATAAAGATTTACAGCCTTGGAAACCCTATGGGGGTTGCTATGAGTCAAAATTGACTTTGATGGTAGTGAGTTAGGTAGATCCTGATCAAAAAGAGGAACAATGTGGAACAGAATTTCAAAATCTTATAGAAACCAGATTCAGTACAACAGATGACTTGGTGGACACAAAAGAGCATAGTCTGTAACTCCCACTAAATGCCTGAGTGAGACAATGCAAATGTGAGCTGCTGTGGCCCACCGAGGGGATTAGATAGGAATAGGGTGCCTCTGGGCACTCGGCGGAGATAATTTTGCCAACCCACAGAGCTAGAACCAAGCACCTTTGGGCCGAGGCTTACTGGAGAAGTGGGGTACCTCTAGGCATTTTAGTTCCTTTAGAAGCTACAAGAGCTTTGTAACACTTGCTTGAGCAGGGCAGAGGCCAAGAGCCCACAGGGCCGAGAAACCAAGAGCCAGAGGCAGGTGTGCCTGCAGGCACTGCTAAGAAGAGGATGTCCTGATTAAAGAACTGTATCCTGAGTCATTTCTGATTCTGAATTGTAACTGTTACTTCCCTAATAAACCCCATAATCATGAGTATTGTCTGTGAGTTCCCCGTAACCATTGAAAGAATTATAGAACCCAGAAGGGAAGTAAAGAGCGCCCTTGGAGGGACCATTGATGTCAGAATTAGTAAAAATGTTGGAGGGCAGAGGCATGTCTGACCTCCACTTCATCTTCACCTCATAGTAATCAGCCTTAAACTGTTGACCTTAAACTTCTTCCCACCTCACGACGTTAGAGGAGATCAGACGCCATCCCACACCGTTTTTAGACCAAACTTGTGGATCCATTGAGACTGGGGAACCCCCAAATCTATTGCTGTGAGATAATCACTAAGCCTTGAACCAACACTATCCCACAAAGTCATCTTTAATCTAAACAGCAGTTTAGCTCAACTAGTACAGAATGTTCTCTTTGAACAAAGCAAAGAGTTATCTATAATGGGATCAGATTGACATCAGTAACTAAAACACAGAAGTTTAATAACCAAACCAATCACACTGCAGTCAAGTCAGACCCAACTCATAGCAACCCCTCCTTGGGTTTCTGAGGCAGTATCACTATGGAAGTAGATTGCCCAACCTTCTTTCCGGGCAGTGGCTGGTGGGTTTGAACCGCCAGCCTTCTGGTTAGCAGTCAAGTACCTTAGGCACTATGCCACTAGAGCTCCCCAGGAGAAGTTTAGGGACAGAATTTGTACGTTAAAGATGGTGGGACAACGTGGGTAGAGACAATGAGAATGGTAATATAATGGAAAGAATGTAACTAATGTCACTGAGCTGTACATGTAGAAGATGTTAACGTGGGTATATGTTTTGAGAGATGTATTTTTCAACATAAATTTTAAAAAATTAAGGAAAGCACAATAATTTTCTTTAAAAAGCCATTTTGAACAAAATAGTTGTCGGAGGCATACAGTGATATTCTCAAAAAGGTCTCATGAGAACAACACTTATCACTCAAAAGATGTTCAATAAATGGTAAATGATAATGCAGCTGGGAGAACTCAGTCAAATAGTTCACGAAAATCATGATCTGCATCCTAGAGAAGTGAGTAGTGACTAGGGTCTTAAAAGCTTGCAAGAAGCCATGTGAGACACAACTACAGGTCTTTACTTACCAAGAGCGAAACAGTAAAAAATTAACTAAGCTCAGAGAAGAAACAAGTCTACACGAAGTACAATCTCACTTACCCTGCAACCAGAAGAAATAGATGGTGGCAACTACCACCACTGGCCATTCTGATCAGGGTCACAATAGATGATGGTCCCACTATACAATATCCTCTTCCCAGATAGAATGGGAGGAAACTGTAGAGCAGAGCTCAAATTTTTAATTAATTAAAAAAAAAAAAGCTAGACAAACGGAAACAGTAGAAAACAGAGGACTCCCTGATACTATCACCCTAAGACACTCTAAACCTAGAACGGAGCCTGTCCCCTCAAGATCACCTTTGAGTGAAATAGCAGATGGCACCAAAACGAAGGCTATTATCTGTAAGATCGGTGTCTTGCTTAAAATCCATCAGTATGAGACCAAAAGGTCAACAATTACTCAAAAGCAAATATGAGAACGTAAAGAGACAGGGAAACTAGAATACTGGGAATGGAACAAACAAAACACAGAGAAAATGTTGACAATGTGATAAATATAACTAATGTCACTGAACAATTTATGCAGAAATTGTCAGATGGTAACCTAACTAATTGTGTAAACTTTCACCAAAAGCTCAATAAAATATTATTAAAAAAAACCAATTTACTTAACTTTAAGTAAGGAGCTCTGTACAGTGCTTTGTTTCCTCCCTTCTCTTGGTTAATATCTTTAACTGGATCCTCTAGCAGGGGATTTGGACTTAATTTATTTCCGGTGATGCTGCACTTACACAATTATTCAGTTGACTTAATTAGAGATTTAATTATATTAGTGCCTAAAGTGCTGCATCAGAGAAATACACAAACTGATAATTCACCTTTTTCTATTTTCTGTGCTGTTTATCCTACGGCTAAATTGTTTTTTCAAGCTACCAGAGTTGAAGTAGGCATGGAAGTACTTTTAGCCACATCCTAATGTGGAAAGTACTATCCATCAATTTGGGCTCTGCCCAAAATGTAGGCAAAGGCAGAAGTCAAGGTAGACCCATTGCCTATTCTAGTTTGTAGTAAAAATTAGTTTCATTTATGATTTATTAGTTGTATCTAAAAGAATTTCTTTTAAGCCAATAGTTTGTGTTTGCCTGGTAGGAGTGTTCACAGATGTCTGAGAAGAATAATACCTTCCATGAAGGATTAGAGTACTGATAAGTCATGAAATGGATGTTTTATACATGGAAACTAGCAAAACCATGGGAGCCCTGCTATATGGAGAGCAGATTTGAATACTGACTGGAAGTAAGATAGTCATTGGATGAGAGAAACTAACCCTTTTAGAAGTTGGGTAACTTTCAGTGATGTCCTCCTGGATGCTGTTTTGCCCTACCAGAATTACCCCTCATTATAGAGTTAGCTAGGAGCTCTGGTGGCGTAGTGCCTAAGGCATTTGACTGCTAACCAGAAGGCTGGCTGTTCAAACCCACCAGCCACTCCTCAGAAGGAAGATGGGGCAATCTACTTCTGTAGTGATCCTGCCTCAGAAACCCAAGGAGGGATGACTATGAGTCAAAATCAACTCAGTGGCAGTGAGTTTGGTATTTGGTTTTGGTTTATAGGGTTAACTAAGGAGCTCTGGCGGCACTGTGGCTAAAGCATTGCACTACTGAACAAAAAGGTCAGCATTTCAAACTCACCAGCCACTCCATAAGAGAAAGATGTGGTAGTCTGTATTGGAAACAGCCTTGGAATCCCTATAGGGCAGTTCTACTCTGCCCTATCACTGTAAGTCAGAATCAACTTGATGGCAGTGGGTTTTGGGCTTTTGTATATATATATATATATATATATATATATATATATATAT
>NW_006921659.1:6651401-6653801 GCF_000298275.1 Orycteropus afer afer
TGAGTGAGACACCGAGGGACCAGCACTGCTGGGAAAGAGACTGTGAGAGACTGTTGGCTGAGGGATGGTGGGCTGGGAGAGAGGCTGAGCATTTTTCCTGAACTCAAATTGTAGCCTGTGGTGCTTCCCTAATAAACCCCATAATCTGTGAGCTCTGTGTGGCCACCGCAGCAAATTATCGAACCCAGGAGAGAGGTGGTGGGTGCTATGGGAGGAATGGTTGGAGAAAGGGCTGGCCTGGCAGGAATAGGCCTTGGGTTATTGATGATGACTCTGTCTTCCTCTTGTGGGATTAGAGGAGGTCAGAACATGTGGCCTCCTTGGCCTTTTTGCAGTACCTCAAGTCATCCTCACTTTCAGCAAGCAAAGTTGTATCATCAGCATATCTCAGGTTGTTAATAATTCTTCCTCCAATCCTGATGCCACATTTTTCTTCATATAGTCCAGCTTCTCGGATTATTTGCTCAGCATATAGATTGAGTAAGTATGGGGAAAGGATACAACCCTGACGCACTCCCTTCTTGATTTTAAACCATGCGGTGTCCCCTTGTTCCGTTCAAACAACAGCCCCCTGGTCAAGGTACAGGTTCCTTATGACTACAATCAAGTGTTCAGGAATTTTTTCTCAATGTTATCCATAACTTGTCATGATCCACACAATCAAATGCCTTTGCACAGTCAATAAAACACAATAAACATCTTTTGGGTATTCTTTGCCTTGAGCCAAGATCCATCTAATAGCAGCTATGATATCCCTTGTTCCACGTCCTCTTCTGAATCCAGCTTACACCTCTGGAAGTTCACTGTCAATACACTGCTGACAACCGTTTTTGAATTATTTTCAGTAAGATCTTACTTGCGTGCGATATTAATGATACTGTTCGATAATTTCCACATTCTGTGGGATCACCTTTCTTTGGAATGAGTACAAATATGGATTTCTTCCAGTCAGTTTGCCAAGTAGCTGTCTTCCAAATCTCTTGGCATAATTGAGTGAGTGCCTCCAGTGCAGCATCCATTTGTTGAAATATCTCAGTGGGTATTCCGTCAATTCCCAGAGCCTTGTTCTTCACCAGTTCTTGTTCTTTGCCAATTCTTTCATTGCAGCTTTGACTTCCTCCTTCAGTACCATTGGTTCTAGATCATATGCCACCTACTGAAATGGATGAAGATCGACCAGTTATTTCTGGTACAGTGACGCTGTGTATTCCTTCCATTTTCTTTTGATGTTTCCTGCGTCATTCAATATTTTGCCTGTTGAACCTTTCAATATTGCAACTCGAGGCTTAAATTTTTTCCTCAATTCTTTCAGCTTGAGAAATGCCGTACATGTTCTTCCCTTTTGGTTTTTTAACTCTAGGTCTTTGCACATTTCATTATAGTAATTGGCTTTGTCTTCTCGAGCTGCTCTTTGAAACCTTCAGTTCAATTCTTTTATCTTGTCATTTCTTCCATTTGCTTTAGCTACTCTCTGCTCAAGGGCAAGTTTCAGAGTCTCTTCTGGCATCCATTTTGGTCTTCTTTTCTTTTGTTGTCTTTTTAGTGACCTCTTACTTTCTTCATGGATGATGCTCTTGATGTAATCCCACAGTTGTTCTGGTTTTCGGTCATTGGTGTTCAATGCATCAAATCTATTCTTTAGATGGTCTCTAAATTCAGGAGGGATATATTGTAGATCATATTTTGACTCTCGTGGATTTAATTGTCTTTAACTTCAAGTTGAACTTGCATATGAGCAGTTGATGGTGTGTTACACAATCAGCTCCTGGCCTGTTTTTGGCTGAAGATGTTGAGCTTTTCTATTGCCTCTTGCCTCAGATGTAGTCAATCTGATTTCTGTGTGTTCCATCTGGTGAGGTCCACATGTACAGCCACCGTTTGTGTTGTTGAAAAAAGGTATTTGCAATGAATAAGTCGTTGGTCTTACAAAATTCTACCATGCAAGTTCCAGCATTATTTCTGTCACTAAGGCCAAATTTTCCAACTACCAGTGATTCTTCTTTGTTTTCAACTTTTGCATTCCAGTCACCAGTGATAATTAATACATCCTGATTGCATGTTCGGTCGATTTCTGACTGCGGAAGTTAATAAAAATCTTCAATTTCCTCATCTTTGGCTTTCGTGGTTGGTGCATAAATTTGAATAATAATCGTATTAATGGGTCTTCCTTGTAGGCTTATGGATATTATCCTATCACTGACAGCATTGTACTTCAGAACAGATCTTGAAACATCCTTTGTGATGATGAATGCCATGTCATTCCTCTTCAAATCGTCATTCCCAGCATAGATCGTATGGTTGTCTGATTCAAAATGCCCAAAACCAGTCCATTTCAGCTCACTAATGCCGAGGATATCAATCTTTATACATTCCATTTCATTTTTTACAACTTCCAATTTT
>NW_006921659.1:6654176-6741476 GCF_000298275.1 Orycteropus afer afer
AGGGTTAAATACCATGTAAATAAACAAACAATTGCTGTTGAGTTAGTTTCTACTCATGGCAGCCTTAACCCTGTTAGCATAGAACTGTGCTCCATGGGGCTTTCAATGGCTGCATTCTCTAAAGTAGATCACCAGGCCTTTCTTCCAGAGGGTCACTGAGTAGACTTGAACCTCCAGCCTTTCAGATAGCAGCCGAGCACTGAACTGTCTTGTGCCATCCCGGCACTAAATACCATATAAGCCACCATCAGATATTCAGTTGAGCCTGGCTGAAAAAGGTTATAGAGGAATAAGTTAAATAGAATAACCAGAGAAATGCAGAATGTAAAAGATCTACAGCACAGCTAGCCTGGTCTTTTCAAAATGACAAAGATTTTGAAAGAAGAATAACGCATTATAACAAACAAATGCAATGAGAGAGTAAGGGTTGATTGTACTTTGAAAAAAGATAGCTAAAAAAAAATGGGGGGACCAATTGGGGAAACTTGCACATAGACTAGAGATTAGAAAGATATTGGAGAAGTACTGTTAACTTTCCTAGCTGTGGTAGTAGTATTGTTGTTATGTAGGAACATGTTGTCATCCGAGGAGAGGCGTGCCAAGACAGGGTGAAGTATCCAGCAGCCAGTTGTATGCCGGGTCCTACCAGCCCACAGCCTACTTCATGAAGTATTCTGGAAAATTGTGACCCCACAACCATCAGTAGCTTGAAATAGGCCGTGATGGGAATATTTACACCCCAGATGTCTGCAAGTGCTACAACAAGGGCACTTTTTCCCCCCTAGATAGCCAATTTACAGCGTATTACTGCCTGCAGCTTTCTTTCAAATAGTTCAGAAAACAAAAAACAAGCAAAAGCCCTATACACAGAACAAAAAATAGCAAAATATTAACAGTTGTTGAATTGAGGTAAGAGGATTAAGAGCACTTATTATGCTAGTCCAGGAGTCTGCAACTTTTTCTGTAAAGGCCAAGAGTAACTATATGAGGCTTTGCAGGCTATACTCTGTGTGGCAAATGTTCAGCTCTATTGTTCCAGCACAAAAGCAACCAAAGTCAATACTTAAACAAATGAGTGTGGTTGTGTTCCAATAAAACTTTATTTATAAAGTTCCATACCGCCTTGGAAACCCAAGGGATCACTATAAGTCAGTTTCGACTCAATGGCAATGCGTTTGGTTTATATATATATATATATATATATAAATTGCCACTTTAAGTGTACAATTAAATGGACATTAGTTACATTTGCCATGTTGTACAACTATCACTACTATCCATTTCCAAAGTTTTTCATCAGCTCAAACAGAAACTTAGTACCCCTTAGGCAGTAAGGCCCATCCTCTATTTTCCCAGACCTCAGTAATCACTAATAATAATCTTTTGTCTCTATACATTTGCCTATTCTAGATACTTCCTATAAGTGAGATCACACAATATTTGTTCTTTTGTGTCAGACTTAACTCACTCAGCTAATGTTTCCATGCTCATTTGCTAGTCTTTTAACTTTTCTGTACTTTTAAGATATTTTATAATAAAAAAATTTAAGAAAAAGGAACAGTTCAACTTTCTTAGTCTTGTTTTTACAGCCTTTCTGGGTCCCCTGCAAGCTGTGTCACACAAATCCCTTTTCATTCCCTGGAATACTCTGCACTCTTTGGTCACCTCTGTGCCTTTGCTCAAACTGTTCTCTTCTTTAGAATCCCCTTGCTACTGCCATTTCTATATCTTGTTGTTGTTGTTGTTATTTGCCAACAAGTCAGCCCTGACTCATAGCGACCCTTCCTTGGGTTTCCAAGGCAGTATCATTACGGAAGTAGGAATGCCCAACCTTCCTTCCGAGGAGTGGCTGGTGGGTTTGAACCACCAGCCTTCTGGTTAGCAGTCAAGTGGCCTTAGGCACTATGCTACCAGAGTTCCTTTTCTATATCTAGTTACCACTATTCTCAAGACATGCCTCAGATCCCACTTGCTTTGTGAAGCCTTCTTGAATCTCTTCCAATTAAAGTTGGTCTCTCACTCTTTTGAGCATCCATATTTGTACCTTGGTTATGCATCTTTTCACAGTATACTCTTAATTAGCTCCTGACCCATAAAGCAAAGAAGGATCATTCTAGTCTTCACATGTAGTAGGTACTTGATTCATACTTGTACAGTGAACATCTGATCCAATCATGCAGATGCCTATACACCTGCATGTTCCAACCTAGAAATCTAGAATGAGAGGATATTAGCCTGTCTATTTTATATTTGGGGAGATTAAAGAGAATGAAAACATGGAAATGTGTTTTCTCTTCCTCCTTCTCTCTCTTTAATCTTCAAGATTATTTAAGACTGATCTAATCCAGGTCCAGCTACCTTCAAGGCTGTTGTGTGTCAAGCCAAAATAGATTTTGTTTTGGTGGATGGAGTAGTTTTCTTGGCGATGGCTAAAGGCTTGAGGAGGGAGAACTAAGTTGTCTAGCATCTGTAGTGCTTTAAACACTGTCAAACACTCTATGCTGTCTCATTTAGTCCTCCCTGACAGTCCTTCAAGGGACGGATATTATCCCCATTTAGAACTAAGAGCAGTTAAATGGCTTCCCTAGAAGTAGAATGGGATTATAATGGTAGAATGGGAGTTTGAATCTGGCTGCCTCTGATACCCATCACTATTTTAGTGCCTTCGCACATTCATTGTTTGGCAAGAGACCAGAGAACCCTAGGCTGAAATGAACCCCAAAGCTGGTATGCACTGTGAAATACCTGGAAGTGCTAAGAGTCATGTTGTTGTTGTTGTTGTTTGCCGTCGAGTCGGCCCCAACTCATAGCGACCCCTCCTTGGATTGCCAAGGCACTATCACTACGGAAGTAGATTGCCCAACCTTCCTTCTGAGGAGTGGCTGGTGGGTTTGAACCACCGGCCTTCTGGTTAGCAGTCAAGTGCCTTAGGCACTATGCTACTAGAGCTCCTAGAACTGCAAGTAGTTTCCCTAAATACATGATGAAAGAAAGAAAGGGAGAAAAACATGACTTGACAAGAGCTAGATGGGGAAGGGACTTCTGTGCCTCCTGAAGGAGCTTGGACTTTTTTCTTAAAGCTTTTGGAAGGCAGTGCAGGTTTTGGAGCAAGATAATATTTGTATCTTTTTTATAAAGATCTCCCTGGCAGCATGGGGGAGGGCATCCAGAGGCACTGAACTGGTGATGGGAAGACTCTTTAGGAAGTGATGCAAACACTAATCCAGAAGAGGGAAGAGGATACCATCGACTAATGTAGTAGCAATGGGGATGCGAGTAGAGGGTAAATTTGAGAGTTGTAAAGGAAATAGAATGGCTACAATTCAGGGACTGTCCAGTCAAGGTGATTAAGGACAACCCTACAGTCTGAAAGGCATAAAACAACAAATATTGATTGATTGATTGATTGTCCCCACTACATATCCATTGCAGATCAGATAGGCACTCATTTGTGGCCACTCAGGGAACCAAGCTGAGAAGCTTCTCCATCGTGGCTAGTTGACATGCCAGGAGGAAAGCTCTGGAGGGTTTCACATAGGCAGTTAAATGCTGCAGCCCAGAAGTGACATGTGTCATTCCCATCTCATGAACAGTAATTTGTCACGTGGTACCCCACACAGACATTGAGGGCCAGAAAGGTCAGTTTAGAGTGGGCAGGAAACACTCCTACTACCATGATGCCTGACTAGATATGGGGGATAAAGGAGAACTCCTAGGTTTTTCTTAGGGAGTTAGGCAGACATTTGAAGCATTCACTGAGAATTAGAAGACAAAATAGGGGTAAGGGAATCCAGACCAAATCATTATAACTTTTTTAATAGGGGAAAAAGACCCCAAATTCAAACAGGTTCAGTAGAGACACTTTTATTAAGCCTTTAGACAGGACAAAACCAATCATCCAGGATGATGTGTACATCAGTATGTACACAGTACAGAAAGTTGAATGGAATCCACTGAGTCATGGCCGTGGGGCTAAGTATATGATAGAAAAGAAAGGGAATCATCACGAAATCATGATTGGTGGCAGATCGATTCATCACTGTTGGAGACAGAACTATGAAATAGGGAAGAGAACCATGATTGAGTACAAACATATGTGAAGATGGAAGAGGGTTCGAGGATTAGTTCTGGGCCTTGACCACCTGGCTCGGTGGTGCTTTGGGTCTTTCACAACCATGCAACCTGAGTCATAACCACAAGGTGGCTACAAAACAATACCAGGACCCCAGCCTTAATTTAAATTTAGAAAAGGACACTTTCAGACAAGTTCCCGACTGCTTTGTGTGAGCATAATCTACTTTCAGCCACACTCTTCCTGACTGCAAACTGCCCTATCCCAGGTTTGTCCTGGAACTTGTCTATGTTGTTGTTATGTGCCGTTGAGTTGACCTGACTCATAGCGACCCCTCCTTGGGTTGCCCAGGCAGTATCACTACGGAAGTAGATTGCCCAGCCTTCCTTCCGAGGAGTAGCTGGTGAGTTTGAACCGCCAACCTTCTGGTTAGCAGTCAAGTGCCTTAGGCACTGAACTTGTCTATGCACAGCCACAATGTTGAAGGTCACAGAGAACTCAAGTGGCATCTGAACTTATGTCAAGATTCAACATGAAGTTAGGGCTCCCACTCCAGACCACAGCCTTCCACAAACCCAAGTGCTTTAGAGTTGTAAGCTCTGATACACTCAACTCAAAAATGTAACCATTTTACTAGTCATTTCCCATCCTAAGAGCAGGATTGGAAGTCATCTCTGTTGGTGAGTTTACTTTATTCTTTAAAAGTGTGTTTTATTTCATTCTCTCTAGTAAAACAAAGTCTTTTAGTTTTTAAAATGAGCCTTCAGATCTAATATGGATCTTTCTTAAATTTTCTTACGAACTATTGTGTCAACATATGGTTTTGTTTTTCAAAGTGATTAGCTAGGATGTCAGTGCAGCCTTCCTCACATAAAAAATCAGGCTGCTGAATTCCAAACGCCAGAGATGCAGATGCCCGTCGCCTTCCTTAGCGCATCCCCCAGTGTGGCACACTTCAAGACACCAAGGGGTGGGAGTCAGGGAGGAGGTGTAATTAGGCTGATCGGAGCCTACTGTGCTGCTCCGGAGCAGAAATCCAGCAGCCTTAGGGGATGCTAGTGCCTCAAGATCTTTTGGGAATGATGTCCTCATTACCTCAAAATAACGCAGCAGAAGCAATGAATCTATAGTGTTTCCTTCTTTCTTTGTTTTCCCACCTTCCCTTCCCGATTTACTTGTGGTGTTTACTGCATACCTTAACAACTGACTTTTATTGTGAATTTGTTTCTTAACAGTTGCGAGAAACAATCAAAGCTGGCAAAGGTGTGACTTCAGCTATTGACCTGTGTCGTTACCATGGAAACAAAGCTCTGGTGGCCCTGGAGAGCTTTCCTCCCTCTGAGGCCAGATCTGCTTTAGAAAACATTGTGTTTGCTGTGACCAGATTTTCATGACACCAAATTAAAAAGACACTATTGTTCGTTTGCTGGAAAAAAAAACTAGGGAATGAGGTGATCAGGAGAGCTTTCAGGATGAAAAAGCTCAATATGTTAAAGATTTTAACGGTATGTACGTTTTTTTTTCCCCTTCCTAAATGAATACTGCCTTCTTTTTGGAACTGCTACAAACAAAATTAGAAGAAAAAAAGGTCAAGCAGTTTTCACTTGTCATGCCAGAAGCACACTTGAGGCTGCAGTAGCAGAAATAATTAATGAGATTTGCTCCTGTGACCTCAGCAAATGGACAGGAAATAAGTCCTTATTGATTGGACCTAGCAAGGATGGCGCCAGGGCGGTGGCCTGTGGTTTCCCTTCTAGAGAGGACAGAGCAAGCTGGGAGCTGCAGGTGTCGAGAAAAACTAGAGAAACGCTGTCAGTGCCAGCCAGAGAGGACTGTCAAATCAAAAACGAGTGACCAGTCTGTCATAACGAAGGATGTTCAACGGATTAAGAAATAAGCTTTGTCTTCTTGCAATTATGTCTCTGTGCTATTTATAAATCCAGTGCGCTGGATGGTTTTTGTAAGATTTTTGTCTTTGCAAAATTGCTGGGGAAAAATGCCAAATATTTTAAGTAGGAGATTAAAATGTTATCAAATGTTAACTTAGCTATATTAGGAATTGCCTGTTTTTCTTTCTTGAAGACCAAATATTTTTCAAACACCATTGCAAAGCACATAACTTTTTCTTTTCCCCAATTGAACAAGTTGCACTTTTCCAATGAAATGTCTTAGCTCGTTAATACTTTGGTTTAGAGAATACCTTTAAGTTTTACAAGTGTCAGTCATATCGTTGTTGAACCGGAGAATTCGTTGGTGAGATTTTTCTTTTAACCTCAGAATGTCAACTTTTGGTCCTGAACCACAGACATCCAATTACAGAAAGAGTATAAGCCATCGCACAGCCCTGCAATCGGACACTGTCTCTGTGTGGTTCATAGGAGATGATTTTTGTGGTTTGCATGCATGCAATCTGAGAACAGCGTTGACAAGAAAGCTGAGTTTACATAAACGATCTAGATTGAGACTCAGCTACCTTTCTTCCTTATGTGGTGTAATTACAGCCCTATCTGGAGACAGCGAACACAGCAAACAGATTTTATTACCTCATTCACTCAAACACTAAGTGAAGTTATTTTAGTTAAATCCCTCCCCACAATAGTTACAAAAGCGTTTATTCAAGGCCCACCATGTGGCATGCAATGAAAAGAAAATGTAAAGCTACAGTTGTTAAAGAATTGTATTATGAAATATTTTTAAGTGTACTTGAAATATTGTAATTGTGCAGTTTCTATTACTACAATGTAAAGGTATATAGATGGAGCTTAAGAGAACAGGGCAGTCTTTTGTTTGAAATGTCTTTCTTTTCTCACTGAGATTGGCTTAATTAGTAACTATGGTTAAGATGCTTTAGATCAAACTGAGTTTTAATCATTAACTTCCACAAAGGAAGAGTAATGCTTTGTCTTCACTGGATGGGCAGGAAATTCAGTGTGCTTTTAGGTTTTATCAAGCACATGGTTCTGTACTGCCAGGCACAGGGCAGGAGCCCAGGGTTCTTCTAATTCCGTCTAATTGCTGGTTTTCTCTGTGACCTTGACCCTGTGAACATCAGTTTCCTCATCTGTAAAATGAGGTTAAATTGGGTAATGGATGGTAATGTTTGAACCATCTTCCAGCTTTGTTTTACTTTGCAAGAATTGATCATTTCTGAGTCTAAATAACAAAGATGAAGTCCCTGAGCGATGTAGAAGGTTAACACACTTGGCTACGAACCAAAGGGAAGGGGTGGTGGTTCGCATCTACACAGAGGTGCCTCAGAAGAAAGACCTGCCCACCTATTTCCAAAACACCAGCCATCGAAGACCCTTTGGAGTGCAGTTCTACTCTGACACGTATGTGGCTGCCATGAGTCAACTGCAGCTGGAAGGTAAATACAAAAAGATGCCCTGCTAGATTCAGCAAGGAGGGAAATGAACCCCAAAAAGAGACGCTGAAGAAATGCAGAAAACTTTAATGGCAAACTTCTTGCTAACCTGCCTCACAGGTGACCTAAACGACTCGCGCTTTCCTGTGCATCCCACCCTGCTCTCTTCTGTTTCAGCACCCACCTTTTTGCTCTCTATAGGGCCTTTCCTCCGTCCCTTTTGTCACTGCCTTCCCAGCTGCCTTTGTGTCCTTTATTCTGTCTCCCTGGCATGTGGGTCCTTAGAGCAGTAACCCACCCTCAATGTTGAGTGACAGAGCTCTGTCCTGGCCCATGGGTGCTTTGCCTGTCTCCACAAGTCATACTTAACAGAGTTCTCACATCCTTAGCACCTTGGCCACCTTTTATAAAACCTAAAGTTGGCAAAAGTATGAAATACTGATAGCCTTTCCCCATGCCCCTTCCCAGGGATATTTACTTATTTATTAGCGCCAATTATGTTCTTGTAGTTTCAATCTCTGAGGAGAAATTGGGGGCGGGGAGATATTCAATAATCCTGCCTCTCAGCCCATGGCCTGGGGATAGCCAATGAAGGCAACGAATAGGTAGAGTTGGTACCCCTAGAATGTTTCCTCCTTTGACACCCCCCTTCCTTTTTTTGTGAGAGCATAGAATTCATTAACCTTTATCCTGCTCTCCTCCACCCCACCCCAGCCAATTCTGAATTGTCTCCTCCAAACTTCACTTACTTCAGGCGCCATTCCCATCCATACTCTCCTCACTTTTCTGTATTAAGTATAATAAAAGCTACATTAGTGAGGGCTCCCAGGTAAAAGGCTCTCTGCTGAGGGAACAACTACATACTTCTTTTAATTCCCATAAAAATTCTCTGGGATAAGTATTGCTTCCTCACTAAGAGATGTAGAAACTGGCAGAAAAGACCAGGGCCCTCTGTCTGACAGACTTGTCCTCACCCCCACTTTCCACCTGAAGGTCCTTTCAGATAGTGCCTCTTTCTCCCTCCCTTGCTCCTCCTTCTGACTCCAGGCAGAATCTTTACTCATTGCCAAAGTCCACAGGCCTGTTGTCTCATATCTCCTTTGTGTCCCTACAGTTGAATCTTCAGTGACCCCTCAGTTGGCTATGAGTATGTTCAGTTCTCTCTGTACCTAAATTAAAAGTCTTCCCTTTGCCCTTTTTATCAGAATGATACATTGTTTTCCTCCCAGCTTTACTAACAAACTCTGTTAACTCCTTAACCTTGCAATTGGTCATTCATTACCAAGTTCTGCCATCTAGACCAACGCCAACACCGTAGGCACTCAAAGTTACTTGTTCGACAAATGTATCGTGCCTTTCACTGCACTCCTCTACTGAGAACCTTCAAGTTCACAGACGATGTCCTGACTGCAGAGTTTGCACACCGTTTCCATGTGCTCGGTTCCTCCACTTCTCTGCAGCTTTCTGATTGCAAGCCCCAGCTTTCCCCTCAGCTCCTGTGGGCCCCCTCTTCCCTGACTCTTCCTCCAAGTCTGATATGGCTCTTTCTTACTAGAGACATTCCTTCCCTAAAAATACAAATTATTTTTTCTCCTGAAACTACAAAGCAGCTTCTTGCCCCACTAAATCCCCTTCCTTTAAGTTCTCCAACTTAGAAAAATGTTTTCTGGCATGAAAACAACGTAAAGTAGAGCCATATAGTGAACTGTTGACCATTCATGGTTAGTTACTTTGAGAGAAGATAAGGATTATGACTGCTATTAAATGCTTTAACTTTGTTGTTTTACTTGATAACATTTTTTTTTTTCAAGTTTTCTTGGTCAAGGGTCTTATGCTTCAATGTTTGAAACTTTGTCTTATCTCTAACAACATTATTTCTATAGCCCAGGATGTGTGTGACACTTCCAAATTTAGGATAAATGACATACATTAGAGCAAAATGCTCCACAAAGATGCAGATGTTTGTTTAGGCCCAGCATATACAACATGCTGAACTCAAGTGACCACAAAGTCATCTGAATAATCCATGATAATCTCCTTTCAAAACCTGATAAATAGCTAGCTGTACCAAAGATCTCCTTGGATGGCAGGGATTGGAAGAATGGCATTTAACCAAAACAACCACCAAAGGATACCTCCCCGCAGCCCCACCCCCACCCCCCAAGACTCTAGCTAATCAGCAGGCTCGATCTGATAAGGAGGACCTTGCTCTTCAGAAAACCCTGTTGGTACTCCTGGAGTTCTTAGTTACAGGAAGATCCATCCTTTCCTGCCTCTTCATTTGTTTTCCCACTTTGAAATTCCGTTATTCTGATCACCTTTCTAACCAATCGAAGCTTCAGCATCTGCCTTTAGAACTGTGACGACTGCCTCTTAGAGAAGGCTTCTCACAGATTAGGTTGGTTTGGGATGGGTTTTATAATCCATTGACTATAATTGAATAACTGAGGACACAATTACCGTTTTTTAAGAAGTTTGAAATTAAACACATTCCATTGTTATTAATAGTTTCCATTGTTGTTGTTATGTGTTGTTTCAGTTACTGTCAGTCACCTCCGGCTCATGGCAACTTTATGTGTAACAAAACGAAATATTGCCTAGTCCTTGGCCATCCCACAATCCTGAATCTGTTTGAGCCCATTATTGCAGGCACCTTGTCAATTCATCTCATAGAAGGTCTCCCTCATTTTCACTGATCTTCTCTCTGCCAAACATGATGTCCTTTTCTAATGATCCATTACTGTCAATAGTATTTTATTAATAATGAAGTTGTTTGTACCTTCTTTTAAAAACACAATGCAAGTGAACAAGATAATCATTTACCTTTTTTTCTTCTTCTGACGTCATTCCTAGTTCTTCCTCAAATTAACTGTGTTATTCTTTCAAAATGGGTTCTGCCTTCCCACTAGACAGATAAGGAACTTCTAAAGGTGTCTTAGTAAGAGGTGTCACTCAGGAGAGTTTGGAGAGGCCAAAACTGATAGTGGGATCCGCCCCTCTCTTCCAACCAGCTACCTGCTCTCAGAGCCCTGAAGTGCTACAATTAGGTCTCTGTTGGTGGAGGAAAGTTTCTTTCTCTTCTGTAGAGACAGAAAGCTCCTTAGGCTTTCTTTCTTTCTCTTTCATTTTGGAAATGTTGGCTCTATCTTTATGGAAAAGCTACATCAGTTTACTCTCAACTGGGTCTGCTCCCGCCTGATACCGTCACTGACATCTTGTGAGTGAGCAGGTGTGTGGGCTCTCCATTCCCTCAGATGTTAAGGAAGCTTGATTTTACTTTTTAACACACAGAAATTTTGGAAAATTGAAAAAATTAATCATTCACAAGCTCACCACCCGAACGTAATCGTTATTACCATTTCATTTGTATTTCTTCCAGCCTTTTCTCTCATGCATCTTTTTTGCATGGTTGCTATTATAGTATAAATTCAACTTTGGGTCCGGCTGTTTTTACATAATCCATCATAAACATTTTTCCATAGTGCTTCAGCCTTCGTAGCATTGTTAATGGGTAAAATTAATATAGCTTAAATTCTAAATAAGGCATCTGAATTTCTATTCTTGGTTGGTTTCTCTGATGTGAGTATATGGTAAGTGCTTTGTAAGTCACCCTCCCAGCCTGCTATTTACACAGTTTTCAACTTGGAAAACTAGTTTCCCTACAGATTGTCCTATGCAGCAAGTTAAAACTGGAACAAATTCCCTTCAAATTCATCTTCTTGGTAGATGCAGCTTTGGTAGCTCCTCATTCCTGCAAGATGATGCATAAAATGAAATCACATGTCTATATATATTCTTCTTGCTTTGCTATAAGTTTTCAGCCAGCCACACTTCAATGTAATGACTTCTTTCCTGCCCAGATTCACAGTCAATTGGCATAGCTTGTGCTTTCAGCCAAGACTGCGGGAAACCATTCTGTAAGTGATGAGAAGTCATCCTGGTTTCTTCAAAGGCTTACTCACTGCCTTTGAGTCGGATCCGACTCATAGCAACCTTCCTTGGGTTTCTGAGTCAGTATCACTGTGGAAGTAGATTGCCCAATCTTCCTTCTGAGCAGTGGCTGGTGGGTTTGAACTGCCAACCTTCTGGTTAGCAGTCAAATGCCTTAGGCATTATGCCACCACCAAATCTCCTCTTCAAAGGCTTAGGAGAAGGAAACTCTTAAGATTTGTTCTAAGAGAAACAAAATAATCTTTATCTAACTCATATCTCTTGTGCTCTAATATTATGAGCCTATTGTGTTCTGTTCTTACTGTCTTGTTTTATTTTGGACTTTTTTTTTTTTAGCCTTCAAATGAACTAGACAACATCGCTGCATTTACAGTCTTTCCTTCTAAAGTAATCATTGTAACTTTACTGTTTGCATGATCTTCTCATTCTCTAGGCATTTCAGTGATGTTCCCTTGTTTGTCCCCTTATGTCATGAATTGCACAGTAATTTAAACTCACTTGTGTAGAATATGACCAGTTTATTGTAAGCTTCCCAGTTGCTGGTAGTCCCTGGGTGGTACAAACCTTTAACACACTTGGCTGCTAACCAAAAGCCTGGCTGCTAGAGTCCACCCAGAAACACTTTGGAAGAAATACCAGGTGATCTGCTTTTTAAAAATTAGTCATTGAAAATGCTATGGAGTGTCATTCTACTCTAACACCTATGGGGTCGCCATAAGTAGGAAATGACTACAGCGGTGGTTTTTCACTGGTTTCCTAGTTTCTACCTGAACAAGGGGATGGTTTAAAATCAGGAAGGGTGTGTGTCAGGGTTGTATCCTTTCAACATACTTATTCTATCTGTATGCTGAGTAAATAATCAGAGAAACTAGACTATATGAATATGAAAAAGAATGTGGTGTCAGGATTGGAGGAAGACTCATTAACAATCTGTGATATGCAGATGACACAACCTTGCTTGCTTAAAGTGAAGATGACTTGAAGCACTTAGTGATGACGATTAAAGACTGCAATCTACACTGTGGATTACACCTCAACATAAAGAAAATGAAAATCCTCACAATTGGACCAATAAGCAACATCACGATAAATGCAAAAAAGACTGAGGTTGTCAAAGATTTCCTTTCACTTGGATCTACAATCAACACTTGTGGACACGGCAGTTAAGACACCGTCATATAGCACTGGGCAGATCTGCTGCAAAAGAGCTCTTGAAAGCGTTGAGAAGCAAAGATGTCACTTTGACTAAGGTGTGCCTGACCAGAGTCATGGTATTTTCAGTTGCCTCATATGCATGTGAAAGCTGGACAATGAATAAGGAAGACTGAAGAGAGCTGATGCTTTTGAGTTGGGGTGTTGACGAAGAATACTAAAAGTACCATGGACTGCCTGAAGAACTAACCAACCATCCTGGAAGAAGTGCAGCCAGAATGCTCCTTGGAAGTGAGAATGGAAAGGGTCAAAGTGACCATTCCCTGGAGAAGGATATCATGCTTGGTAAAGTGTAAAGTGGAGGGTTGTCAAAAAAGGGGAAGATCCTGCACAAGATGGATTGACACAGTGGCTGCCATAATGGGCTCAAGTATAGTAAAGATTGTGAGGCTGGTGCAGAACTGGGCAGTGTTTCATTCTGTTGTGCATACGGTTGCTATGAGTTGGAGCCGACTCAACAGCATCTAACAACAAAAACAACAAGCCATTCATCTAGTTCTAAACCATGCTTTTCTTTCCTTTCTACCTACCTTTTTCAGAAGAAAAAGAAAAGTAAGAAAGAAAGAAAAGTGTGGTAGTTCAGTTTGTGTGTCAACTTGTCTGGGCCTGGTTGAGTGGCTGGGCAGCTGGATGTAGTATTCCCCATGATGAGACTGGTAATCAACTCCATGATGGAATCTACTGTGAGCAGCTGAGTAGCTGCCTTAGGGAATGTGCTCTGCTTGCCATATATAAAAAGAAGCCTTGGAGAATGGTCTCTAGCTTTTGGCACACTTGGACCCTGCATGTGGCAATGTCATTGTTCAGCAGCCTGCCATGCTCTGCCGACCTTGGGACTTACAAAGGACTTAAATTAATGGCCTGCCGTGTGGTTTGGTAACATTGGGACTGTGCCATTTTATTTGTCGACCTTGGGCTTGTTAGCCTCAGCAGCCAGTAGCTGCCTGAGTGAAGAGGTGCCTCTAGCTTCAGTGAGCCAGGAGCAAGAGGCAGGGCTGAAGCCCAAGGTCAAGGGGCTTTCACCCAGCCCCTAGAGCCTGGCACTTTGAACTTGGACTTCTAGCCTCCCGAACTGTAAGAGAATAAACTCCTGTTTGTCAAGCCGTCCCATTTGTGGTATATTCTTGTCAGAGTGGCACTAGGTAACCAGAACAAAAAGAAAAGATTAAAATTGCTTTAATTGCATTCTTTTTAAAACAACTCTATTGAAGTATAACTTACATGCCATAAAATTCATTTTTTTAACAGTATTTTACTGTGTTTTCGGTCAAAGTTTATGCAGCAAATTCAGTTCCTCTTTAACTGTATCTATACAAATTGTTCAGTGACGTTGGTTACATTTTTCACAATATGTCAGCATTCTCATTACTTCCGTTCTAGCTGTTCCATTTACAGTAATCTGGTTTCCCTGCTGCTCACTCTTAACTTCTCATCTTTGCTTCAGAGTAAATATTGACCATTTACATTCATTTATTTTAAATGCACAATTGAATGATTTTTAGTAACTGTACAGAATTGCGCAAGCATCACTGCAACTTTTAGGACAAAAGGATTCCATCTGTAGTCAATCCCTACTCCCACCCTCAATTTAGGCAACCACTGATCTACTCTTTGGGAGCTCTGGTAGCATAGTGCCTAAGGCGCTTGACTGCTAACCAGAAGGCTGGCAGTTCAAACCCACCAGCCACTCCTCGGAAGGAAGATGGGGCAATCTGCTTCCATAGTGATACTGCCTTGGAAACCCAAGGAGGAGTAGTTATGAGTCGGGTCCGACTTGACAGCACATAACAACGACAACAATAATCTACTCTTTGTCTCTATAGATTTGACTTTTCTGGACATTTTATATAAATGAAATTATGGAGTATGTAGTCTTTTGTGTCTGATTTCTTTCAGTTATCATAACATTTTAGGTTTATCCATGTGGCCACATGTATCATTACTTCATTCCTTTTTATTGCTAAACAGTATTCCTTTATTTGAGTATATTACATTTTGTTTGTCTATTCACTAGTTGACTGACATTTGGATTGTTTCTACTTTTATCTATTATGAACAATGCTGCTATGAATATTCACATACAAATCTTTGTTTTAATGAATGAAATATATTTTCATTTCTCTTGGGCAGATCTCCAGAATTTAAATTGCTGGGTCATATGGGGGAGCTCTGGTGGTGTAGTGCCTAAGGCACTTGACTGCTAGCCGAAGGCTGGTGGTTCAAACCCACCAGCCACTCCTCGGAAGGAAGATTGGGCAATCTACTTCCATAGAGATACCACCATCTTAGAAACCCAAGGAGGGGTCGCTATGAATCAAATCGACTCCATGGCAGTGAGTTTGGTTTTGGTTTTTTGGGTCATATGGTAAATTTAAGGAACCCTGGGGGCACGATGGTTAAGTACTCATCTGCTAACCAAAAGGTTAGTAATCTGAACCCACTAGCCATTCCACAGTAGAAAGATGTAGCTGTCTGCTTCCATAAAGATTACAGCCTAGGAAAACCTATGGGGCTGGTCTAGTCTGTCCTATAGGGTACTATGAGTCAGAATTGACTTGATGGCACGTAACAACATCAGTAAATCTATGTTTAATCTTTTAGAAACTGCAAAACTGTTTCCTGAAGCAACCATATCATTCAGGAATATGTGAGATGCCCAGTTTCCTCACACCCTTGCCAGGCCTCGAGTCTTAGTTATCTAGTGCTGCTATAACAGAAATGCCACAAGTTGGGTGCCTTTAAGGAAAAAAATATTTTCTCACAGGAGTCTGAAAGTCCCAATGCAGGACACCAGCTCTAGGGGTAGGCTCTTTCTTCTCTGTGCGCTATGGGAGAAGGTCCTTGTCTCTTTCCAGCTTCTATTCCTAGGTTCCCTGGAGATCACTTAGTATCTATCTTCCCCTCTATTTTTGTTTGCTTGCTTCATCTATTCTTTTATATCTCAAAAGAGATTGATTTAAGACATAACTTACCCTAATAGTTCCTCATTAACATAACAAACAAAATCCATTCCCAAATGGGATTATAACTGCAGGTACAGGGGGTTAGGATTTACAACACATTTCTGGCGGGGGCAGGGGGGCGCAGTGAATTACTTGGTATGGCTTCTCTAGCCATGCCCTTTGTGACTCACCAGATTACTGGGTGGTGGTGGTGGTGTTATATGCCGTAAAGTTGGGCCTGACTCATAGTGACCCCTCCTTGGGTTTCCGAGGCAGTATCACTACGGAAATAGATTGCCCCATCTTCCTTCCAAGGAGTGGCTGGTAGGTTTGAACCACCAGCCTTCTGGTTAGCAGTCAAGTGCCTTAGGCACTACACTACCAGATTACTGGGTAGAACCGTGCAGATAAATTGTATGGAACTCTCATGTTGGGATTGGTTAGTTTTGTCACTCTGGCAGGCTTAAAATGAGCCTTCTTAGAGGCAGGAAGGTGGATCTCACTGCCATCGAGAGAGAAGAGGTGAAGTTGGAGTGGATTGCATCCTTGGACCTGAGATCCCTGCACTGGACCTCCTTGGCAGATATTCCCAGGCAGAGACGCCCAGCTGAGAGATGGCAGCAGTGAAACCAAGAGGCATGAGATAGAGCACTAACCTTGCCAGCCTACAGAGGGAGAAAGCTGAGTGCCCTGGGCAGGAAGCTTGTGGGTGGAGTGGTATACGCCTAGGTGTACCTATGGGCAGAGCTAAAAGAGCTTTGTAACACACTTGCCCAAGCAGGGCAGAGACCAGACCAAGAGGCCAAGGGACAGAAAGGCATACCAGAGGGCATGGCAGAGGAGAGACCAAGATGGTTTCCGGACATTGCCAAATGTCCCCTGGAGGGAGTAAAACAACCCCCATTGAAAACCACTGAACTAAATTCATCTTCAGTGCATGTGGATATAGTTGTCTAGAGCCAGTTACTGAAAATACTATTCTTTCCCCTTTTGAATTGTCTTGGCAACTTTGTGGAAACTCAATTGACCATAAACGTAAGGGTTTGTTTCTGGACTCACAAGTCTGTTCCATTGATTTATATCTCTATCCTTATGCTACTACCACACTATCTTAATTACTATAGCATTATATTAACATTTTGAAATTTAGAGATGTAAGTCTTCCAATTTAATTTTTTTTATATACATATTTTGGGAGCTTAAGGCACTTGACTGCTAACCAGAAGCCTGGCGGTTCAAACCCACCAGCTACTCCTTGGAAGGAAGATGGGGTGATCTACTTCCGTAGTGATACTGCCTCGGAAACCCAAGGAGGGGTCGCTATGAGTCGGGTCCAACTCGATGGCACATAACAACAACAACAACATTTGGGGGGGACACAATTCAATCTGTGACAAATAAAAGTACTGAAATAGCTTGATTTACTAGTTACTTTATGGTATTCTGTGGCCCCCAAAAGTCTTTTTCAGATCAGTAATTTAATACCGAATCCTGAATCCCAGGGAACACTGTACTTAGATTTGGAGTTTTTGAATCCAAATTCTGCCACTGACAAGTTATTTAACGTCTCTGAATCTTACATTATCATGCACAAACTTCAATGTTTGTATTTCTATCAGTCTTCCAGGTCAAGGCTTCTCTAAATGGGATCTGGAAATACTCAAGCATCCTGAGCAGCCTGCTAAGTACTGGAAGGTGGGATGCCACCAAATGAACATGCACATTGTCTGGGAACATCTACTTTTTTCCACAAAGTTGAAGTTGGATTATTTAACTACAAATGATTTTTAAGATTTCTTTTTTGTCTTTTTCACGCTATCCCCAACCATAAAATATTCTCTCCCTGCTCCCATGACCACCCCCTCCCTGTGCCCTTCTGATCTGTGCACTCCTGTCTGTCCAGCTTTCCCTCTGTGTGAATGCTACCCCTCTGGTGTCTCACGGCTGATTGCTCCAAGGGGTGCATCTCCCTAGAGTAGGTGGATGCATCGCCCTGGGGTAGATATTCTGCATGAAGGTCTTTCTACTGTTGGGCTGAGAGCCAATCCATGGCAGTGAATCTATTTATAGGCTTGAAGTGTAACCTGGGGCCATAGTCTCCAGGGTTCTACCAGTCTCTCTCTGACCAGTAATTCTGGTCATTTTTGTGTTTTTGAATTTTGTTCCACATTTTCCCTCCCACTCTATTCAGGATCTCCAATTTTGATCCCTCTCCGAGCAGTTGGCATTGGTAGCCAGGCACCATCTAGTTCTTCTGGTCTTGGGGTTGTGAAGGCTGAGGTCCTCATCCTCCATCTTATCTTTGGACTAATTGTTTCCAGATACCTTTGATTTTCTTCACTCTTCTTTGTTCCAGACGAGGGGAGAACACTTGTTGCATATTAGATAGCTGCTCAAAAGCCTTAAAGACCTCAGTAACCACTCACCAAAGTAGGTTGTAGAACAAGTTTTTTATGTACTGTGTTGTGCCAATTGAGCATGGTGTCCCCTGAGACTATGGTCCCAAGCCCACAGGCCTGGTGTTTCTCTCTCTCAGGGTGTTCGGTTGTCTCTGAGAAGTTATTCCAACTCTATCTTCTGTTGCTTCTGTAATGTATGAATCTAATTTTGTAGCACAAGTGCATATGTAAGATTATCTTCAGCCAAATCTATCCTTGGTCTAGGGTATATTCTGTTCACCTACTCCGACCTGATCTTCTTACCTGTCTATGCATTTATCTGTAGCCTGGTGTTTGGTGCTAGTGGTAATGCAATATTGATTTTTAAGAATTTTTATGGCATACTGGATATAGATATTATGCAATTGAATGTAAGATTTGGATTCGTTTTAACATACAATGTAAAGCAAAATAAATTTAAAGTTCATGCTCAAATGCTTTGGATTATCTCCCTCCTTTCCACAACACCCATTGCACTTAATAATAAGTCTTTTGTCCAGTGGTTAAGCACTTGGCTGCTAACCAAAAAGTGGGTGGTTCAAACCCACCACCTGCTCTGTGGGAGAAAGATGTGACAGTAGCTTCTGTAAAGATTACAGCCTTGGGTTGCTGAGTTGGAATCCACTCAATGGCAGTGGGTTTTGTTTTGTTCTGTTTTTGTCCTCTAGTCTCCTTCCCAGAGCCCTGGTGGTACAGTAGTTAAAGCACTCAGCTGTTAACAGAAATATCAGTAATTCAAATCCAACACTGCTCCGTGGGAGAAAGATATGGCAGTTTGCTTCCATAATAGATTGGCAGACTTTGAAACCCTATGGGGCAGTGTCCTATAGGATTGCTATGAATCAGAATCAACTCGACGGCAGTGGGTTTCGTTTTTTGGTTTTAATCTCCTTCTCAGCTCTAGCAGACATTTACTCAGCAGTCACAACCCTTTTTCCTACAGAACCTTAGAATCCTCCACACGGAACTCCAGGCAGCCACTATTATATCAGAGCCAGTACACATATCTATTAGACTAGCCAACAACCACTCGCTTTAACCTCTGTTTTACTATTTTTTGGTGAGTATGTGAAATGAAACTCAAAACAAAGATGGTCTGGTAGCATAGCAGGTAAGGCATTTGGCTGCTAACCAGAAGGTCGGCAGTTCAAACCCACCAGCCCCTCCGTGGGAAGAAGATGAGGCAATCTCCTTCCATAAAGATTTACCTTGGAAACCCAATGGGATCACTCTGAGTTAGAATCAACTTGATGGTAGTGGGTATATGAAATGAAGTCAATGGCCCTGAAAAATCATGATGACTTGATTTTCTCCTAGCTTTTCAACTATTATGTTCTTCCTTTCAGATCATTTTACTTTCTCTACTGTACATGTAAATTATCATGAGGAAGAGAGTGAAAGGCATTGTATAATACACTGACTTTTAAAATTATAAGAATAGTGTCATCCAAGTCTTATATTTATAGATATTTTATATTTATAATTTATATTTTATGTGCTCTTGTTACCCTAATTGCCATCAATGGAAGTTGAATGTCCATTAGCCTGAAAAAAATCCTTTCTAAGTATCTTTGCCAAACAGTTTTTTTTTTTTTTACCTGTTTAAGAAAGGCATTATATGTTATCTCATCAATTATAACGCTTGAGTTTTTTTGAATTATCTTCTCATCATTTTCTATATGTACAGCAAATGAGTGTGAGATGAAGAAAGACAAAGGCACGTAGTAGAGAAAGCAAGTCTCTTTCTTAACAAAATCATTAAACGTCTTTTTTTTTTTTGTTGGCAGTGCCTGACCTGCCAACTTTTTATGATCAGAAGCTGCCATGACAGATTACCTTAATTTGTGTCTAGCTGTTGCTAAGCTATCACCATGGTATCAAGGCACTCAGGCAAACAGAGATGCCTAAAAACAAATGTGGAGGAAGAAAAATTTGTCCCTAGCCCCCTCACCTCTGCTGTCATCTGGTTGAGTAGTTCAGCATCAAAATACTGTCACAGGTGCTTTACAAGTCATAACAAACAAACAAAAAGGCATCTTTTGAAAACCAAATTATTATAGCACATAAAAATAGAATGATGTCTGCCAATTTTTATTTGTCATTTATAAATCATCACTAATCCTTGTACCTACACCTTGTGATGATAGAAACATCCTGCATGGTAATATTTATTGAAGCTTTCCCTCCAGCAGTATAAAACCCCCAAAAAAGACTGCCCTAGTAATTATAATGCATATGTTCATGAAATCAAAATGAATGACATCTTTTTGTTTTGTCTCAATAGTTAAAGTTTTTCAAATAGCTTTTAAACTATTACATTCTCATAGATGATTCAGGCAAAATGTCCTAGTGTGAGCTTTATCTTTAAAATGGTATGAATATAAATAGCACTCCCCAGTGCTTCATCTGAGTTCTGTTCTTCCTTTGCCTTTCCACATATACACAGTAAGAGATTATTTAATCCAGGGGCAATGGCTACATGTCCTTAAAAGTGCCCATCAACACTATCAAAATATGTTTATAGACTGGATGCATCACTTGTTTACCCAAATGGTAGCATAAATATCTGTTTTAGGAAGTTTTACCATAAGTCTTTCTATATGATTGAATCCTTAAGCAAGGCTATGATTAGGAAATAAACCACTTTCCCACTTGGCTAGTTCTGATGAAAGCTTTCCAATTTAAACATGGTGTTTGAACACTTCTTCCATTCAAAGCAGGTGCCCATCAAAAAGCAATTTCTGTTTCCAGTATGTCAGCTGTACTATTTATAACCTAGTTAACAATGCCAACTAGAGGCAGTAAAAGGTGTGTATTTCGTATGCAAATTCCCAGCAATAATTTCTACAATTACATATAGTTGCTTGCTCTATTATGTTTAACATCAGCATTAAAGAAAAGGAGTATGTGAAAGAGAAATTAGTACTACAATTGCATTTTTGTATTCCTTAAAGTGTCTCATTGAATTAATTGTGGTTGCTAGTTGCTGTTGAGTCGGTTCTGGCTCATAGCTACCCTGTGTACAACAGAATGAAGCCCTGTCTGGTCCTGCACCATCCTCACAATCGTTGCTATGCTAAAGCCCTTCATTGCACCCACTGTGTCAGTCCATCTCATTGAGTCTTCCCCTTTTTCAGTGACCCTTTACTTCACCAACCATGCTACTCTTCTCCAGGGAATGGTCCCTTCTGGTAACATCACCAAAGTACAAGAGATGAGATCTGGCCATTCTCACTTCTAAGGAGCATTTTGGCTGCACTTGTTCCAAAACAGATTTGTTCATTCTTCTGGCAGTGCATGCTATTTTCAATATTCTTTGCCAGCACCACAATTGAAATGCATCAATTCTTTTTTGGTCTGTCTTATTCATTGTCCAGTTTTCACATGCATATGAGGCTATTGAAAATACTATGGCTTGAGTTAGATGCACCTTAGTCTTCAAAGTGACATCTTTGCTTCTTAACACTTTAAAGAGGTCTTTTGCAGAAGATTTGCCCAGTGGAATTTGATGTCTGTTTTCTTGACTGCTACTTCCATGGGTGTTGATTGTGGATCCAAGTAAAATGAAATCCCTGACAACTTGAATCTTTTCTCCATTTATTGTGATGTTGCTTGTTGGTCCAGTTGTGAGGATTTTCATTTTCTTTGTGTTGAGATGTAATCCATACTGAAGACTGTAGTCTTTGATCTTATCAGTAACTGCTTCAAGTCATCTTCACTTTCAGCAAGCAAGGTTGTGTCATCTGCATATCACAGGTTGTTAACAAGTCTTCTTCCAATTCTGATGCGGCATTCTTCCAGCTTCTCGGGTTATTTGCTCAGCATTCAGATTGAATAAGCATGATGAAAGGACACAACCCTGATGCACACTTTTCCTGATTTAAACCATGTAGGATTCCTTTTAAAGTATAAAAGAGGAGTCCCAGCTTAGAGTGGACATTTTCACAGATTGTGACATTGATGACCCGTTACAGTAGCTGTTCATGTGAAGAAAGTAGTTGTAGGCCATGAACTGTCCAAATTTTTGTTTTACCCAACAGTCCCGTTTGCCACTTCTTTGTCTTTCCAGACTCTTTGATTCTCCTGGAAACCATCCACAGAGAGAGAAGTGAAAACCAGATTAAGTTCATGCCTTCATTTCACTGACATTTATTAAGTGTTACTATGTACAAAGCCCAGTCTTGGATATAAAACTGAATCGTATACTAAGATTATTGGTGTCTATCCCACGATATATGTGGCCTTCTTGGAATCGGGTTCTTTTTGAAGGCAGTGGTTCAAATTCCAGCTTCTCTGCTGAATGTGACCTGGGCAAATCTCCTTAAGTTTCTCTTTCTTTTCTTAAAGAAATGTGGACAGCCATGCTTACTAGTAAAGAGGCAGCTATGCCTGAAACGCAAGGAGCTTTGGTGGTGTAATTGTTAAGGCATTTGGCTGCTAACCAAAAGGTCAATGGTTCAAACTCATCAGCTGCTTCATGGAAAAAAACATGAGGCAGTCTGCTTCCATAAAGATTTACAGCGTTGGAAAACCAACGAGGGTCACTATGAGTCATAATCAACTTGATGGCCGTGATTTTTTTTTTTTTTTTTTTTTTAAGCAGCAATCATTGTACATAACTGCTCAAAGGGCATGGGGACAGTTGCCTCCTCCTCTGACCTCCCCTAACTTCTTGAGGGAGAGACAGGATCACCAGCCCAAGGCTGATTCCTATAAGACCAGACACATGTCCACCCTTCAACCTTTTTACCAATTCTGATACCAGCCATCCCTCCCATTATAGTCTCCACTTCTCTGCTGGGTTTGGTAATTAGTTGCAATGGCCATACAGAACTCACAGGCAATACTCACAATTCAGGGGTTTATTAGGGAATGACAGGTTACAATTCCTGTTGAGAAATAATCAGCATACAATTCTTCAGTCTGGACAGCTTCACCTCAGCTACTCCCAAAGCCACGCTGTGCCCAAAGCCATGCCTCTCTTTGGACCTTGGCCTCTCAGCCGGGCCTACAGCCTGCTTTGGCAAGTGTTGCAAAGCTCTTTTAGCTCTGCCAATAGGCGCACCCCACTCCACCAAGCAAGCCTCCAGCCCGAAGGTGCTCAGCTTTCTCGCTCAGTGGGCGGACAAGCCCACCACTATCTCTGTTCTCTCTGCCATCTCCCTGCCTTTGTCTCACTGCAGGGATCTCAGATCCATGGACGCTCTCCACTCCTGGCTTTTTCCCTTTCATGGCAGTGAGATTACCCCCTTCTACTTCTATGAGGTCTCCTTTTAAGCCTAGTGGAATGACAAAACTGACCAATCCCAACATTAGGATTTCATACACCTTATTTCCATGGTCCCGCCTCCCAAAGGTGCCACGTACCTTAGTTTACATTACTGACAAGTTATTCTATTCCCTTGGTAGGCTGCAAGCACTTGACTGCTAATCAGAAGGCTGGCGGTTCAAACCCACCAGCCACTCCCCAAAAGGAAGGTTGGGCAATCTGCTTCCGTAGTGATACTGCCTCGGAAACCCAAGGACAGGTCGCTATGAGTGGGATCCGATTTGGCGGCAGTGAGTTGAGTCTTGAGTTGACCCAGTCATCTGATGTGAGTCACAAGACCATGGTCCAAATGTTGCTGTTGTTGTTATGTGCCGTCAAGTCGAACCTGACTCATAGCAACCCCTCCTTGGGTTTCTGAGGCAGTATCACTACGGAAGTAGATTGCCCCATCTTCCTTCCGAGGAGTGGCTGGTGGGTTTGAACCACGAGCCTTCTGGTTAATAGTCAAGTGCCTTAGGCACTAAGCTACCAAATAATTTACTGTACCACAATATCACCAAAATTGACATGCAATAAATCCTATTAAACCCATTATGAGCGAGATGATTCTGACCATTAGCAACCCTATAGGACAGAGTAGCACTGCCCCCTAGGATTTCCAAGGCTGTAAATCTTTCCACAAGCAGACTGCTTCATCTTTCTTCCACAGAGCTTTTGGTGGGTTCAAACAGCCCATTTTTTGGTTACCAGCTGTTCCAGTTACCTAGTGCCATTCTGACAAGAATATACCACAAATGGGATGGCCTTAACAAACAGGAGTTTATTATCTTACAGTTTGGAGGCTTTAAGTCCAAGTTCAAAGTGCCAGGCTCTAGGGGCTGGGTGAAAGCCCCTCAACCCCTGCCTCCTGCTCCCAGCCCACTGAAGCTAGAGACATTTCTTCACTCAGCAGCTACTGGCTGCTGAGGCTGACAAACCCAAGGTTGACAAGCAAAAAGGCACAGTCCCGATGTTACCAAACCACACAGCAGGCCATTAATTTAAGTCCATTGTAAGTCTCAAGGTCGCTAGAGAATGGCAGGCTGCTGAACAACAACATGGCTCCATGCAGGGTCCAAGCATGCCATAAGCTAGAGACCATGCCCAAAGCTGCTATTTATACACAGGAAGCAGATAACATCCCAAAGTCAGCTTCTCAGCTGCTTGTGGTAGATCCCACCATGGAGGTGATTGCCAGTTTTTCATGGGGAATAACTAGCACCAGCTGCCCAGCCACTCAACCAGGCCCAGCCAAGTTGACACACAAACATAACCACCACAATTGGTTTGAACACCCCATTTTTTGGTTACCAGACAAGCACTTTAACCAGTGTGCCACCAGGGCTCCCTTAAATGCTATTTAAGGAAATACGTTTTTATAATAATGAAAGAAATAAAAATTAGAGTAACAATGAAGGAAAAATAGATTTACAAACTCTAATTCAAAAAAATATAATGAGAATAGGTTTAGAGACTTCTTTTAATGTATAGGACAGTATAAGGTGAGAAAAGATCTAAAAAAGAGATGATTGGAACCCACCCAGGGGTCTATCTATATTGTTATTGTTGTTGTTATGTGCCGACAAGTTGGATCCAACTCATAGCAACTCCTCCTTGGGTTTCCAAGGCGGTATCACTACGGAAGTAGATTGCCCAACTTTCCTTCCGAAGAGTGGCTGGTGGGTTTGAACCACGAGCCTTCTGGTTAATAGTCAAGTGCCTTAGGCACTACACTACCAGAGCTCCTCCTCTATAAAAGTCAACATTTAAAGGCTGAAGAGCAAGCGTAGAGTTTGCCACCTGGAAAGTTACGGGACTGGAGGGAAACAGTATCCACAAAATGTTGTCTCTGGATCACTTGCGTCAAAATCAGAAGCTTGCACGAGAATTGGAGCTTTCTTTTTACTGAGACCTGCTGAACCAGAAAAGGAGCCCTGGAAGCCCAACAGGTAAGCAGTTAAGTAACAGATATGTTGGTGCTCTGACCCTACCCAGCACCTTTACAGGAGAAAGACCTGGCTCCTGTAAACATTACAGCCTAGAAAACCGTGTGGGGCAGTTCTGCTGTGTCACATGGGATCATTATGAGTCAAAATCAATTCCATGGCACCTAACAACACTAACACTGAACCAGACTCTCTGAAGGTGAGGACCAGCAATCTGCACTTCTAAGAGGCTTCCAGGTAATTTTCACATGCATTTCCCCTTTAGATCCACTGAGTGCATGATTAACTTCTAAGGTTCTATTAATGCCTAATTCTTAGTGTGGTGCAGTGGACAGAGCATAGCCTTTGAGTAAGACAGACTCCGGCAAACTGGAGTGTTTAAGATTTAAGCCAGCAAAAAACAAAAAAAAAGAATCTATCCAATCTAAAGCAGAAAGATGGAAAAGAAGCATAAAATGTGTGGTACATGAAAAATTTGGAATGAAATGATAGGAGTAACTATGGCTAGTGCAATGAATTTAATACATATAAAATCCATCAATTAAAACATGCAAAAAGGACATTGGGGTGTCATCTTTTGACCTCTTGCAATCTCATGAGTGGGAAACAGAGTCACCATTGACAGCCCAAGGCTTATTCCTATGAGGCCAGACATACTTCCACCTTCCAATCTTTTTACTAACTTTGACACCAGCCATCCCTCCCATGACACTCACTACTTCTCTACTGGGTTCGATAATTTGTTGCAGTGGCCACACAGAACTCACAGACAATACTCATGATTATGGGGTTTATTAGGGAAGTAACAGGCTACAACTCAGGTTCAGGAACACACTCAGGATACAGTTATTCAGTCAGGACAGTCTCCCCTCTGCTATGCCTCTTGGCATGCTTCTCTGTCCCTTGGCCTCTCGGCCTGGCCTCTGCCCTGCTTGGGCAAGTGTGTTACAAAGCTGTTTTAGCTCTGTCAATAGGGTACAACTACGTACAGCCCACTCAGCCAGCAAGGCTCTTGCCCAAAGGCACTCAGCTTTCTCGCTCTGTGGGACAGGCAAGCCTGCTGCTCTGTGTCCTGCCTCTTGATCCCACTGCCACCATCTCTCAGCCAGGCATCTCTGCCAAGGAAGTCCACAATAGGTAGGGACCTTGGATCCAAGGATGCAATCCACCCCAACTCCAGGTCTTCTCTCTTCATGCAGTGAGATCCCCCCCTCTCTGCTTCTGAGAGGGCTCATTTTAAGCCTAACAGAATGACAAAACTAACCAATCCCAACATCAGAGTTCTACACACCTTGTTTGCACAGTCCCACCCAGTAATCTGGTGGGAGTCACAAGGACTATGGCTAGAAAAGCCATACCAAGTAATTCACTGCACCACAAAAAAACAGACTCCCATTTGGATTAAAAAGCAAGACCTAATAATAAGTTGTCTAAAAGAGAAACTTAAATCAGAAAGACCTATGATCCAGCAATATCACTCCTAGGTATGTATCTAGAGCTATAAGAGCAGCGACATAAATAGACATGCACACCTGTGATCATTGCTACATTATGCACAATATCAAACAGATGGAAACAATCTAAGTGACTATCAATGGATGAATGAATAAACAAACTGAGGTACATACGTACACTGGAATACTACCCCACCAAAGAATAACAAGGAGTCTGTGAAACATTTTTAACATGGATAAATCCAGAGGACTTTATGCTGAATGAAAAAGTCAATCAAAAAAAGACAAATACTGTATGGTACCACTATTGTTTAAAAAAAGAAAAAAAGAGTAAATATACATGAAGAAAGCAAAGTTCTTTGATGGTTACCAGAAATGGGAGGAAGAAGGAGGGGGAATCATTTACTAGACAGTAGACACTTGTTACTTTTGGTAATGGGAAAGACAAGACCAAATATGGATGAAATCAATGCAACATGACCCAGGAAAATAAAGACGCTAAGAAGAATATGAGAAAAAGGGATAAGTATGGTAAACGCTCTAACATATACAATTCTGCAACAATAGTAAATACAACCAAAAAATATGTGCAGTAATGTGGACACATGTGGACAACTATGTGTAGAGAAAGCTACACATGAATATGTGTATAGATGCATGTGCATGTACACGTGTATCTACAAGCGTACATTCAAGTTATACATACAAGTATATACATACTTGTGTGTGCTGCACATATATCCACATATATAAGAACCCACATGGAGGACACAGTTATGGAGGCTTCCTATACATATCCAAACAACTTGCAGGATTGGTTTACTGGCTCAAGGGACTTAGGACTGTGGTCTCTGGGGACAACTGGCATAACATAGTTCACGAAGATCATGTCCTATATCCAAGTCTGGTGAGTAGTGTCTGGGGTCTTAAAAGCTTATGAGCAACCATCTAAGGTCTCTACGCATACAGAGTAAAAGAGATGGATGAAAACCAAAGGATCAAAGAAGAAACCAATTCATGGGACTAATAGCTTACACAAACTACAACCTTTTCAAACCTGAGACCAGCTATCAATACCAACTCTTCTGACCAGGGACAGAAGATAAAACAAAACAAAGCTCACTGCCATCAAGTTGATTCCAACTCATAGTGACCCCCATTGGGTTTCCAAGGCTGTAAATCTTTACAGAAGTAGATTGTCTCATCTTCCTCCCATGGAGCAGCTTCCTTCTGGTTAGCTGCCAAATGCCATTCCCACTATGTCACCGGAGTTCCTTAGGGACACAATGTTGTTGTTGTTGTTATATGCTGTTGAGTCGGACCCGACTCACAGCGACCCCCCCTTGGGTTTCCAAGGCAGTATCACTACGAAAGTAGGATTGCCCAACCTTCCTTCCGAGGAGTGGCTTGTGGGTTTGAACCACCAGCCTTCTGGTTAGTAGTCAAGTACCTTAAGCACTATGCTACCAGGGACACAATGTTGTTGTTGTTGTTATTTGCCATCGAGTCGGCCCCAACTCATAGCGACCCCTTCTTGGGTTTCCGAGGCAGTATCACTACGGAAGTAGGAATGCCCAACCTTCCTTCCAAGGAGTGGCTGGTGGGTTTGAACCGCCAGCCTTCTGGTGAGCAGTCAAGTGCCTTAGGTACTATGCTACCAGAGCTCCTCAGGGACACAATAGAAGGTCCCAAATAGACTAGAAGAATAATGTAGACCAAAACCAAAATTCCTTAAAAAGGCCAGACCAACTGGACCAAAAAAGACTAGAGTAACACCTAAGACAATCACCTTAAGACACCCTTTGCACTTTGAATTGAAGCTATTTTTGCAGGTCATCTTTCAGCCAAATAAGAAATTGGCTTACAAAATAAACATTATCACCCATAAGTAATGTATTCCCTCAAACAATGAACAATGTGAGAACAAACACTCAACATTTACCCAAAGACAAAGGTGAGAAGGCAAGGAAAGGAAGGGATGCTAAATCAATGGAAAAGGACAAACTGAATGGAAATAATGACAGTATGCTGACATACTGTAAAAATTGTAACCAATGCCATGGAACAATTTGTATAAAAACTGTTAAAGGGGAATTTTATTTGCTGTGTAAACTTTCACCCAAAACACAATAAACTATTATGAAATTACAAAATAAAAGACATAGTGTGGTGGTTATGTTTGTCAAGTTGTCTGGGCCTGGTTGAGTGGATGAACAGCTGGTGGTAGTTATTCCCCATGATGTGAATGGCAATCAACTCCATGGTGAGATCTACCACAGACAGCTGAGTAGCTGCCTTTGGGCTGTGGTCTGCTCCCTGTATATAAGAAGCAGCTTTGGGAATGGTCTTTAGCCTATGGCACACTTGGACCCTGCATATAGCTGTGTTGTTGCTCAGCAGCCTGCTATGCTCTGCCAACAGTGCGACAGACAATGGACTTAAGTTAATGGCCTGCCATGTGGTTTGGTAACATCGGGACTGTGCCTTTTTAATTGTCAACCTTGGGTTTGTCAGCCTCAGCAGCCAGCAGCTGTCTGAGTGAAGAAATGCCTCTAGCTCCAGCGGGCCAGAAGTAGGAGGCAGAGCTGGACCCCAAGGTTGAGGGGCTTTCACCCAGCCCCTAGAGCCTGGCACTTTGAACTTAGACTTAAAGCATCCAAATTGTAAGAATAAACTCCTGTTTGTTAAGGCCATCTCATTTGTGGTATATTCTTGTCAGAGCAGCAGTAGGTAACCAGAACACATAGAAAGGTTGAAATTAAAGATAGAGAAAAGTATTAGATTCTGTTTGGGTGATGAAAATTTTTAGAAATATGATGATGATGGTTGTACAACATTGTGAATGTAGTTAATGCCATAGAATTGTAGTAAGAATGGTTATAATGGCAAATTTTGTTATATATATTTTACTACAATAAAAAAAAAAAAAAAACATTAAAAAAAAAGACATGAGCCAAAAGAAAGAAGGGGAAAATCTTAATATTTGATAAAGTAGAGTTTAAAAGGAGGTTTCCTAGGCACAAAGCTCTACAAAACAAACTCACTGTCATGGAGTCCGTTCAGACTCAGAGCGACCCCTGTTGGGTTTCCAAGGCTATAAATCTTTACGGAAGCAGACTGCCTCATCTTTCTTTCACCGAGCAGCTTATAGATTTGAACCACTGACCTTTTGGTTAGCAGCCAAATGCCTTAACCACTATTCCACCAGAGCTCCTTAAACCCTATTTTGTCAAATATTAAAATTCCTAACTTCTTTCTTCTAAAAACATTGTATATTGCTGTCAATGAATTGTATACCTATAGAAGGCTGACTGACAAGAGTTGTTTGATAGACATATTTACCAAAACAACAGAAAAAAGAGCAGCTGCTGAGGCTGCCTATGTATAACCAAACACCTCATGAGATTTGGTTTCTTGGTTTTGGAGGGTTTAGGTTGTGGTTTCATGGAACAGCCCAGTTAATTGGCCTAATACTGTGTTTAATGCTTCTGTTCTATCTCCTAGTTCATTGAGTAGTGCCTTGGATCTTAAAAGCTTGCAAGAGGCCATCCAAGTTGTAACAATTGATCTCTACTTGCCTGGAGCAAAGGAGGAAGACTAGAGTCAGGAATAGGAGGAGGAAATGGATGTGTAACTAAGTGCCTCCATGACGGCCTGCCTACTCAGCCATGAGACCAGAAGAACTGGATGGTGCCTGGTTACCATTACTGAATATTTTGATCAAATATTTTATAGAAGAATCCTGATCAAAAGGGAAAAAAATGCAGAACAGAATTTTAAACTCTCATAGAATCCAGATTTCTGGAGCCATGGAAGCTGGATGAATCCTTGAAACTATTGCCCTGAGATAATCTTTAAACCTTAAACCAAAGATATTCCCTGAAGTCTTGAAAGCAAACAATGGTTTAGCTTAACTAGTAAAAAGTGTCTGTCTTGATCGTTACACTCTTTTAAGATCCATCTATATGGAATTAAATTGACAACAACAATGCAAAAGATTTGATAGGAACAGAGAGGGCAGTGAGTTTCAGTTAATGCAAAGGAACACCTCAGGAAAGGAGGGCGAGAATGATTGCATGATTGGGAGAAAGTACTCAGTGTCACTGAACTGTACATGTAGAAACTGTTGAATTGGGGTATGTGTTGCTGTGCATATTCTTAACAACAAAAATAAAATAAATTCTTTTTAAAAAAGAACATTATATGCTGATAAAAGGAATAATTGAGCTAGAAGATATAACCATCAAAAACATGCATGCAACTAGCAATATAACCTCAAATATATAAAGTAACAACTGAAAAAACTGCAGGGAGAAATGGATAACCAGGTTATACAGATTTTAATACTTCCCTTTCAGAAACTGATAGATCAAGCAGACATAAAATATAAATATTGAAGATTTGAATAATACAATTAATAAGCTATGAAGTATATACACCCAAGGAAAGGTTTAATAATAACAATTAGGTTGAACCTGTGAAAATGTCAGTATTTTTGACCTATAAAAATGGCAGTTTCATATTATTCAATCTATACATTCACAGGTTGTTGAAAGATCAGTAAATGTATATAAAACAACTAGCACAATGCCTAATTTAATCTTTTTTGGTCTTTAGTCTACTAAAAGAGTACTTGCCTCTATTGGCTACTATAAATTAATATAGTACAACCCCACTGTAATTGGATGAGTGATATCCAAAGAGTCAGGTCATGTGAAATGTAAGCTCATGTTTTCTGTAAGGTTAACAACAAAATGACCAGTGTGGGTCTGCACAGCTAACTAGTGAGGGATTCTGGGAGTCTAGCTGCCCTACCTACTCCTGTCAGTCTCAGCTGTGATTTGATGCCACCTGGTGGTAGTGGTTTGCTCCAACTTAGATTAACCTACTGCCATGGAATCGGTTCGGACTCAAAGCGACCCTATAGAGCAGAGTTGAATTGCTCATTAGGGTTTCCAAGGCTGTAAATCTTTGTGAAAGTAGAGTGCCTCATCTTTCTACCCCGGAGCAGCTGGTGAGTTTGAACCTTCTGGTTAGCAGCTGAATGCTTTAACCACTGTGCCACTAGAGTTCCTTACTTAGATATTATTGGGGACAATTCTGAGTCCAGTGGGAGTCTGAGACTTCCAGGACATCATCAGCGTCTCTAGGAGTCTCCTAGTTAGTTGACCAGTTTCAGAAATTCAGGTGGAAAAATGCTGAGAACCAGGGACTCACCCTTCACCTCCTCTTTTTCTGTAACAAGTTTATCTATATTTCCACACCTTCAAGCCTTGCCTTTTATTCTAAGACCCATGTCCCTACACCTAACATTGAACTTTATCCCTGACCCTTACCCCTGCTCTGTTCTCAAACAGGGCCTGGATAGGAAATGGGAGCCAGTTGGCAATTCAACATTACATCTAAAATATATTTTTGATGAGTACATTATCATGAGGTTTTACTATACTTATCAGGGATCCCTTGACTGCTTGACAGCATAGTAGCATTATATTTTTTATCCGGAGCCTTTGATTACTGGCAGTGTTTCTGGTTTAACATAAAAAGCCTTTATTAGTTCATGAATAAATGAAATTCAAGCAGGAAAAAAGGTAAGATATGTAAAGATGAAAACTTCTATCCAGAGAATATTAACCCTATAACATGAATACCATGGAATTAAAATTAACAGTTGCCTTTTCTAGAGGATCTCTTTTGCCCAGCAGGCTCAAAAATAGTCACTGTTTTCTTTGCTAAATTTCTTAGTGTGTTGAGGCATTTTTTCTTTCCTTGCATACACATGTGGTCCTGCTCTAGTGTCCTCGGGTATTTCCCTTAAATACACAAACCGGATCTCATGGAAGCTGCATGGAGGGGCACAACTGTAAAGGGGACAGTGTGGTCAGTTAGTGGTTAGGTTGCTATCACCATCCATCCCACTTACTGGTGTCATCCTAATTTTGAGTTACCTCTGAGTCACTGCAACCAAGTTCTGAGAGATTAGAAATACTGAGAGTGGCAGAGCTGGCATTTTTAGATTGTGGTCTTCTTGACCTGTGCCAACCACGGGTCACGTTTGTTCCTGACGAAATAGTAATGTACCAAGTTGAGCATTGGGTTTGGGTGTTGGAAGTACATGATGCCATGATTTGTGGCACAGACCAGAAGAAGGCCTTAATGTGGCCACCACCTATCTTTCTAGCCTTACCTTTTACTTCTGCCTTCTCTTAGCTCAGTTTTTTACTCAAAAGGGCTATTTGCAGTTTTCCACATATGGCCTGTAGTTTCCTGCCTCTGCTGCTACCCACAGTTTCTCCCCTCTGCTCAGAATGGCTTGGTGCATGGGCCAGAACCTCTCTTGTCCTTCCTGCAAGCTCATGGGACAGCCCCTCCCTCCACAGGGCCTTCCTGATCTCTTCTGGCCTCTGACCCCACACCCACTCTGGCACCACTTTCTGCTTTATATTACAGTATCAAGGTTCCTGATTGATTCCTTGGTTAGACTGAAAACTCTGGGAGGACAGAGACTTGCTGATCCTTTTCTTAATTTCCCAAAGAACTCAAAGCTTTGCAATTGTAGGTGCTCAATAAATATTTATTTAGTTTTAGAAGTTTTTGTCACATTGAAGCTGGTTATACCATCTTCCAAAAGGTCTCAACTTCTCCCACCCACCCCTGCTCAGCCCCACATTTAGGCACTAAGTGGTCTCACCGACCTCTCCCTACGATTGATATGAGCCTGATCCTGTCCATGCACACATTCTCAGAGAACATAGCCATTGAGAAAACGTATTTGCTTACCCCAGTCTAGACTAGAGATCGCTTCGCCACCTGAAGTATTTGACTTACCTACTATCAAGGCTGAATTTTTGCAGTTGCCCCAAGCACATTTACTGACTGAAAGATAGGGTTACAATAGATATCTCATGAAGAATTTGTAGTTATCAAAGTGATCCCTTTTATGTGTCTTAATATTTTTTATTTAACTATTGTGAAATCACTGGACAACAACTTGATATAACATATCTTACCATATGTTGTTGTTGTTAGGTGCCATCAAGCCCATTCTGACTCATAGCGACCCTGTGTACAACAGAACAAAACACTGCCCGGTCCTGCACCAGCCTCACAATCCTTGCCAGGCTTGATTGACTCCATGGTTGCAACCAGGGTGTCAGTTCATCCATTGTTGGTCTTCCTCTTTTTCTCTGACCCTCCACTCTGCTGAGCATAATATCCTTCTCACCACATGGCCAAAGGAGATGAGATGAAGTCTGGCTGTCCTTGCTTCTAAGAAGCATTCCAGATGCACTTCTTTTAGGATAGATGTGTTTGTTCATTCTTCTGCTAGTCCATGGTATTTTCAGTATTCTTCACCAACACCACTGCAAAAACGGCAAGGAGGCCACATGTTCTGACCTCCTCTAACCCTACAAGAGGAAGACAGGATTACCAGCAGTAACCCAAGGCCTATTCCTACAAGGCCAGACATGCTACCTCCCTCCAGCCCTTTCACCAACCGTTCCTCCCAAAGCACCCACCACCTCTCTCCTGGGTTCGATAATTCGCTGCAATGGCCACACCTCAGATTATGGGGTTTATTAGGGAAGCACCACAGGCTACAATTCAGGTTCAGGAAAAAAATGCTCAGTCTCTCTCCCAGCTCACCGTCCCTCAGCCAGCAGTCTCTCACAGTCTCTTTCTCAGCAGTGCTGGTCCCTCGGTGTCTCACTCAGCAATGCGTGTCTCTTGCGTCTCTTTCCCAGCAACGCGTGTCTCAGGAGCCCGTGTCTCTTTCAGCAGCACGTCTTCCTCCACCAGCAGTCCGAGAGAGTTCTGCCTCCAGGAGGCCTCCTTTTGAGCCCGGTAGGGTGGTCAAACTAGCCAATCACAGCATCAGAACTCTAAGCACCTGAGAGAGAGTGGGAACCTCCCAGAACATTGTATTGTGCCACGCCCAACAGAAATACTCCACGTGGATAACATTTACAATCAGGAGTTCCTCAGTTGCTCATTCCATCACTGAGTTTACAATGACTTATGGGTAGAAAAGCCATACCAAGTAATTTACTACACCGCAACCACTATTCAAATTCTTCTTCAGTCTTCCTTATTCATTGTACAGCTTTCACATGCATATGAGACGATTGAAAATACCATGGCTTGGGTTAGGCGCACCTTAGTCTTCAAAGTGACATCTTTGCTCTTCAACACTATAAATAGGTATTTTGCAGCACATTTGCCAAGAGCAATACAATATCTGATTTCCTAATTACTGCTTCCATGGGTGTTGATTGTGGATCCAAGTAAAATAAAATCCCTGACAACTTCAATCTTTTCCCCATTTATCATGATGTTGCTCATTGGTCCAGTTGTGAAGATTTTTCTTTTATGTTCAGGGTAATCCAAACTGAAGACTGTAGTGTTTAATCTTCATCAGTAAGTGATTCAAGTCTTCTTCACTTTCAACAAGCCAGGTTGCACCATCTACATATTGCAGGTTGTTAATGAGTCTTTCTCAGTCCTGATTCCACGTTCTTAATACAGTCCAGCTTCTCAGACGATCTGCTCAAACACACAGATTGAATAAGTATGGTGGAAAAATACTACCCTGGCACACGCCCTTCTTGATTTTAAGCCATTCCCTTGTTCTGTTCAAACAACAGCTTCTTGGTCTGTGTACAAATTCCTCAGGAGCACAATTAAATGTTCTGAAATTCCCATTCTTTACAATGTTATTAATAATTTGTTACAAACTACACAGTCAAATGCCTTTGCATAGTCAAGAAAACAAAGGTAAACATCTTTCTGGTATTCTTTGCTTTCAGCTAAGCTCTCTCGGACATCAGCAATGATATCCCTCACTCTAAGTATCTTCTGAATCCAGCTTGAATTTCTGGAAGTTCCTTGTCAATATACTACTGCAACTGTTTCTGAATTATCATCAGGAAAATTTTACTTGTGTGTGATATTAATTATATTATTCAATAATTTCACAATCTGTTGGATCACCTTTCTTTGGACTGACCACAAATATAGATCTCTTCCAGTTGGTTGGCCAACTTTCCTGTCATGAATAAGTAAGTGCCTCCATTGCGGCATCTGTTTTTGAAACATCTGAATGGGTATTCCGTCAATTCCTAGACCCTTGTTTTTTGCCAATTCTTTCAGTGCAGCTTGGACTTCTTCTTTCAATACCATTGGTTCTTGATCATATGCTGCCTCCTGAAATGGATGAACATCGACCAGTTCTTTTTGGTGCAGTGACTCTGTGTATTCCTTCCATCTTCTTTTGATGTTTCCTGCATCATTCATTATTTTGCCCATAGAATCCTTCAGTATTGCAATTTGAGACTTGACTTCTTTTTTTCAGTTCTTCCAGTTTGAGAAATGCCAAGCATGCTCTTCCCTTTTGGTTTTCTAACTCCAGATCTTTACATATTTCATTATAATAATTGACTTTGTCTTCTCAAGCTGCCCTTTGAAATCTTCTGTTCAGTTCTTTTATTTCACCAGTTTTTCCTTTCACTTTAGCTACTCTCCATTCAAGAGCAAGTTTCAGAGTCTCCTCTGACATCCATTTTGGTCTTTTCTTCTTTTCCTGTCTTTTTAATGACCTTTTGCTTTCTTCATGTATGACATTCTTGATGTCATCCCACAACTTGTCTGGTCTTTGGTCACTGGTGTTCAATACATCAAATCTATTCTCCAAATGGTCTCTAAGTTCAGGTGGGATAATCAAGGTCATATTTTGGCCTTCGTGGACTTGTTTTAATTGTCTTCAGCTTCAGCTTGAACTTGTATATGAGCAATTGTTGGTTTGTTCCGTAGTCAGTTCCTGGCCTTGTTTTGACTGATAATATTGAACTTCTCCATTGCCTCTTTCCACAGATGTAGTCAACCTTTTGAAATCTTCAGCATCCTTACAAAGAAAGCTCAAGAAATACCAAATATTTGAATCTTGGAGAATCACAATATGAATCATATCTTTCCCTGTGCCACTATTTATATTCCACTTTCTTCTGCTAATGCTATTACTTTCTTTAATAATAATAATAATAATATTTTTGGAAGAAAGGAACTCAAAACTTCTCTGATTTTTTTTCAATTGTATCTTTGATAAAAAGATACACAGAAAACCCACTCCCCTTCAACAATTCTACACATAATGTTTAGTGACATTGCTCGTATTCTGCACATTGTGTCGACATTCTCATTGTTTCCATTCCAGATGGCCAAAAAAAAAAAGGCTATCTGTTCTAGTGCGCACGCCTCCAGCTGACTTCCTCGCTGTCCCCCAACCTTCTCATCTACATTTCAGGAATGGTTGTCCATTTGGTTTCATATAGATAATTTTTAAAAGAGTGTAGTAGTCAAGGGTGATATTCTTTACTTTTTAAGCTAACCTGATATTTAGTTAAAAAGTGACTTCAGGGGATAGTTTCAGTTCAAGGTTTAAAGAGTATCTCAGCATGATAGTCTTGGGGACTCCTCCAGTCTCAATGGGTCCAGTAAGTCTGGATTCTTTGAGAATTTGAAATTCTGTTCCACACTTTTCTCCCTTTCTATCAGGATTCTTTTCTGTGGCCCTAATCAGAACAATAGTAGTGGTAGCCAAGCACAAAATACCTCATGTAAAATGTTTACAAGGAAGAAACAGGTGAATGTGGTTTATTGGATTCCTCTGGCTCTTTTTCTCTCAAACTCACATACTTTGATTCCAAAGGGCAATTATTCCTCTTGGCTCCGTGCTGATTATGTAGGTCAGGAGGGTAATAAGGTTGTTTATTTGAAGGATTTTCAGCTGGTCTATTTCTAATATTCTTGCCCAACTCCTGACCACTCAAAACAGTAACACACTACGACCAGCATCTCTTTCCCACCACCAAGAAAAATGAGGAAACAAAGGTAATTTGAGTCTGAACTTTCTGCCCTCAAATTTATCATCTTCCCAGAGCACAAAGGTTATATTATTTAGTCCTTTAAACCAGTAATGGCTCAGTAATAACTTTTGTCCTTTCAACCAATGACAGCACAGTTATAACTAGTATCATATGTTTAGTGTTAATTCAGTGGATAAAACTTCAAGGTGCTAAATTCCTTTTGGTGTAGTGATTTATTATATTTCTAAAAAATCTTAGTGAATTCAGAAATTGCCCATAGCAGAATCAAGAAAACACGGTGCTGTGCTAATAAAAGTGAATGTTACATCATACTATGTTAAGAACCTGCTATATTAGATACATATATATTATTGTAGAAAATAGAATGTTGGATCAATTGTGTTTTTCTTCTGAGAAGATTTGCTTGGTGCTTCCTTAGAGTTTGCAGTGTAGGGAAATTCTGGAACTGTTTTATAGGCAACCTCAGGGCAAATATATTCAGTAAGTATGGGTGGCAGGATAATATTTTTGTGATATTAACCTATATTTTATTCTCCTGGCATTTCCCCCTTTCCTTCCCTGCCTCCAAACAGATATTCACATCTGGGTTTATTGTCTCAGTGGAAAGATGAGATGGGACAGAAAGCTGGAATAGCCTTCAAGCTTTTGTTTCTAAAACTTAAGCCCCAGCAGGGAGAGGATTTGAGCCAGAGGCACAGGTCTTGGGCAGAAATAGGACAGTGGGAGACTCTTCTGACCATGGACTGTGTCCAGGGATGACGGGGCTGCTGCCTGGGCATTCCAATAACCCTGCTGGGAGACAGACTTGTCCCCAGGGAGGATATAGCTGTGGCCTGGGGTCCAGGCCCCGAGTCACTAACTGGAGGCCTGTGAGCTAGAACAGGTAGGTTTTTTTTTTTTTTGGCCATCTGAATTTGAGTCATCAGCATTAAAAATGGACACAATTCCACATTAAAATCCAGGTTTCTGCTTCTCTTGAATAGGTGGAAGATTTGGCCATAATGGTTTCAGTTTGTCCTGGCACCAAATGGCTTCACGCTTTACATGAAGTATGAGCTCACCACTTTGCCACAGTTCCCACCAGTCCCTACTTTAACCCTGATGCTGAGGCCTAGGGTCAGTGGCCACTCGGCATGACACCTGAACTCTGTTTTTTACACAATAGATAAATTTTCTTCTTTGCCCCAGTTTTTCCATAAGTGGGCTGTTTTGGTTACTTTGTGCTGCTCTAACAGAAAATACCACAAATGGGTGGCTTGAACAAACAGGAGTTTATTCTCTTACAGTTTCAGAGGCTAGAAGTCTGAGTTCAAAGTGCCAGGCTATAGGGCCTGGGTGAAACCCCTTCAACCTTGGGCTTCAGCTCTGCCTCTTGCTCCTGGCCCAGTGAAGCTGGAGGCTTTCTTCACTTAGGAAGCTGCTAGCTGCTGAGGCTGACAAACACAAGGTCAACAAGTGAAATGGCACAGTCACTGATATTACCAAACAACACAGCAGACCGTTGATTAGAGTCCATTAAGAGTCCTAAAATCAGCAGACAACATGGCAGGCTGCTGAATGACTCAGCTACATGCAGGGTACAAGTGTACCAAAAGCCACAGACCTTTCTCAATGCTTCTCCTTATATGCTGGAGGCAGACTACATCCCCAAGGCAGCTACTCAGCTAGCTGTTCCAGTAGATTCCACCATGGAGTTGATTATCAGTTTCACCATGGGGAATAACTACATCCAGCTGCCCAACCACTCAAAACCAGGCCCAGCCAAGTTGACACATACCCTTAACTACCACACAGGCAAACAAACAAGATAGACTGAAAGAAATGTGGGGAGTAGTATATGTCTTTGTAGAAGTGAAGAAAGTTCTCATGTGTTTAATATGCAAACTACCAGCTTCACTCAAGAACTCTCCTTGCCTGCTCCCTGTAGGCATCTGTAACACATAGCTCTGTTCTAGGTAGCCTCACAAAGAGATGGCCGTGTGCCTGGTTGGGCATGGCCGAGCCCCTGCCTGCAGGGCATGGGGAGAAGAATGATGGAAGGCTGGCTCAACCAGAACCTATGTGGGCAGATGCCTGGAGTGCAGAGGCCCCTGAAGTGCCCTGGACCCTGGCATGACCCTGGGGGTGGAGGTGGGGCTCCAAAAGGATGGGGTTCAAAGTAGAAAGTAAATGATAAAAATAGTTATTTCACATGCACAAGTATATGAACTAAAATTTGTGTCCACTACCTATCTGTCACTTGTCTGTCAGTTTGTCATACTGTGGTGGTTTGTGTGTTGCTGTGAAGCTGAAAGTTACACCACTGGTATTTCAAATACCAACAGTTTCATCCATGGTGGACAGATTACAGCAGAGCTTCCAGATAAGACAGACTGGGAAGAAGAATGTGGCAGTTTACTTCTGAAAAAATTAAAAACTCAACTCACTGCCACTGAGTCGATTTCAACCCATAGTGCCCCTTCTTGGGTTTCCAAGGCAGTATCACTACGGAAGTAGATTGCCCAACCTTCCTTCCGAAGAGTGGCTGGTAGGTTTGAACCACCACCCTTCTGGTTAGCAGTCAAATGCCTTAGGCACTACGCCACCAGAGCTCCCTCTGAAAGAACTGATGACTGAAAATCTTACAAATAGCAGTGAAACATTGTCTGATATAGTCCCAGAAGATGAGTTTCTCAGATTGGAAGGCACTTACAATACAAAGTAGAACTGACATTAATGATGTGACGGAGTAAAGCTTTTGGGATCTTCGCTTGCTGTAAGCATGACTCAAAATGAGAAGAAATAGCAGCAAACATCTATTAATAATCAGAACATGGAATTGCGAGGTATGAATCCAGGAAAACAGGAAGTCATCAAAAACTAAATGAAACACATAAAGATTGATGTCCTAGCATTAGTGAGCTGAAATGGACTGGTGTTGGCCATTTTGAATCAGACAAAATGACAATCCTCAAACTTGACCAATAAACCACATCAAGATAAATGGAAAAAAGATCAAAGTTATCAAGGATTTCATTTTACTTGGATCTATAATCAATGCCCATGGAAACAGCAGTTAAGAAAGCACACATTGTATTGCCCTGGGTAAATCTGCTGCAAAAGACCTCTTTCAAGTGTTAAAGAGCAAAAACATCACTTTGAAGACTAAGGTACACCTGCCCCAAACCATGGTATTTTTAGTCATCCCATATGCATGTGAAAGCTGGACAATGAATAAAGAAGACCACAGAAGGATTGATGCCATTGAATTATGGTATTAGCGACGAATATTGAATACGCCTTGGACCCAGAAGAGCAAACAAATCTGTCCTGGAAGAAGTACAGCCAGGATGCTCCTTAGAAGCAAGGATGGCCGGACTTAGTCTCTTGTACTTTGGTCATGTCCCAAAGGAGAGACTGTTCCCTGGAGAGAGGAGTTCTGGTGGTGTAGTGGGTAAGGCATTTGGCTAATAGCCAGAAGGTCAGCAGTTCAAACCTATCAGCTGCTCCATGGGAGAAAGATGAGGCAATCTATTTCCATAAAGATTAATACCCTTAGAAACCAAATGGGGGTTGCTACGAGTCAGAATCAACTCTATGGCAGTGGATTTGTTTTTTCTTTTTTAATTCCCTGGAGAAGGACATCATGCTTGGTAAAATAGAGGGTCAGCAAAAAAGAGGAAGACCTTTAACAACATGGATAGACACAGTGGCTGCAACAATGGGCTCACACATGGCAACAATTGTGAGGATGGTGTGCAGGACCAGGCAGTGTTTCATTCTGTCATACACAGGGTCGATATGAGTTGAAACCAACGTGACAGCACCTAAAAACCACCACCTCTGCTTTATCACTGGCTTGATTATTTAGTCAGGGCACAGATGGAAGCTACCTGTCCTGCAGAATGACTATGGGACTCGTTGTTCCTCTTTTCCATAAGGGTATGGTAAAGAGAATGGGCATTAGATTTGGGGACTGTCACAGATAATACTTGCATGGTTTAGAATTACGTGAGCTTTTTTTTTTTTTTTTTTGACTTTCTGGTACAGTTTGAATCTAAAATGGTGTTCTGTGGGTCTCTTCCAAACAGCATTGAGGGCACTCAGTGTTTATGCTTTTGCTGCTAAACTATAAGTGTTGGTTTTATTTTCTCCCATTGAGTGAATAAAAAACAAAATAAAAACCCTAACTGATAACTGCCTGGGCTAGTTAATATCAACAGTTCACACACTTCATTTATACCAATGAAAATAATCCACCCACCCACTGCCATGAGTCGATTCTGACTCGTAACAACCCTGTAGGTCAGAGTAGAAGTGCCCAGCAGGGTTTCCAAGTCTGTAATCTTTACAGAAGCACACTGCCTCATCTTTCTCCCACAGAGCGGTTGGTGGGTTGAAACCACTGACCTTTTGGTTAGCAGCTGACTGCTTTAACCACTATGCTACCAGAATGCCTTATGACAATAACTGTGACCCTTTATTGAACACTAACTTAGGCCAGCCACTGCACCAGTGCAACATATAACTGCCTTGTTTATAACCACCCTGTGGGGCAGAATTACCTATGCTGTGAATAAGAAAATGGAAGCTAAAAGTTTAAGCAGCTTCCTAAGGTCTCTTTACTAAGTAGTAAGTATTGGAGCCTGGATTCAAATCTGCCTGACTTCAGACACTACACAGCTAGCAAGGTTGACTGTGTTTATCATCACCATGATATGCTGTATACAGGATGAGGCCAGGGCTGCAAGGCTGGAGACATGAGTGCAAAAGGCCCAGCCTTCAATGAGCACCAACATTAAATTAGTTCCATTCTTTAGAAACAGGGAAAGCAGAGTCCTGTAGTGACAGAGGTTGATCTCAAGAATCCTTGGAGCTGAACTATAGCTCCAAAAGTTACCTTGTCAGCAGAACAGTCACATGGGGACCAGTGCATCTAGGATATTAGGATAGAGTCCAATTGGTCACACTACTCTTTTTCTACCCAACATATATACTTTTTAAAAGAGAAGATTTGGCTGTGTGGGACTGGCACCAGCCACCCCATGATGGGCTAGCCTTGCCCACCATGCAGCTGTGAATGCTGCCTACAGTTCTAGCTTCAGCCCTGGTCCAGTGCAGCTGAATGGTGCAGTCTATGTGACACATTCACAGCTCAGAAGAACCTCTAGGGAGACTTACCTCAGAGGACAACAGGAGAGATGGCGTACGCCCTGAGGCTTCCTGGGGTCCAGTACAAGAGCATGACAGAAGAGCAGATAAATAGGACAACCAAGTACTACCAGTTAGACTGGGACAAGGGCTGTCGAACTGACAGGTATAAGAAGAGAACACTACAAGATGTTCTACTACCTCTGATGGGGAAACAAACCTGTTGCTGTCAGTCAATCCTAACTCTTACGACCCTATGGATAGAGTAGAATTGCCTCATAAGGTTTCCAAGTCTAAAATTTTTATGGAAGCAAACTGTCATATCTTTTTCCCATGGAGCAGCTGATAGGTTCAAACCACTGACCTTTTAGTTAGCAGCAGAACTCTTCACTGTGCCACCAGGGCTCCTTCTTGGTGGGGAAAGCGGATGCCAAATATGTAACAATGGAGAAAGCATTTGGCTAAGCCTCGAAGAATGAATAGGAACCAGAGGGAGTGAATAGTGGACCTGTGGGCTTGGGACCATAGTTGCAGTGGACATCAAGCTCAATTGGCATAACATACTACACAAAGATATTGTTCCACATCTTACTTTGGTGGGTAGCAACTGGGATTTTAAAAGCTTGCAAGCGGCCATCTAGATGCAACAATGAGTCTCTCCTCATCCAAAAAATGAGGAAAACCAAAGACGCATGGAAGCAATTAGTCCAAGCAACTGGTACACCATGTGATCCTCAGCCTATACGACTGAGACCAGAAGAGCTAGATGGTGCCCAGCTACCACTGTCAATAACTTGGAGGGGGATCTATTTAGGAGATCCTAGACAGAGTGGGAGAACAATATGGAATAAAACTCAAAATCATTAAAAAAAAGAAGAAGAAGAAAGAGAAAAGGGACCAGGTTTGCTAGTCTGATAGAGCCTGATGGAACCACTGAAATTATGGACCCTAGCTGCCCTTCAGGTCTGGAATTGAACCCACTCCCGTGGCTTCCAGCCAAACAAAAGACAGGCATATGAGCTGAACATTTACATTAGGTAAATATACTCCTTGGAGAGATCAATCATGGGAGAATAGAAGGGCTGTGTATGCACAGGGAGACAGCTAGCGGGGCAGGAGTGCATGGGAGGGAAGAACAAAGGGAAGAGGTTGGCTGTGGGGAGGAAGTGGGAGGAGAGCTATTGCATTGTGGGAGATTACACTCAATGTCATGAGACAAAGTGTATGTGAACTCTTGTATGGAAGATGAATTTGCTCCATAGAATTTCACTCAAATCACAATAAAATTGAAAAAGGAAACAAAATTAAAAAAGGCACACTGAGTAACTGATCTTGAAAAAAAATAACAAGAATAGGAATTGACCAAGGGATTCTGGGAATATCACGAGCAAAGGCAGAGGGTAGGAGTGCTCAGCGTGAGCAGGAAGGAGCACTTGCTTAGTCCTTTGTGTCTTAGAGTGGAATGGAATTTTCTGGAAAGGAAAGATTAAATTCTATTGCAATAAGCACTACTGAAGCTTTAAACAATTAAGCTGGGAAATAGCTAAGCTCAATTGGGAAAAAAGCCAAACAATTCGTACTTAGGATACAATGCAAAGCCATACCAATTCCCAGCCATGAATCTGGAGCCTGGTATAGCACCTGACACATATCAGATACATGGATGCTGTCGAGTCAACTCCGACTCATGGTGACCTTACGTAAAACACAACGAAATGCTGCCTGAACCTGGATCCCCCGTGATCGCTGGCATGTTTGAGTCCTTTGTGGTGGTTGCTGTGCCACTCCATCTCCCTGACACTCTCCCTCATTCTTGCTTCTATTTCACCAGATGTGTCTTCCTCCAGTGATCGATCTCTCCTGATGACGTGTCCAAAACAAGCAAGTCGGACAATACTTTTTTGTGATCCACAGGGTTTTTTTCTCTTTTTTAAAATTTTTATTGTGATTTGAGTGAAAGTTTACAGAGCCAATCCATTTTCCATACAGCAGTTCATACACATTTTGTTTCATGACATTGACTGCAATTCCCCACAACATAACAGCTTTCTTCCCACTTGTCACCTCTTCCCTGTGTCCTTTTTTCTTATGCATTCCTGCCCTTTGAGCTACCTGTCAAATCACAGGGTTTTTCAATTGACATTTTCAGAAGTAGATCAGCAGGCCTTTCTTCCTGGTCTTAGTTGGGAAGCACCATTGAAACCTGTCCACCATGGGTGACCCTGCTGATAGTTGAAATACTGGTGGTGTAGCCTTCAGCATCACAGCAGCGGGCAAGCCACCATAGTACAACAAACTGACAATCGAGTAGCACTTATTAGTCTGCAAAATTGTTAAGTGAAAGAATGAATTACAAATCATTAATATCTCTGGATGGTATTTTCCTCATCTGTTTGAAAATGGGCTGGATTGTCATGGGGGGTGATTTGCCTGTTTACCTCTCTCAGGCTGTGGTCAAGGTCATACAGGAAATGATAGAATGTGAGAACACTATGTAAAGAGGAAGGCAGAAAAGCACTTCATAGCTGTATATCGTCATTACTCCCGAGTTGGCAGGGTGTGGTGATGGAGTACTAGACTGTGGGGACATCTAGCATCTAGCCCAGATCTGGCCATGAATTAGCTGCCTACTGGAGCTGGCTGCCATTCCCTCACAACAGCCTTGGTGGTGCATTGAGTGGCCATGCTCTTAACCTTTGACCCTTTGTTTCTTCTTCTGTAAAAAGGGGGAAAGGAACGGAACATACGTTTTCTAACAATAGTTCATTCATTCCTTTAGTCAGCATTTGTTGAGACGCCATTATGTCCCTGGCACAGTGCCAGGCACTTGGCAATACAGTGGACAAGCATGGTCCTGCTGTCCAGGAGTTTGCATTCTAGTTAGAGAGACAGGCGAATATACTGACAATTCTAGGTGGTGTAAGCAGAGTCTCTGTGACTGGGAAGGAGCAAAGTGCCATGAAGTGCAGAGCACAGCCTTCTAAGTCAGAGTTGGGGCACATGAAGGTCTCTTGAAGAAGGGACTTAAGCAGCTAAGGACACTTAGTGTGTGTGATAATTTAAATGATAAAATTATGTGAAGCACAAACCTTGGATATTTCACTCCTTGGTGGATCCTGATTTTTCTTTTTTTTTCAATCTGTCTGCCCTTTGGCCAGAATAACATAGAAAAAAGAGCCCAAAACACATTGCTGCAAAGGAGAGTGCCTGACTAAGAAGTCAGAAAGCCAAACATGCCTCTGGCAAGAAACCTTTCCTTTTTTTTCCTCATTGTCCTTATTGGTAGAAGTGGTAGTTGACATCTATTATTTCTGAAGCCCTCGTGTGCCAGGAGGGTGTCCTGGTAGAGCATCCGGTTAAACGCTAATCTGTTAACTGGAAGGTCAACCATTTGAACTCACCAGCTGCTCTGTGGGAGAAAAGACCTGGTGATTTGCTAAAGATTAAAGCCTAGGAAACCCTATGGTGCAGTTCTACTGTGTCCTATAGAGTCACTATGAATCTGAGTTAATGGCACAGAACAACAATGGCGCCGTCCAGGTCCCTTGGTGGCGCAAATGGCTTGCACTCAACTGCTAACTGAAAGGTTGGAAGTTTGAAGCCAGCCAGACATGTCTTAGGACAAAGGCCTAGTGATCTTTTCATAGCCATGAAAGCCCTCTGTCTCTACTCTGCAACACATGGGGTCACCATGAGTCGGAAAATCGACCTGGTGGCAAATGGTTCTGTTTAAGTGTGCTACAACAAGAAATCCGAGATGTCTTCATATTTACCTCTGAAAAGCTCGTGTTGACACTTCAGAGACTGGAGGAAAGGGGGCCGTGGATTCTGTCCTAATGCCATATTTACTTTTGGAGCATAATTAGCAGGATATCCTTTTCTTCTTTTTCTGTTTATGTCATAAATATGTAGAGAAAGCGGGTGGTGCTAGTGACATGAGTAAATCCAGGCCCTGCCACCAGCTGCCTTTATCCTCTGGCCGTGACTTTTAGCTACTTTAGTGTCATATTTATTCCTTAAGCCATGCCGACCACTCTGTTTTTAGTCTCTGGGAGGGGAAAAAGTTGACATAAGCAATAGATGCTCATTGTGAAAATATAAAACAAAAACTCTGAACATTACACAAATATGTATTGTGAAAAAGTAAAGGCCCCTGCCTCTGTCTACCATTCTGTACCTCAGGGGTGACCACTGTTATTCCATATTTTCCAGACCTTTTTCTATTCAGATGTAAATATATGTACTATATGGTATTTTTCATATATATATATATAAGCTCTGGTGGCATAGTGCCTAAGGCATTTGACTGCTAACCAGAAGGCTGGTGGTTCAAATCCACCAGCCACTCCTCAGAAGGAAGACTGGGCAATCTACTTCCGTAGAGATACCGCCTTGGAAATCCAAGGAGGGGTCACTATGAGTTAGATCTGCTTGACGGCAGTCAGTTTGGTTTATTTATAAACCAATATATATATATACATATATATATACAGTTGTCTCCCTTTACTTATAGACATTCTTCTATATCTATACAAGAGAGCACCATCCTTGTTCCCAAAGGCTACATAGTATGCCATAGCATGTATCATTTATTTAATATTTTTCCAAGTTCTCACTTTTTTTTTTTTTTTTTTGCTATTACCAACAATCCTGCAATAAACAACTTTGTACATGGTTCTTGATTCGGTTTTTCTACAGAATGGGTTGCTAGTAGTAGAATTACTGGATCTCAGGTTCATTATCATGAGGTGTTCCATTTTACAGAGATTTTTGGCATATCAAATAAGACTAATTCAAAAAAAGAAAAAAGAAACCATTTGGTTTGGAGAGTCTTTTGATGCATGTTGTTGTTGTGTGCCATCGAGTCGGCCCCAACTCATAGCGACCCCTCCTTGGGTTGCCGAAAGGCAGTATCACTATGGAAGTAGATTGCCCAACCCTCCTTCGGAGGAGTGGCTGGTGGGTTTGAACCGCCAGCCTTCTGGTTAGCAGTCAAGTACCTTAGGCACTATGCTACCAGAGCTCTTTTTTGATGCATAGCATGAAGAATTTTGCAGAAATCGATCAATAACTAAAGCAGTATATGTTGTTTTTTTCCTTCTTTTTAATGAGCTCTGATTGGCTGGAAAGCCAGCCTCCACTTGCACCTTCTTTCTGCCTGTCACTACAGCTGTGGGATCAGTGTATGGTCTCCTGACTGCAGGCCCTTGGGCTCCCCTCTGGGTTCTGGGGCCCTGGTGGCTGCTTTGCCTCCAGCCAGCACACTAGGCTCAGAATGAGCTATAGCTCAGATTGGCATTTGTTTTCTCAAGGGCTTGAAACTGAGAGTGGGATTGCAGCAATTTTCACTGTCCCTAATATTTCTTTTTGCAGAACCCTGTTGTGCAAGCCAGACATTCAACTAAAATCAGATCCTAATGGCTGTGTTGGGTGCTTAAAATCTCCAGCAGATATAAATTATTAAATAGACCTCCTACACATAAAGAAAACTTCCCAGCACACATTCTCTGTAGCTTTTCATTCAAAATCTCATTTTTTTTTTTCCTTTTTCCGTATTGGATGGTGTTTGTCATTTACCTGCTCTCAATTCCACTTTATTTTTTCAGCATCCAGGAATTAAACCCAACTCCCCTCACCCAGCTTCCCCTAAACTGTCAGTTTTTGCAAGTTATTTTGTAAGGCATGTCTTTCAGAAGGTCCAATTTAATAATGTTAATGCAAGCTCCCAGCCCTCCCCCCTTCTTTTCCCTCTTACTTTGTTGTTGTGAGTATTCACAAAATCCAGATCTGCCAACTACTTCTGTTTCAAGTTGAAGACTTGGCAAAATTATACATCCATCAGCCAAGAAATAAAGTGGAAATGTCTCACAAGCAACAGTGAAATCTGTTGCGTTGTTTTAAGACTTGACTACTGAAAAAAAAGTCCTACTAAATATTGTCTTGGCAACTATAAACATATTTAGCAATGATAAAAACTTTTAGAGTAACAGTTAAAAGATATCTGAAACCTAATGTCTATCTGTCTGCCACTCTTAATTATATAGATCTACTATATATTTATATATATATATATATATATATATATATATATATATATATATAAAATCTCCATCCCTCCATCCCACTCTTCAGTAAACATTATGTAATTTTCCATTGGAGTTTTCACCTGTACTGCTTTATTTTCTGGCCTGTGGGCCAAATAATCAATTTTACTACTGCATTTTACTCAGGTAAAATTGAAAATGGGTTCATGAGATCAATTGCAGTAGCTCTAATATTAAATACTGGAAAATGCATATTTCCAATGAAATTTCAAATCAAGCAGATTTTTAAAACTCACGTTGGTTTTTTGTTTTTCCAGATCTTTACGCACAAACTTATAAACCATGGTCAGTCACTCTCATTCACTTCTTAAAATTATTTTAGGCAGGAATTGTGTACTTTTTATATCTTCTCTTCCCATTTTATATCATGTTTATTCATATTTTTTCATAAGGCATTTTTATGAGGTAGTGTGATTTTAGAACTATTTTCAAAAGTTTCTAAAATCGGTGTATTTTCACTTTTATGCACTACCCTCCTCTTCCTTCTTTTTTAAAAAGCAAACAAAGTCACCCATATATATACAAAAACATTTAAAGGTAGGTAGTTTCCTAGATAGCAATGGCTTCCATTTTTAAAATAATTTACTTGAAACAAACAGCTTACTTTGTTAAACAAATTCATCCAGTCATGCAGTTCTAAGATACAGATTTTTACAATAGTACTCAAGGTCAGTCTGCAGTTTCCTAGTAGAGCTGTGTTTTGAAGGTGATCTCAGCTAAGCCCAGCTGCCTGCCTCGGATGCTATTTATTAATAAAACTACTGTATTTGACAAAATCTTTGGTTTCAAACAGTATGAACAGAAATTTTAATTTCTATCAATGTATTATATAATTTCTATTGCCTTAAATGCTTGAGTTGTCACTGTGAATGATTGGCTAAAACACATCCATTCACATTGTATATGACATCTAATCCCTTTTTCTAAAAAATTAGCAAGGCTCTTTTACATTTTTAACCACTTCAATAAAGTAATTTAAATGCAAAGTGACTTAAATGCTTCTTTTAACTGTTCTAATTCTACTGCGAAATCCTAGAAAACTGAACTAATGAAATGCAACTTTTTTTTTTTTAAATCCGAATTATAGCTGTCACATTAAACTGAAGGTGAGAATAAAACTGCTGGATCTGTTAAGTCACTCGATGTACTGTATCATACGTGTTATTTAATGTGCGAGTGTAAAAGTCACGTTCCGGCCGAAAATCGAAGTACCTCTACTCAGTCCTCTTGGAATGTATAAATTAACCTTTCTCCCCCAAGCGGTCCTCCTCCCTTCCTCCCTCCGCCCTATTTTAAATGTAGATAGGGCGACCCAAGCCTTTTGAATGTGAAGGGCTGCTATCTCGGCCCCATTCTTTTCATCATCCTGTTTTGAATGACACTGAGCACGTATAGATTCTATTATAAAGCAGCCCCTGGATGCAAGGCTCGGCCGTCCCGGCTGCTAGCTAATTTTGCATAGTAATTAGCACTGACTTCTCCAAGTCTGCAATCCAAATTCAGCGGCAGAATGTTACCTTTAATTCCTCAAAGGTCTTATTAAGATAACTGAATTCTGTGCTTTGATTTCAAACTCCAAGGGGGGGAACTTGCATAATAACTAAATTCCCATTTGGAGTGGTTTGGAGGAGGATATGACGATCCCAAACTGTATGTTAATTCAAACCCGCGACTGGGCAGAAAGGAGCCAGCATATGCCTTCTTTTTAAATCAATTTTACCTATTCACTGACCGCGCGGTGCCGGCCACATGGTCCTGTCTTGCAGCCAGTCAGCTGTGAGCACCAGATGGGATCATTTGCATTTTTCCTTTTTATACTTTCTTCGATCAGCAAATTAAAGGATTTTTTTTTTTTTAAAAAAACGTACTTTCTCATTGTTTGCCTGAAAATATAAATGTGGATGAACTGTTGAATTGGCCTTCACTGACTCCCACCTCCCCACTCCCGCCCCCTCTCAAATCTCTGAGACTTGAGAAAATGCCCTAGGTGTAGGTTTCATATTTATCAACCTGAAATGTACAGTTCGGGAGTTAGGAGTAGGCAGATTCAGCCTTTATTCACTCGGTGACTACTGTATTTCTATTTTAAGAGCGCAAGATCCCGTGGGTTTGTGTTTGTGGCGTGTGGATCTGTGAGCGCGCGCGCTTCTGAATCTCTCGCTCCGCAGCCTCAAACCTCAAAACTTCGTGCTGCAAGTAGAAAGCAGATTTTAGCCCTTAAGCTTACAAGAGAGTGCAGCCACCCTGCAGGGGGAGTGGCCGTAGGCAGCGTTCCCAGCACCAGGGTCGCTCCCTCGCGGCCCGCCAGACTCCATGCCGGCTCGGCGGGACAGAGGGGCCACCCAGGCCCTCAAGTCCCAGTGTCTTTGTACCGAGTGCGGCGCGGGAAGACCCGCCCGGGGGCCAGAGGCACGGCCGACATGCCAAAAATGCGGGAGAGGCGCAGGCGCGAGAGGAGACGCCCTGCACAATCTTCGTCCCGCGGAAAAAAAAAGTAGTAAAAAAGCTTTTCGGGTCAAACTCCTCAGGCCTGAAAAACCATGTTTTAGAGGAGTAACTCGTGGAGGTGGAAGGCACTGCGCACGGGACACGGTTTCCCGGCCCTGCCCGCGCGCTCGGTGGGTGCGCGGCCGCGGGCAGCAGACGCGGGCCCACGTGGAGCGGCGCGCCCGGCGCCGGGTCGCCCGAGTCCCTGGAGTGCGCGCCCGAGCTCCCCGCCGCGGCCGGTCCCGGCCGAGCGCCGCCGCCGGTCCCGCGTGTGCCCCGCTGAGGGGGAGGGGCGGCCGGGGGATGGGGGCGGAGGGGTTGTGGTTCCACTGCAGCGGGGGCTCCTGTGTCCTTGTGCGGAAATGACACACGGAGTCCCGTCACGTCACGCGAGAGCGCAGCGCACGGACACACACAAAGAGAGGGGAAAATACACGGCGCCTGCCGCCCCCAGCAACTCCCCGGGCCGCCCCTCCGCGCGAGGCCCCCACTCCCCGGCCCCGCGCTCCCCACCCCCCCCACGTGGCGCCCAAACTCGGCGCGGGCCCGTCTGCAAAGTACAGAACTCGTGTCCCAGGTAAGTGCGGAGAGGGGAAAGCTGGCCGCGCGGCGGCTGCTCCGGAGCAGACGGACGGGAGAGTGCCTGCAACATCCATGCCGGGGTGGGGGCGGGCGCAGGGGAGGGGAAGCGAAGGGGGGCTGCCCAGAGCGCGCTCGCTCGGAGGAGCGCCCACCCCCGCGCACGGCCGATCCGCCGCATCGGGCCGCGGGAGTCCACAGGCTCACCGCGCCCATTGTGCTGCGCGCCCCTTTGTGCCCGTTCGGAACGCGGCGGCTCCATGGCGTTCCAAGGAGCACGCGCGCCGCGCGAGGGAAGGGGGGGACGCGGAGTGGAACCGTCCGCGCCGCCGTCGCCGCCCGCCCCACTCGCGCCGCGCACCGCCTCTGCACCCCCGCCGGACGCCGCGATGGAGCGGCCGGAGCCGCCGGAAGGCTCTGCGGAGCCCGCGGTGGACTCAGCGCTCTACCTTGGCCGGGCTGCGGCGGGGGAAGGTTCAGCGTGTGGAAGGGGGTGTTAGGGCAGGAGCAGGGGGCGGGGACTGGAGGCAGATGCCGTGCGGGGAGTAGGAGGCCGGAGGAACCGCCGTTTGGAGGGCGCTGCTGCCGGTGTCTGCAAATGGAGCGAGTCAGGCCCGCGCTGGCGGCGGCGGCGGCGGCGGCGGCGGTAGTGGTGACGGGAGCGGAGAAAAGCGGGCCCCGCCGCCAGGGGGCGCAGCGCTCCCTCCCCCGGCTGTCCCACGGAGCGGTTCGCGGTTCCCGCTGCCCGGGCGCTGGAGGCGGGCCCAGCGCCTTGGGTGTGCACCTCTGGCTGGCGCGAGGCCTTCTCTGCAAGCCGCGGAGCTGGAGACAGGCGCTCAGCGCTCCTCGTGACTGTCCCCTTCCCCCTTTGATTGTAAACGTGATTTCCCACGCAGACTTTGCCCTTGCCTTATAAGCGAATTGTGCTGCAAAGCTTTTGCAGGCCTCGTGTGACAAGACACATAAATTTTTTTATAGGGTGTTTTTACAGAGGTAAGACCGTTTGATTGCTTAGGTGGCCTATCAAAAATTTTGCACGCAAAGGCTATCCAGAGAGAGTGCAGGACCAGCCTAAGCACTTAAGAATAGAAAACGTTCCACCCCACCTTTCTGAAGTAACGTGAATGTTAAACTGCGAATCCATGTGCCACAGCCCAACGCAGAGAGTGACGGGAAGCACAGCTCAAAGTTGAGGGAAACCACCAGGCGTTAGCCCCCAGGCCACCTTGCTATATATACTGGAGGGGTGGGGCAGATTGTTTTCTTAGCCTTCCTCCTGTCCCTCCTTGCAGTTTTTTTTTTTCTGTTTTTCTAGTCCAGCCATCCCTACTTTATGTTGGTTTTTTTTTTTTTTTTTAAATCTTTATTATTTATTTTTTTTAAATCACATTACAAGACCATGTTAGGAGATTTGGCAAGATTTTGTGTTCCCGGGAGAAAAAACACTCACATAATTTAATAGGTGCCCAATAAACAGTTGCTATATGAGTAGATCTCTGGTGGCATGGTGGTTAAAGCATTGGGCTGCTAACCAAAAGGTTGGTGGTTGGAAGCCACCAGCCACTCCTTGGGAGAAAGATGGGGCAATCTGCTTCTGTAAAAGATTTACAGCCTTGGGAACCTGTGGGGTAGTTGTTCCCTGTCCTGTGGGGTCCCTATGAGGTGAAATTGACTCAGTGTCGATGCGTTTGGTTTTGGCAATGGAGAAAACCTCTTGGATGTGGAGAAGAAAGGAAGGATCAGCGTAGACAGTTCCTGCTAGTGGGTTAGCAGGTGTGCACATCCATGGGTTAAGCCAGAGCCTTTAAAAATCTGTCACCTAAAAACTTCTGCCACTGACTGGGTTTTACCAGAGATACCATCTTGTAGAAGTCATTCAAGAGAAAAGTTGTATGTTCTCTCTCTCCCAAGTACTGGTAATAGCGAAATCAAGGAGAGCCCAGTTCATACCCAGCAGACAGGAGAGTGTTCATTTCAATAATCTAAATAAAGCGAGCCAGTTTGCCCACATTTTCTTTTTAAAATGGCTTCTACATGTTTAATTTAGTGACATTGATTACATTCTTCGCTCTTCGATTGCTGCATTGTCTTACAATCTCCCCCTTTTAATCACTTCTTGCCTCCCAAGCACTCCTTGTGTAAATGAGCACATGAATGGCAGAATGTCTCCTATTGAAGAGAGGCTTTGCAAAGTGGACAGGTTTGAATAGGTGAATTTAATTTCTCCCAGGACTGTCCCACCTGCTACTTTCAGAGCTTCTAAGAGGCCCTGAAGCAATGAGGAAAGAAACATGTTTCTGTGAGTGTTATTGACACCATAATGAAAGCCGGGGAAAGGCATCCTTTAAATGCTTCAGATTAAATAATGTAGAAACGAAGGTCACTCACTAACCAATCAGCAAAGATAATTTGGTGTTAGATTATGGGAGGTTGGGGTGTAGTGTTTTTTTTCTGACACTTTATTTATTTATTTTAAGAGCTCGTTTTACATTCAACCTTACATGTACATTTGGTTTCACTCCCCATTTACCATGTCCAACCCTAACCCAGTCTCCTCCCTTCCCTAGCCTCCCCCTGTGCCCCTCAAATTTATGCCCTCCTGTTTGTCCTGCATATACTCAATTTGAATGTTGTTCCTCTGGTGTTCCTGTGGTTTATTGCTCTAAGAGATGTATTACCTTAGAGTATGTGTGCATCATCCTGGGGTGAGTGGTCTGCGTGTACATCTTGTTAACTATTGGGCTGAGAGCTAGTCCCTGGGGGTGCGTTTTATCCCAGGCGCAGAATGTATGCTAGGGCCATGGTACTGGGGGTCTCACCCAATTTCATCTGACCAGTAATTCTGATCATTATCGGGTTTTTGGGTTTTGTTCCACGTTTTCCCTCCCACTCTATCCAGGATCTCCAGATTTGATCCTTTCCTGAGTGGTTGGCATTGGTAGCTGGGCACCATCTAGTTCTAATGGTCTCGAAGGCCATTGTGTCCTAGGGCTGATTGCCTCCAAATGCCCTTGGTTTTTTTTTGTTTTGTTTTGTTTGCGTTCTTCTTCACTTTCGATGCCAGGAGACCGTTAGCTGCATCTTAGATGGGCGCTTGAAAGCTTTTAAGACCCCAGTCACTACTCACCAATGTAGGATGTAATTTTATTTTGATGACAAGTGGTGAATTATGGTTATCCCTTACTATTCCTTGTGTTTTGGCTAAAGAAAATTTGAGAGAGTTATTTGTAGAATTGGTCTTTGGAGTGATGGAACTTTTCTGTATCCTCAGTGGTGGTTTTATGAATGTATTCAGCATTCATGGAAGTGTACCCATAAAAATCCACTGAGTTGATTCTGACCTATAACAAGCATATAGGATAGAGTAGAATTGCCCCCTAGGGTTTCCAAGGCTGTAATCTTTACGGAAGCAGACTGCCTCATCTCCCTCAGAGTGGCTGGTGGGTTCTAACCACTGACCTTTGAGTGAGCGGCCAAGTGCTTAAGCACTGCACCATCGGGATTGTCCACCCTTCCCCTCAAACAGTAACTTTCACTATATGATAGTCCTAAAAAATAAAACTTAAAGTCAGAAAAAATGCCCAGGCCAAAACAATGGGTATTTTCTGTGCTCTGTGAGAATCCCCTTGCTCACACTGACTCTTTCCGCTTTGAGACATGACAATTGCGCCCCTTCTCCTTCTGATGCTTCACTGTCTCCTGCCGCATCATTGTTCAGCCCAGAGCTCTGTGGTTTCTGGAATTTGCGGCCACACCTGACCTGAACGTGAGAAGCTGAGCTGTTCCTACTGTCGCCAGGCCTTTGGTGCATTCAGCAGGAGAAAGATTTCACTGAGTGGCAGTTAATACCTGGCACGGTAGGCTGTGAATGACTTTTACAAACTGTTGTTTTAGAACTGAGATTTTCGCAACAGTTCGCCTGATGGCATGCCTTCCCTCCATTTTCTTTTAAAAATTGTTTTTCCTCCCTACATTTTCAGTCTAACTTGAAAGATATAGTTAAAGCCATCCCTGGTAAATTTTTTGTTTTCCTCCAGTGGCTACCTCTCCTCAGATCTGATGTCCACTTATCTCTGACCAGTGAAACCAAGTTGCATCAGTACTAACAGGGGCATTGATTGCGCAATTGACTAAATCATGTATTGCCCTTTTCTTTTATGCTGTTGCTTTGAGCATGGAGCTAGGAGAGCGGGAGATGATAGTCTATGCCAGCCTGTGCCCTGAACTCATGGGGTCACAAGACTAAATGCTTGAAAAAGTGGGAAGGACAGTGGAAGCTCAGATTATATCTCCTCGGAAAATTAGTCACCACTGTCCAGTCAGTCACATGGATATGGGAGGAACATGCTATCCCTCCTCTTCACCTTGAGCCCCCAGTTTCCAGATGTCAAGGTTAAAAGTATAAGCAGAGTCTGGCTCCTCCTCCTATTGATGTCTAAGGAGGTAGTGCTTTATGAGGCCAGGGAGAAGTTATCAAGTAGCACCCCTTAGCTGAAGAAGACATCACATTTAGTCAGACTCAGAAAACAGTGTCTAAAGGGTAAGACGCCCAATTGCAGGCAGGCAGGGTTGTATGGCTATCCTTCCCTGCATACTGAGGGATGAGGTTGTGCTCTGACTGAATAAGGAAGGCAGCCACAGTTACTGCTTTAGAAGAACCCAGGGGAAATTGCCCGGGCTTTTGTGAAGACTGATAGCCTCCAAAACGCATTTGCAGATGTGTCTAAAAATAAAAACAAATTGCAAACATGCCCTGAAAGTCCCATGGGCAGTGTGGCACTGCCAAGAGAACCGAATTGTGAGAGTCTGAGGCTCCCAGCCATTCTGTCAACCCAGAGACCCAGCCTCGACAGAGCATGGCATGGGAACATTCTTCCTGTCCTCCGGGAGAGCGCTTTGTTTGATTTCACACACACACACACACACACACACACACACACACACACACGGTTAGTTTCTTTTGTTTGAAAGGTTACTGGAGTTTTTAAAAAAGCTTTAAGCCATTTTAGTTCATTTTTGCAGTTGGTTTTTGACATTCGCTTTGAAAACATACTTTTAAAATATTTTTTTAAAAGGCTTTGTAATAGTTAATGTTTACTAAGTGCTATATGCTGGACACTTTTTCTTTTGCAGTCTTCTGAAAAAGCTCTGCAAGTTAGGTAGATGCCTTCACCTCCATTTTACAGGGGTGAGAACTAGAAGTTGGATGGATAAGCGCTTTGCCCAGGCTTAGAGGCTAAGCTTAGGTGGGACTGGAGTTTGAATCCAGTTCTTTGTGACTCTAAGGCGTCCCTGAGTGGAGCAGATGGTTAAGCACTCGGCTGCTAACCAAAAAGTGCTGCTAGTCAACCCAGAAGCACCTTGAAAGAGGGTCTGAGGATCTACTTGGAGAAGATAGGCCACTGAGCAGCCTCTGGGGTGTAGTTGTACTCTGACACACATGGGGTTAACATGAGTAGGCATCCACTCGTGCACCTGGTTTTAGGTTTGGTATGTGACACTAAAGTTCAGTTGGGGATTCTCTTATCTTCCACATCAGCTGCACTGTTCTATACCTTGGCTGTGCGATGGCCGATTCTGCTAGTTGTCTGGCTTGTGTAGTCAGAGCCAAGCCCACAGATGAGCGCTCGACGGGGGGAGAAAGCAAATCCAGGCAGCAGTGCTCCATCCCCCAGTCCCAGTGCTCCTTGGATGGCCAGGGTGGGGCTTTCAAACCTGGGGTTTCCTCTACTCCTTTCTTCTTCCTGGCCTCTGCAGATCTTCTCAGCAAGGCACAGACCCTCTGGCCCCTCCAGTCCTCTCTCTGTAAAATAAGAGGACTGTGGTGAGGATTGCAGGGGTTTCCATAGGTTACACTCTTAGAATAAGGAGCCAGCACTTGCATGAATGGTAGCTACTGTCCTTTTTTAGATTTAAATTTTCGAAATGAGTATGACCTGCAGCAGAGAGGAGTCATGAAATCAAATCACACCATGGGGCAGATGTGCAGAGGACGGTGTAATGTTTACGTCTTAGTTAAGCCTTTAAATCTTCGCGTTTGTTTAATTCATAACACCTTAAAAATAGTCTGGGCATATTCCATCTGCTTGACCCTTTGTTTGTGACTCTCTTCCCCATTGTCTCTGTTTCCAATCACATTCCTTTCCTGGGACTCACATTCTCAAGGAGAGTTTGCATCACTTGACATTTGGAAACACATCTGGGAGGGGGTGTGGAGGACAAACCAGTGACAGGCAGGGAGGGAATTGGCCACAGGTTTTCCTGACCTGCAGCTAACCCAGTGCCTTGTCTTAAAGCCCCATGAAGCATTGCTGGTTTTGTAGGGTAGAAGCCGAGTCAGCTGGCTGGGATTTGAACCTTGAGGTTTCAGGAAGCTCAAGTACTTCCCATTTCTGGGCCTGCTGCTTGTCCTGTGTGACTGGGGCCAGCCCACAGCTGCTGGTGGCTCTGATTAGGCTCTACTGTTCTTACAAAAGGCAGGGGCATGTACATGTTCCGGGTTTTCACTCTCCGATAGAAAACTTGATAGAGAAGTACCACTGGCCACTCCCAGCTGCCTATATAGGCAGCACCTGAGAACTCTGTCCTTTGGAAACTTGTGGGGCATTTGGGGGAGGGGGCAGGGGACCAGTTATCCTTAGAGGGAAATGGGCTTTGCCAAGGAATCGCCACACTAGCTACCCCCCTCCTTACATTACTTGTGACATCATTTTGCTTCCTGATTTTTAATGAGAATTTTCCCCCGAGTCAGATTCTTGCATGACTCCTTAACTACCCACTTTTAACCAATGACTTTTCCTTGTTTTGTAGCCCAGCTACTCCTCAGCTTCCCAGACCTTTCCCACCCTTCCCCCACTGCAACCCCACTTTCCTTTCGCTGTTGCTTCATCCTGGAGTAGGCCTCGAGTTGCCCACTTTGGTCCAGTTTTGAGGTGTTGGGGAAGGAAGGCTCCAGGTGCCAGTCAGACATCTCCTAGAGTGCTCAGGGAAGAGAGAACTCGGAGGAGGGGACCATGTTTAACGTTGTGCCGTCATCTAGAACCCAGCAAGTGGATATTAATGCCCTGTGGAATTACTAAGCTTCTCTCTAGATGGTTAGTTTCCTCAGCCAGCTACTGAACCCCCTAAATGACCTTTGTGTCACCTTCCAGCTTCCATACCTGATCCAGGACTCTTGATCTTGGTTGTTTTCTAGTCCCCTGCCCCCCTCCTCTATGAGATTGCCTTGTTTTTAAAAATAATTCAAGTGTAAGTCAAATGCACTGATAGAGCCCTAGGACACACCTACCAGGAAACTAACATTTTTCTTCATTTTTAAAATGGATCTTTTCACATTCTCAGTTACACTTGCCGTGTGAGCTGACACTTTTTTCTGATCTTCCCTTCTGCCCAGACTGTGAAGTGAAAGGCCATCATCAATTTGCCATTTGTTCTGTTATTAAGAGTATTGTTGTTGTTGTTGTTGTTATGTGCTGTCAAGTCGGCCCGACTCATAGCGACCCCTCCTTGGGTTTCCGAGGCAGTATCACTACGGAAGTAGGATTGCCCAACCTTCCTTCCGAGGAGTGGCTGGTGGGTTTGAACCGCCAGCCGTCTGGTTAGCAGGAAAGTGTCTTAGCCACTATGCTACATTTGAAATGTTTAAAAGGGAGAGACTTCATTTTACAAATATCTTCTTTTCATACTTTTTTTTTTAATTACGGAAAATATATGTGGATAACAATAACATTTAACCATTTCAACATTCTTCCCATGTACCACGTATAGTTTTATGAAGGAACTCTGGTGGCACAGTAGTTAAAGGATTTGGCTATTAACCAGAAGGTTGGCGTTTCGAACCCACCGGCTGCTCCACGGGAGTAAGATGTAGCACTGCATCCATAAAGATTTACAGCCTTGGAAACCGTATAGGGCAGTTCTACTCTGTCCTATAAGGTCACTATGAGTTGGAATTGACTCAGTGGTAGTGAGTGGATATGATATAGCTTAATGACACTAAATATGTTCATCAGGTTGTTACAAACATTCTGCAGCTTGTTGCTGTTTGTGAGTATAATTTAAAATATGACCTGGCTTGGCAGTAAGGATTATTGTATTTCTTAACTTTTTATTTTTAAAAAATTTCTATTAAAGAATTGCTTTCTCACTATAGAATATTTGGGAAGTAGAGGAAAATATAAAGAAAAAAATCATCCATAATCTTTCTAATTGGAGATAATTAAATTTTGGCATATTTCCTTGCAGCTGCTTTATGACATTTTTTAATTACATAGTTGAGATACCCCCAGTGAACTTTGAAGTACAGGCAGCCCCTGAGTTATGAACCTCCGACTTATCTTAGTACAACTCCTAGTTAAGAACCAAACCCCTAAAAACTATTAGGTTAAAAATTCAAGGTATGTACAATGGTTCACAATAATGAATGTGCTGCTGCTTCGTGACACATCAGTGCATTATTATTATTATTATCACTGTATTATTAAAGATCGTTTTACCTGGAAGTGTTTCTTTAATGTTTTTTTATGCATAGAAAGGTAGAAAAAAAAAAACGCTGCTAATGAGTCAATTCCTACTGTAGAGACCCTAAAGGACAGAATAGAACAGCCCGATAGAGTTTCCAAGGCTGTAAATCTTTATGGGAGCAGACTGCCACATCTTTCTCCCATGGAGGGATTTGTGGGTTCAAACAGCCGATCTTTTGGTTGCAGCAGTGCACTTTAACCACTTGCCACCAGGGCTCCTATAGAAGGGTATGCTATGTTCTATATATTAATACAAACATTTGATTAACTGATGGTAGATATGAACCATACCTAACTATTGAGACTTACGTACAACTTTGACTGCATAGACAGACCTGGGATGGAACTCGTTCATAATCCGGGTCTGCCTGTATGTTATTATTGACTAGGTAGCCCTGTAAAGAACAATGAATTTTGAATCTTTGCACATCATTTAATGCTCAGCTCTTGAAGTCATATATGTAAAAGTTGTCTTCCTAATTTGTATAGTTATTATTTGTACAGTTATTACTATACCAAAGGTAATCTTAATCCAGTTCACATTTGGTTTGTTATCTCTTTCATATTCTCTGGAGCTTGTTGCAGAAATAGGGTGGATTTTATCAGTGCAGCTTCTCACTTCTTGCATATTCATCTCACTCACTGCGGTCAGGTTGGATCCAATTCATAGCAACCCCTCCTTGGGTTTCCAAGGCAATATCACTACAGAAGTAGATTGCCCAATCTTCCTTCCGAGGAGTGGCTGGTGGGTTTGAACCGCCAGCCTTCTGGTTAGCAGTCAGATGCCTTAGGCACTACGCCACCTGAACTCGACCAGGTCGTTATGCAAAAATTAGTGTTATATGAAAATGAAGGGTGACCACATCAGATCACAAAAGAGAAGATTACTACATCATTACATGACTGCCAAACAGTATCATTATATAACTGCCAAACCATTGAGAATCCTGGCCCAGCCAAGTTGACACATAACCTTAACCATCACAACCAGTGTTACCCTTGGACTTTGGCATTCCTTACTGCCAGATGTATGTTGTTAATACACAAAATAGTTGGATAGTAGATTTTTTACTATTGTCATAAATATGAAAAGTCATATGGAGATAGTTGATAAGCGAGGAGAGGGTGTAATTAATTGTCGCTAATGGTTGTGGGTGCCCTCCCTGAGTGGTGCAGACATTTCATACACTCAGCTGCTAACTGAAAGGTTGGAGGTTCCAATCCACCTAGACGTGCTTTGGAAGAAGGGCCTGGAGCTCTCCTGAAATGCTAGGGAGCACATTCCTACCCTGGCACACGTGGGGTCACCACCAGTTGGAATCAACTTGCTGGCAAGTGGTAATGGTTATGAGGGGCTTAGTCTTCACCGTGGTGCTTAATTCAGACTCACTGTAGGGAGAGAAGACTTTCTGGCCATGCCCTCTGCTCGTCTGTCCTTTGCACATTGCTGCCACTATACTGTATTGTTTTGCATATAACATGCAGGTGTATATAACGTACACACATACACCATGCATAGCATGCACAGGAAGCTAACATGTGAGGGGACTGCACAGTTCACATGCACATAATTTGCATAAAGTACGGTTTATCAGAAGTTTCAAGTGTGTAAAATTCTGGAGGTACAGAGAAATTTGGTCATAGGTCTTTTCAAGCTGAAAGCAAAGAGAAAGACCCATTTCATCATTTCAAAGTTATTTCCTAAGTAGGTTTATTCCTAGAATTTTCTTTGATTAATATTATCTTCTCCACCACCCCCCCAGAAAAAAAGCATTTGTGGTAGGTACATGTTAGAGTGTAAATTATTTGCATCCATATCATAAAATTCCAAATACTAGGAGACTAATAGCTGTGACATGCAGCCTGTGTTTACTAGATGTGAATTATGGTTGTTATAGAAACCCTGATGGAACATCCTCTAACCTTGATGTTCTGATGGCTTTCTCCTTCCTGTTACTTTTTTTTCTGTTGTCTGTGCATCCTCCCTTGTGACAGAAGATCCCAGAGTTCCATCTCCGTCCTCTAGGTCCTCTGTACTCTACGCCTGTGTTCATTGCAATCCCCTTTTTAAAGGAATTTATATATATAAATTAACACCAACACCATTTCTTTTTATGAAAATTGACTATTTTAAAAAATAATTAGTCGAAAGAGTGTCATTATTTACCTTTTTGCAAATTTCTTTCATGTCTGGCTTAATGGAAGACAGCTGAACTTCCACATCTGCCTCTGGATCGAACTGTTGTGAAATCATAAATAGTTTCTGGAGAATTCTCTCGCACACCTGTGAGAGAACGAGAGTGGAAAAGGCAATTACATCTCAGTGTTATTATAAAAATAGTTTTGATCTCATGGGCTTCAGGAAGTGTCTCAGATGTACTGGTAAACCAGCTCTCCAAAAAGAAAAAGAGGGGTGTCCAGTGGGAAGCCCTGTTTGCAGTCTGTGTTGATTTCTGTGGTGTAAATACTCTCACATAGCCAAAATTTCAAGCTACTAACTAGACTCCACTAATGGTGGCATTGGAAAGAGATACAGTTGGTGCAGGCTGGTGTAAGAAGCTCCAGCATACTGTTTGAGGACCGTGCTTTGAGAACCACTAACACACAGAATATCTCTGGAAGGACATACACGAAAACAACATGGTTGCCTCCAAGAGCATACCTGGAGGACTGTGGACTTTTTAGCCAAATAGCCTTTATGCCTTCTGAAGCTTGTTCCTTGTGCATGTATTTCCTGGTTTCAGAACAGACAGTGCTTAAGTATCTTCCATTCTTGTTCATTTCCATTTTAAAAGTATAAATTGACCTAGAGTCTTTCCAGCTTTTCCATTTCCTTGTGGTACCTCTTAGAATTCGTTCTTCCTGAGCCCAAGTGGGTGGTCCTCACTCCTCACCTGCTCCTCATCTTTCCTCGCAGACTTTGTTCCCTCCTAATGTCCCTTCCTGCCCCAGCCAGGTGCATACTAATATTCAGCATTCAGACTCATCTGTATTTCAGCAGGAGGCACAGAGGTAGCCCCAAGCCCTGCAAGTTATTGCATTTACATAGTCAATTGAAGCAACTTAGCCTTTGTAATTTGATATTTGAGTGGCTAAAGCATCTTGTTATTTCTGAGCGTCGGGATTTCCCTCCCTTTTGTGCTTTTTGTAAACTGAAAGCTTTTCTGATGACATTCTAATCTTCCTCTACCCACTTGCTCTGCATGGAAAATTGAACACTGTCCATCTCTCTCTAAGCAGAAGGATACCGACTAGGAGACGTTTTACTGATAAAAAATACAATATCCTACAAACTCTGAAGCATTTAAAATCTTTTTGTACAAATGACAGTCACTTTGTCTGAGGCTATTTAGAGCCTGTTTGATTAAAACAAAAACATGGGCATTTTCACTTATGAAATTAGCCATTGGAGGTTGGTCCTCTTTGAGAAATACCTTCTGATAGGTAGGCAGTGTCTTAAAATCGGTGACGTTTTAACCATAGACACCAGCAAGCTAATATAGGGTCTTGTTTACACACAGCTTCTTAATTTGTTTAAATCTTACCCTGGCTTGGTAAGGAGTTTCTGAGGGACATAAAGCTGCCACCCCCTGGGGAGAAAGCTGATTTTCAAGGACAACACTGATTAATAGTTGAGACTGTCCTCCAGTTCTGGGTTTGTGGCAAGAGGAATGACAAGGTTTTGAAAAGGAGAAAATGTTAAAATGAGAAATTCTGCAAAGTCCAACAGGCAAAGGAAAGTGTGATCCCAGCATCCTTTGAAAAGGAGGTAGTGGGAGCTGCAGTAATTCCTACAGAACCTGGAGTTATACAAGTGAAAAGAATTTCTGTGGCATGCCCGGCATCTGGAGCTGTGTCCACCCACGATGAGACGTGGTGCCATCGACCCTCATCCAGGCAGATGATCAGGAATGGAGGTGGCACTGTGACCTCCTCTCTTCTGCCCAGCCACAGTGCCCTTGATGTGCTGTGGCCAGGGCTGCAGGAAACTGGCCCACATGCCCCTCTTGTAGAAATGCCTCAGTGTTGTGGGGTGGGAGCTATTTATAAGCACAGAGCAGACTGGTTTTCCAGTCTGTGACGTGGAGTCAGAGGAGACTTGGGTTCTCCAGCTGCTGTCTGAGGGAGAGATCCAAGTCTAAAGGAGACTGCTGTACTCATCCAAAGAACTTTCACGGAATTGTTATTTCCTCTCCTGGCTGTTGGGAGGTATAGATGGACTCGGTTTGTATCCTGGGTCCCACCACATCGTAGCTGTGCGATGCTGGGCAAGATACATGCTCTCAGTTTTTTACTGGTAAAATCGAGAGTCACATACCTCAGGGTTAGAAGGAGGTGCATGTAAAGTGCCCAGCCCAGTCGGTGCCTGTTTTTGGGCTGCAGATGTTACTGGGGACCGTCTCCTCACTCCCCATAACAACAGCCAGACGCATTTGTGGGCTTTGTAGAGCTTGAGACGAGCAATTCTCAGGCTTCCCAGTGAGAGAGATTTATTTGCAGGCTGAAGGAAAGAGGTCCACTGTGCAGTGATCTGGATCACCAGTTGCTATTGAGTTGGTGACCTCTTGTGTGTCAGGCCAGAACTGTGCTCCACAGGGTTTTCAGTGGCTGATATTTTGGAAAGAGATTGCCAGGTCTTTCTTCTGAGGCACGCTTGCTGGACTCAAACTGCCAACCTTTTGGTTAGTAGCCAAGCAGGTAACTGTTTGCATCACCCAGGGACAGCAGTCTCCCACCTGTCATTAGTGTATAAATGGACACTGAAATGTATTCCACGCATCCTGAATGCCCAGGAGTCTGGCAGCCCCTTCCTCCCCCTCCCCCTGGAGATCTTCCTAGCTCCCCTCTGGCTTTCCTCCCACCCACAGGTGGCCCAGGTGTGCGCTCTTCCCTCTTCATCTTCTGACATGTGAATTGCTGGGGGCTCAGAATTCAGGTGCTGAATTGCCTGCTGTTGAGTCACATGGTGGTTTTTCAAAAAAAACCCTTCCTCCTTACCAAGTCACATTCCTGACGGAGACTACACCCAGCAGCCCTGACTCCTGGCCTTGCTGTGGGCTCCAGTTGCCCTCAGGCCGCCTTCCCACTGCCACACTGCTCATTATGTGATGTGTCCTCGGGGGAAATACGGTTGGGAGAGTGTAAAATTAGATGAATATGCCGTCCTTAATCAGCACTTGTGGTTCCCTCTGCTGTGCCTTTTCATTGACTTCTGTTTTCTTTCCTCCGAGTATTCTCTCATCCTTTGAATGCTCTGGAGCCCTGGTGGCCCAGTGGTTAAGCACTTGGCTGCTAACTGAAAGGTTGACATTTCGAACCCACTCAGTAGCTGTACAAGAGAAAGATGTGACAGTCAACTTTGTAAAGATTATAGACTTGGGAAGCCTATGGGGAGTACTGCTCTGTCCTTCAGGGTTGCTATGAGTTAGAATCAACTTGTTGGAACTGGTTTGGTTTTTTGGTTTGGGAATGCTCTTAGCCTGAGTCTTTGCAGTTTCTCTTTCACCATGACTCTTTTCTCCCCAAAAGCAAACCACCCCCTTCTCCTCGTGTTCCTTTCCTTTCCAGAATGTAGTTCGTGTTGCGCAATGTACCCATCTCCAGGAGCCCTGACACATTCCTCCTGTTTGCCACCTCTCACCTCTGCTTTTGCTTTGAGTATGTGACAGTGTGTGACAGGGTTTGCAAGGGCAGTTGGCAAGTTTGGACATTTAAATGAAGCCAACAGAGTGTTTCCTCAACTGGGCTGGGAAATGGGAGGCCCAAATTTCTGCCTGTCCTTGGTCTGCCTTCCTGTGTGAAAACAGTATTAATTTAACACCCACCTGCCTGCCTGTACCTCCAGGACCGGAAACACCAGGTTGGATGATGGTTTGTCAAATGCGAGGTTATCCCCTTGAAATACAATGGGAGAAGTTGCAAAATTCACCTCTGGTAAAATACTTCTTAGACCTTTGAAGTAGATTTATTACTTATTTGTTCTGCATGTCACTTTGAGTGTTATGCTTTGCAGGTAAGAGATGGTTTGTTGAGTAGGAATTATTTTCAGTTAATTTTAGTTTCAGATCTTAAATTTTCTTATTCAGTTATCTGAACATCAGATATCATCCCATAATACAGGGATGAAAAGAATCGTGCGTACCTGAGGGTAATTGTGATGCGCTGAGAATAGGCATCATGTCCTAAGAGCTCTCTATGTGTTGCTGTTCTTATGGAATTTTGAATCTATTATTGTGTACATAGATCATCTGTACACACAGTCTGGCTTGACTATTGGTTGAAAATGCACCGCTCCACGGCTCCTTGGTGGATAGTTTACTGAACATTGCCGATGGCTTCTCTACCTGACAGGAATTTTCTAAGAGATGCTCCTTCGTGCTCCTCTCTTATGATCCGTAACAATATGGGAGCTTGGTTTTGCAGTCCACTTCATCAGCTAACGCAGTAGAGGCTGTTATATATATCCTTTTCCAAATGTTGCTACCTCATTTACATCTTACACTATGCAAGTATACACTTTCATGTGATTTGGAGACTCTCAAAGAGTTAATGGTATGTTTCATCATGGTTCAGTTCCATTCTGGCTGGGGCAGGGGCAGTCCACCTACCTCTGTGCTGACCTTTGCAACCCATAACAATACCACCACCCCTTTCTGCTTCATTCTCCTCATCAGTGAAAATAAATGTGTGGAACAGATTGTGGAGTCAGATATAGTTCATGTGCTCACTGCTAACCAAAAGTTCGGTGGTTTGAGTGCTCCCAGAGGCACCTCAGAAGAACAGCTTTGTGATCCACTTACGAAAAATCAGCCATTGAAAACCCGGTGGAGCACAGTTCTACTCTGATACACGTGGGGTTGCCATGAGTTGGGACTGGCCTAATGGCGGATGGTTGGTTGGTTGGTTTGGACCAGACTGTGTGGCACTCAAAAAACCTAACACTTTAAGCTCACGGTATCTTTCTCCTTGTTGCTTCAGGGACTGAAAATGAAGGAAAGGCTACACCAGCATTGTCCAGTAGAAATAGGATGCAAACCACATATTAAAAAAAAACTGCCGTCGAGTCAAATTCGACTCATAGCGACCCCTTCTTTGGTTTCCAAGGTGGTATCACTACAGAAGTAGATTGCCCAGTCTTCCTTCCAAGGAGTGGCTAGTGGGTTTGAACCACCAGCCTTCTGGTTAGCAGTCAAATGCCTTAGGCACTCTGCCACCATATGTAATTTAAAATTTTCTAGTTAAAAAAAAAGTAGGTAAAATTAATAGTATATTTTATGTAGCCCAATATATCCAAAACATGATCATTGCAACATGTAATCAATATATAAATGATGGATAAAATATTTTACATTTTCTTTGGTTATGCTTGGTCTTTGAAATCCATTGTGCATTTTATAGCCCATCTCCATTGAGACTAGCTGCAGTTCAAGTGTTCAATAGCCAAGTGGCTAGCGGTTACTATACTGGGCAGTGGAGGTCTCTTGGGATTACCTGGAGTCCTAAGACTTCAACTCAGGTCCGTTAGTATCTACAGCTTCTATCCTAATCCATCCTTTTCATTTTGTGGCTGGAATTTATAAAGCTGAGCCTAAAAGGAGATCATCCAAACTGGGGTATACTTTGTGTGTCGTGGTAAATATGCAGGTAACAAAACATTAGCTATTTCAACATTCTTCATATGTGCAATTCAGCGACATTAATTATATTTATCATATGTTTCAACCATCACCATTTTCCATTTCCAGATTTTTCCCTCACCCTTAACAGAAGCTCAGTGTCCAAACTGGGGTCTTTTTTGAGATGTGATTTTTCTCATATGCCATTCTCTTCTGGTGGCATAGTGCCTAAGGCATTTGACTGCCAGCCTGAAGGCTGGTAGTTCAAATGCACCAGCCATTCCACAGAAGGAAGCTGGGGCAATCTGCTTACCACTTCGGAAACCTAAAGGGGTCGCTGTGCGTCGGAATCAACTCGATGGCAGTGAGTTTTTTGTTTGTTTGTTTTCGGTAGCTCTGTAAGTGGCTCTAAAGTGATACTTTCAGCCATATTCTATGCACATAAAATCTTGGAAAAGAGCTCCCAGCAGGCCTACCCAAGGCCTGGCTCCTAAGCGCAGATGAGTACACAGACGTGTATTTCCACAGTGCCATAGAGCGGCCTCTGCTTAACCTTCTGTTGCCCAGAGCTGGAGTGGGGAGAGGAAGTGAATTTCTCTGTGGGTAGGGAAAATTAAGAAGTGAATTGAGCAGTAAATCAAAATTTTGTCTTTGTCTTTTCATTTAGTGGAATAGAAGATGAGCTCAACTGAATTCAGTGAAGATGTAGAAGAAGGTAAAGAAACAAGCCTGTTTCTAAAAATGCTTTAATATTTTTCGTTGAGTATCTCATTCATGTGGTTCAAAAATATAAAAAGGTGTATAAAGGAAAGCTCCCACCCTCTTCACCCACACACTTGTGATAGCATCTTACGTGTCTTTGTAGGGTTGCTTTTAAAAAGCATAATTTAAAAATAATATCTCTTTCTATCTGTCCAATCCCACAATCCCCAAAAAAGACATTAAGGACTATTTTGAACAAGATATTTTTGGAACATGATTTTATTGTATAGCACTAGTATGGTAAAATAAAAATTGCCTTATTGGAAAGTGACGTCTTACTGTGACTAAACATTATTATCTGAGTGACAGTGTCAGCGAGTAGCACGCAGGCAGCCCTGTTCCTCAGGGGCACTGCCAACCTCTCTGAGCACCCGGAGGCTGTGGTTTCCCACTGAGCCCTGTGTCCTCTCTGCTGCAGTTCTGAAGAATAATGCTGTGAAAGTGGAGACAGAGGCGGAAGATGCTGCCTTGGACTGCTCAGTGAACTCCAGGTCTTCCGAGAAGCACCCTCTGGACAGTGTGTTCACTGCCCTCCAGGACTCCAGCAAGCGGAAGCAGCTGGGCAGTGATGGGCAGCCAGACCCCATCGCCAGTGTGAAGAGGAGGCGGCTGATACCCGAGGTGAGGGCTCAGCCCCTGTGCTGTTTGCCTGCGCTCTAACCCCCTCTGATTAGACACATCATCTCTCTCTGCTCTTGGGCATCTGGGCAGCTGCTAAACCTCGGGCATGACAGGCTTTCATTTAAGCTGTTTGTTTTGCTTTGCTCCACAGGGAAAGCAAGAACTTGTTGACAGCAGAGACTGTTAAAATAAGCATATCACTTTACCCTGTAGACTGATTCTTGGAAAAGTTGGATTAGCAGGTCTTTTCCTACATCCAGTTTATCAGAGGAGCTTATTCCTTAAAAACACTCTTCAGTGCATCTCTGCATTGAGAGGAATGAGGAATTCCTTATTCCAATGAGAAAATGAGGAATTATTTTATTCTTTTATATCATACCTGTTACCCTTTAAGTTATGTATGTTAGTCTATGTTATAAGTTTGTTTTTTTTTTTTCACATAAGAAAATCCAAATGAAACTTTATTTTTTTCATAGCCCAGAAAGTGGAATTGAACAAAGTACCTCTCTTAAGACTTATACTGGCTTCTGGTCATTTCATTCTGATTGTTTTATTTCTTAATCACCTGCTGGTTATATTGAAATTAGCTCAATGCTGAGAGAGATAGGAAATCGAAATGTAAGACATGGCGGGCCCCTCCAGTAGCCTACAGTCCACTTGGAGATAAGACATGTACATGAAACCATAAGACTAAGGAGAGAGAGACAACTTTGAGAAATGAGGATGGTGTGTGGCCTGTGGTCCCTCATCAGCATAATGTCTCCAAGGACCAGCAGATTCTGCCTTTAAATCTTACAAGGACATATTCTCAAGTTTCCATCCCCCCCACTCCCCTCCCCCCCACATACACAAACTCTTTGGAAGGCTCAGATAAACAGTTCAACCTCTGCATGTCTGTCTAAACATGCCCAATTTTTCAAGGTTCATCCATCATTAGCCAGGGAGGTGGAGGTGTCAGCCTAGAACTCTTGGTTGTTATTAATTTGTTTTCATTCTCCTCTCTTGGATATTCAGGCAGGTCCAAATAAAAGGAGACTTTGTAGATGTTAGGGAATTGGTTGTTGTTAGGTGCCACTGAGTCCACTCCGACTCATAGTGACCCCACGTGCAATATAACAGAACACTGCCCGGTTCTGCACCATCCTGAGTTCTTGCTATGTTTGACCCCATCGTGGCAGCCACTGTATCAGGCCATCTCGTTGAGGGTCTTCTCCTTTTTTTTGCTGACCCACCACTTTACCGAGCGTGATATCCTTCTGCAGGGAATGGTCTCTTCTGACAACATGACCAAAGCAGGTGAGATGAAGTCTGGCCATTCTTGCTTCCAAGGAGCATTCGGCTGCACTTCATTTTTCTGGCAGTCCATGGTATTTTCAGTATCCTTTGCCAGCACTGCAATTCAAGGCATCAACTCTTAATTCTTCCGTCTTCGTTCTTTATTACCTAGCTTTCATATGCATAACAGGCGATTGAAAGTACCATGGTTTAGGTTGTAATTGTTGTGTTGTCGTTATGTGCCATGGAGTCTGGAGTCGACCCAACTCACCCGACTCATAGCGACCCCTCCTTGGGTTTCCGAGGCAGTGTCACTATGGAAGTAGATTGCCCCATCTTCCTTCCAAGGAGTAGCTGGTGGGTTTGAACTGCCAGCCTTCCGGTTAGTAGTCATGTGCCTTAGGCACTACACTACCAGAGCTCTAGTGGCTTGGGTTAGGTATACCTTAGTCTTCAAAGTGACATCTTTGCTTCTTAACACTTTGAAGAGGTCTTCTGTAGCACATTTGCCCAGTGCAATTGGCATCTGATTTCTTTTTTTAGTACTTTTATTGTGGTTTGGGTGAAAGTTTAGAGAGCAAATTCATTTTCCATATAGTAGTTTATACACATTTTGTTTCATGACACTGACTGTAATTCCCCACAGTGTAACAGCTCTCTTCCCACTTCCTCCCTGTAATTACCACTTCCCTGTGTCCTTCCCTCCTGTGCACTTCTCCCCCAAGCTATCTCCCTGTGCAAACACTGCCCTTTTGTTCTCCCATGAGCATCACTCCAAGTAGTGTATCTACCTGTTGTAAATATGCCTGTCTGTTGTTTGGCTGGAAGCCACAGGAGTGAGGTCAGTTCCAGAACTGAAGAGTAACTAGGGACCACAATCTTAGGGGTCTCACCAGGCTCTATCAGACCAGCAAACTTGGTCTTTTTTTATGATTTTGAGTCTTGTTCCACATTTTTCTCCCTCTCTATCCAGGCTCTTCTGCACCAGTCCCCCTCTTAGTAGTTGACAGTGGTAGCCAGGGACTGTCTAGTTCTTCTGGTCTCCTGGTCATATTGGCTGAGGATCTCATGGTCTGCTAGTCCCTTGGACTAATCGTTTCCATGCATCTTTAGTTTTCTTCATTCTTCTTTGCTCTGGATGAGGAGAGACCTATTGTTGCATCTAGATGGCTGCTTGCAAGCTTGCTTTTAAGATCCCAGTTGCTACTCATCAAAGTAGGATATAGAACAGTGTTTTTGTGTAGTATGTTAATGCCAGTTGAGTTTGATGTCCCTTGCAACCATGGTCCTGAGCTCACAGGTCCAACTCCTCACTCCCTCAGGGTAGCTGGCTATGGCTAAGAAGCCACCACAGCCTTGCCCCCCATCAGCTCTGCTGTACACTTGGACATTTTTACAGCACATACAAATACATATATAGAAACATCGTCTGCCACCTCTATACATGGTCATGACATTTGATTTATTGATGCCTGCTTCCATGCGTGTTGATTGTGGATCCAAGTACAATGAAATCCCTGACAACTTCTTTATTTTCTCCATTTATTGTGATGCTGCTTATTGGTCCAGTTGTGAGGATATTGTTTTCTTTATGTTGAGGTGTAATTGCTACTGAAGGATGCAGTCTTTGATCTTCATCAGTAAGTGTTTCAAGTCCTCTTCATGTTCAGCAAGCATGGTTGTGTCATCTGCATATCACAGGATGTTAATGAGTCTCATCCAGTCCTGTTGCCACAGTCTTCATCATATAGTCTAGCTTCTAGGATTATTTGGTCAGCATACAGATTATGTCTGGTAGAAGGATCCAACCCTGATATACACCTTTCTGATTTTAAACCATGCAGTGTCCCCTTGTTCTGTTTGAACGACAGACAGCCTCTTGGTCTATGTAGATTCCTCACATACAGAATTAAGTGTTCTGGAATTCCCATTCTTCCACCACTTGTCTGTCAGTGTGTCATACTGTGATGGCTTGCCTTTTACTGGGAAGCTGGAGGCTATGCCACCAGTGTTTCAAATGCCAGCAGGGTCACCCATGGTGGACAGGTTTCAGCTGAGCTTCCAGACGAAGACAGACTGGGAAGAAAGACGGGGCCATCCACTTCTGAAAAATTTGGCCAGTAAAAACCGTATGAATAGAGAATTGGTTAGGCTTCAATAAGTATAACTATTATTTTTCTTTAATTAACAAAATGATGAAACTGGGATTTTTCACCAGGATTTAACTATACTTGTTTTCATTAGCATTATAGTGAGGACCGGCATTCCACACCATAGAGCATTGAGTAGTATGTTCATTCATTTATTTTCAAATGGGTTTTATTGAGATAAAATTCATATACTATGTAATTCAACTATTTAAATCGCACAATTCAATGATTTTTATTTATTTTTTTATGAACCACTACGTGAATTCAATTTATTATTACTATAAGAATTTATTATTATTATGAATTTATTATTATCATTATTATTATTATTATTTTAATTGTGCTTTAGGTATAAGTTTACAGAGCAGAGTTTGTTTTACATATAACATTTTGTATACATTTGGTTTCATTCCCCAATTATCATCCCCAACTGTAGTCCAGTCTCCTCCCCTCCCCACCCAGTAACACTCCCCCACCGTGGCCCTCATAGTTATGCACTCCTGTGTGTCCTGCATTTCCTCCATGTGAATGTTGCCCCTCTGGTGCCCTGTGGTCTATTGCACCAAGGGATGCATTTCCATAGAGTATGTGGGTATGTCACCCTGGGTTGGGTGGTCTGCATGTACATCATGTTTACTGTTGGGATGAGAACCAGCCCCTGGGAGTGACTTTTATTCCAGGCCCAAAATGTATCCCAGGGCCATAGTATTGGGGGTCCCACCACACTCCATCTGATCAGTAATTCTGGTCATTATTGTGTTTTGGGGTTTTATTTCATGTTTTTCCTCCCACTCTCTCCAGGATCTCCAGTTCTCACCCTTTCCCAAGTGGTTGGCCTTGGTAGCCAGGCACCATCTAGTTCTTCTGGTCTTGAGAGATCCATCATGTCCTAGGGCTGATTGCTTCCAAATGCCCTTGGTTTTTTGAACTTTTCTTCACTTCCGACAATAGGAGAGCATTAGCTCCATCTTCGATGGCCACTTGAAATCTTTTAAGACTCTAATCACTACTCACCAATGTAGGTTGAGGAACAAGATTTTTATGTACTTTGTTGTGCCAATTGAGTCTGGTGCCCCCCAGTACTATGGTCCTGAGTCGGTAGATCCATTGGATCTCTCTCCCACAGTGTCTGGCTGTCTGTGAGAGATTACTCTATGTCTGTTTTCTGTTATTTCTGTAAGGATTGTGGGTATTTTGTATCACTGGTATCTGTGCAAAAATTCAATGATTTTTAATATCTTCACACAATTGTACAGCCATTAATACAATTTTAGAACATTTTATTACCCCGCAAAGAAACTTCACACCCATTAGCAGTCCCTCCCCATTTTTTCCCCAATCCCCCTAGCCCCTGGCAACTACTAATCTATCTTCTGTCTCTCTAGATTTGCCTAGGGAATCATACAATATATGGTATTTTGTGACTGACTTATTTTACTTTGCTGGTTCATTCATGCATGAATCATTACTTCCTCCTTTTTATGGCCAAATAGTATTCCATTGTATGAATATACCACATTTTGTTTATCTATCAGTAGAAAGGCATTTGGGTTGCTTCCACTTTGGGGCTGCTATGAATAGTTCTTTGCGGGGGGGCTTGTGTGTGAAAGTTACAGAGCACATTCATTTTCCATACAGCAGTTCTTATACATTTTGTTTCATGACATTGATTGCAACCCCCATAATGTAACAGCTCTCTTCCCACTTCCTCCCTTTGGTTACCTTTTCCCTATGTCCTTCTTTCCTATGCATTCTTGCACTCTGAGCTATTTCCCTGAGCAAATACTGCCCTTATCTCCCACGATTAATTGTTCTAAGGAGTGTACCTGCCTGGTGTAAATGTTCACCTTATATGCCTGTCTATTGTCTGGCTAGAAGCCAATGGGAGTATGTTTAATTCCAGGCCTGAAGGGTAACTAGGGGCCATAGTCTTGGCGGTTTCACCAGTCTCTATCAGACTGGTAAGCGTGGTCCTTTTTATGATTTTGAGTTTTGTTCCACATTTTTTTCCCATCTTATCCAGGATCTCCTACACTGATCTCTTTCTGAGCAGGGCTACTGTGAATCATTCTTGAGCGATATGTTTTTAAAAATCTGTAATGCTCAGGAAAAATAAGAAGTTGGATTCTTCCTCCTCCCTTCCCCCTTTTTTTAATGCCTGTGGGCATATTTTATAAAGTAATAATTAGGAATATTTATAATATTGGCTTTGGCTGCCACCTGTTACATACGTTGTAACTGGGCAAAAGTTTCTTTCCCATACAGTTATTGATGACTTTAGGTTAAAACTCACAGATTCTATCTACTGCAGATACCTGCTGTGGCAAATGAAAGCTGCAAAATTGTTAGTAGAACAGCTTGTTTGAAAAACATTCACTTTTTCTTGTAATTTATTGTCCTTTCCTCTCGCTCATTCCTAGTCACTGGCATCAAGTTGATGCTGACTCATAGTGATCCCCATTGAGTTTCCAAGGCTGTAATTCTTTACAGAAGTTGGTTGCCTCATCTTCCTCCTGTGAAGCAGCTCTAGTAGGTTTGAAATGCCCGCCTTCAGCTAGCAGCCAGAGGCTTTACCTACTACACCACCACAGGTCCTTAACCTTCCTCCTAATGATTGATATTTAGACGTTTTTCCGTTTTATATTATTAATAATAATTCCACAAGGATCGTTCATATACACCTGCCTCACCCCCTTCTGTGTGTGTCTAAAGCTTCGCTTCACAGAGGTCACTCTGAAAGTCTTGAAAAGTTTGAGAAGCAGGACATTACCTTCCTGAAGAAATGCCTAAAAAACAGTTTCCCTTCTGGGTCACTTTACTTTTCTTGTGATTAATTGTTCAAACTCCTTTAAATTTGCAGGTGAAGCCACAGTATCAGAAACGGAAGACAAAATTGAATATATCAATTTGCTTTTGTTGTGTAACAAACTACCCCGAAACTTAGCAACTTAGAACAAGCATGGTTTTATTAGTTTACGGTGTTGTGGGTCAGCTGTGTGGTTCTTCTGGTTTGGCCTGACAAGCTGGGCTGGACGGTCTGGGATGAACTCACTCTCACATATCTGGGACCTCACCTGGGATGACTGGAGTTTATATACACCTTATCCTCTAGGAGGCTAGTCAGACTTTCTACCAGATGACAGAAGAGGTCGGAGGAGCAAGAGAGGTCAAGCTTCCGAGCACAAAACCTTTTCAAACCTCTCTTTGCGTCACTTGTGCTACTGTCTCATTGGTCAAAGCAAGTCACATGGCCAAACCAGACTCGGGCAGTAGAATAGATGCTAGATGCCATCTCTGGATGGGAGGAGGGACATCATACAAGGATAGAAGGAATTATTGTGGCCATTTTGATTAAAAGTGCACCACAGTTAGGAACAGCGAACTCCCAATAAGAAGGAATTCAGATTATATGTAGGCCGGGGTGTAACCTTTGTAGAGAATCTAAGGTAGCCTCATGGACTCACTTCACGAGTGGTATCACTCTTTAACCTTTCATTCAATAAGCTTTTGTTGTCTTGGGATCATAAAGAAGGGAACAGCTTTAGGTTCTTTTGATTCAGATTTTACATAAAGCGTGTCAGAACGGATCCGGGATTGTGCTAGACCATCATGGAAATTTCTAGTGGAGAGATTTTCCAGAGCATCACACAAATGGTGTGAAGGTTGTGGATGCAGCAAGCTCTGTTAGGCAGGAGCTTTAGACATCATCTTGGAATTCCATCATGTTTGGAAAAAAGGGGACCAGAAAATGCATTTGCATATTTCTAATATGACTTATTAAATCTACTTATTCTAAAATAGTCTCAAGCTTAATTTTTCAATTAATTACTTACAGAAGGTAGTTCCAACCCATTTGATTTTAGAGTGGAAAACAAGCCCTGGGTTTTATTTTGGGTGTTTTATTAGCTTTATTCATTTTCCTTAGTGTATATAAAGTGAGGTTGACATCCTTGCCTGCCCTCCTGTTCTGTAAAAAGAATGTGTGTGAGTATAAACCTTTTGAAATTCTTGAGCTCCTTGTTGAAAGATAGCTTGTGAATTTAAGACAGCCTTTCCTTTTAAAAGGTTGTGTGAGTTGATGTGTCAGTAAATCAATAGTCTTAGAACCCCAGGGACTTTAGTACAATCTAACAGTTTTTTGAAATTTTAGTATATGTTGATTTTTCAAAATGGTTTTAGTCCTAAATTCAGAGTGAATAATGTTCTATTCTCCTCTCCCTGATTTTTCCCTTGATCCTTCTTACACATGTTGGGCAGGGGTGGGGATGGGTTCTGCAGTTTCATCACAGGGTGAGACTGGAGAAAGTAGGAGGCTGAAACCAGTGATAATCAGAAAAGTAGACCGGAAGTACATTAGCAGTTATTGAGTACCTACTGAATAAATAGCTCCAGTCCATATGTTACTTCGTTTAATCTATATAGCAAACCAGTGATGAAGGAATAAATAGAAGTGCCAGACAGGTGAGCAAAGTGAAGCGTATAAGTTAAAGTGCCGAGATGGCAGCAGAGCCGACTAGTGCCTGGGGTGAGCTGTCAGGAGTGGTTAGGCCCTGCTTCCCATCCAGGAAGGTGAGGCCCACCTTTTCTGATTCTTCCTGAAAGTAAGGTAAACAGAGGCTTTGGAGTCAAATGAAGGGGCTGCTTCACCAGAGGGCTTTAGGCCGAGTATGTAGTCTCCCAGAATCTCAGGTACCCCCACTGTGATGTGGGACAGTACTGCCCAGCCCATGTACAGAGTCTAGCACAAGGCCTGGTACATGTCAGCCTTCAGAACTGTTTGTTTATTGCTCTTACCTTTATCTCCCACCCCTGGGGCCAGTATTCAGCTGCCTCCCTCCATCCACATATATCAGGGCAGGGGGCTGGGCATCTGACTCCCCCCAGGATGTCCTAGTCCTGAGTGCCCTTGATTCTGAGCAGTGTCCAAGTCGGAGCACCATCTCCTCCTCCCACCCCCTTCCTCCCCACCCATCTCAAGGAAAAGGGAAGGTATAAAGGAAGAAGGATTTGAGCAGAGTTCTGATGCTAAAAGTGCAAAGGGGTCACTTCCTTCTCCACATTCAAACTTGTAGCAGTGCTGACAGCTTCTATGAGTGACATTCAGTGCAATGCTTAGAAAAAAAATAAAACCTCCCTCAAAAAAACCAAACAAAGGGCTGTATAAAGACCTATTTGGCATTTCCACTGAGAAGGCTTCATAGCCAAATACAACAGATGTGGGAGGTGAGTAGCCAACGCTTTCACTGGTGATCATCTTTCTGTTCATGGAAGTGGGGGCAATATTCAAGAACTGTATGCCAGGCAGGAGTTAGCTTTGTTCGCCTAGATTTCCTGTTTGTTTTAATCTTAGAGTGTCATTGTGGTGTTTTTTTTTTTTCTCCAATTGGAGAACTGAAATGCCACCTTGTTCATTGAATGTAAACAATCTGAATACCTCCTAAGTGTCAGTTACTATGGCGTGATCTGTAGATCGATCATAATTTTGACAGCCACTATAGCAGGTAGGTACATACCATCCCCATCATAGCTTAACTCAGAGAGGTTAGCACCACCAGGCGTGTGTGCTTAAACACCATGGTGGTGACTCTTAGGACTAATGGGATGTTTGTCAAATGCCATGAAGAACCTTTGAGGACTTCTTACCCAGATGTATTGCCATTATTTCTGGTCTTCTTCTCCCTTCTGATTCTTACTGCTTAGGCATCCTAGTACATTGCTCATGACCCAAAGGGTAAAAGCCATGAGAGCAGAGACTTGTGTCTGGCTTAGTCCCTGCCAGGTGTTGGGCACTCAGTACTGTTTATTTATTGTCTCTGTGGTAGAGAGCTCCTCTACATCTTCTTGTCCACTAGATCTGGTCATTTAATGATGATGATGAAGTTAATTCTGTTGAAAATGAAAAGAAAGGTAACCATCACTCCTGTGGCAGATTGTCCCAGGAGGAGGGCACCAGCTCTCTGGGGCCATTTCACGTGGTCTGTCCTTACTGGCACATTCATTCTTGACATGCTCCCCTCCTGAGGGCATGCTGCTTTGGTGGTCCAGCATGCTGACTCTGAGCGCCCTTTAGCCACTCATCATTCAATGAATGGAATTTCAGTGGTTGCTCTTGGATCTGGGGTTCTCTTCAAGATGTTTAATGCTTGGAGCATCTCCTTGCTGACCTAGTCCCTGGGATGTTGCTGGCCCTGGACACCTGGAATCTCCCTTATATAATCTAGATCGTCATTACCTTGCTTATAATCAAACATCAGCCCCTTTTTCTTCAGTCAAATTTTTCAGCCAAGAGATTTGAGTATTCCCTCTTACATCTAAGGGTGCTAGTGGTAGAATGAAGTGCCTGGATCAGGATCTGGAAGAGATGCTGGCATGGCAGAGCCTGAGCGCTGCAGCAAAGTTCCCATATGGTTAGAAGATGAACCTTGGAGATTTGGGAATGGTGTCAGCCAGCATACCCAGTGCCAAGTAGCACAGATTTAAAGATTTCTTGATACTCCTAGACAGCTGAGCAGAGATTTTATCATCGGCAGCAAATGCAGCCAGCCTATCATCGTCTTGGCAGCATTTGTGGAATTAATTGGAGCATTGAGTTGACAGGACACCGGTGTGTGGGTAGAGCTAAGAACCTTCTCTTTGGTGCTCTCGTTGGGTTTTGTGTTGTTGAATTGTGTATCCAAGGTCCCTGGGAGTGAGGAATGTTGCCCTCTGCTGGGGCTCTAACATTCCTGTGCAGATGATTTCGCCACAGATGTTTCTATTGATGACAGTGTCTCTAGCATCCTTCATAGAAAATGAAAATATTTTTATTAATGAGGCTGAATTTTGAGAGTTATAGAGGGGATTTCCAGTTTTAATGACTCTCGCCTCCTGCCTGCTGCAGGAATGTGGGGAAGTCAGGAGTCTTGTATGTGTTGTTGGTGTTCAACAAGTTCAGCAATTCACCAGAAACTTCTCCCTGCACTAGTTTTGTATTGTCTACATTGAACATTAGTCTGGGAAGCTCTTCCTCTAGAACTTGCACTCATATTGCCTGGTATGTGAGTTGCTGATGACTTTTTTGTGTGTGAAATTCTACTTTATATGTAGCTGAGGGTCACTCGTTATGAAGCAAAGGCCCCTTTCCTAAAATCACTCTTAATATGATTGTGTTTTAATAAAACTCAAGTTTCTCTGTATTGGTAAAGGTATTTTGATGTAGTAGAATTTAATGGTGAGTAAATTGCTAAAAGTCAAATTTTTAGTCTATAGGAATTAGCAGTTAACACGTTTTAAATTGAAGGTCCCTGGGTGGCACAGACCCAAAGGTTGCCTGTTCAAACCCCGCTTGTGGCACCGCAGAAAATCCAGACCTGGCGAGTGACTTTCGTAAAGATTACATCCAACTTTGCTCCAGAGTCTACAGAGTCTCTTCAAATTAATACATAAACAAACAAATGCCTCAGAACGCTTTAAATTTATTGTGTGCTGTTGAGTTGATTCCAGCTCATGGCAAGTCTATAGGACAGAGTAGACTGCCCATAGGGTTACCAAGGGCAGTCTTTCTCTGTTTCTTTACAGAAACAGACTGCCATATCTTTCTTCTGTGGCTGATGGGTTTAAACCACCGACCTCTTGGTTGACAGCCAAGCCCTTAACCAGTATGCTACCATAGCTCCTTTTAAATTTATTAGGGTGCTACTTTTCCAGTAGTGACCCATTGTTGGAAACCTACCTTACATAGTAGTATAGCATCCATATGTGTTTGTATGTAAATAATAGAAATGAAACAAAGCTTTCCTGTATTTACTTCCTGTGAGCAGTACACTGTGATATTATCTAGTCTACTTTGTTTTTCTTCTTTCTTACAATTTTTTCTTTTTAATTTTTAGGTAACTACACATTTGCCATTTCAACATTTTTTACATGTGAATTAGTGACATAACATTGCTAACCAATAACCATGTTGTTCAACCATCACCACTGTCCATTTCCAAGTTTATCATCACCCTTAACAGAAGCTTATTGTCCCCTAAGCAATGACTCCTTTCTCTGGCCCTTCTACCTGTCTCTGGTAACTACTAATAAACTTTGGTCCCTAAACATTGCTTAGTCTAGATATTTCATATAAGTGGAATCATACAATATTTGTCCTTTTGTAATTGACTTATTTCGCTTAGTGTAATGTTGTCAAGGTTCATCCATGCTGTAGCATGTATCAGGACTTCATTTCTCCTTAAATCTGAGTAATACTCTGTTTCATGCTTCTTAGGCTGGTCATGACCCACTAAATCGATTCCATCCATCTACTGCTTTTGGGGTAAAACATTTTCAGCTAACTCCACTCCTTCATTTCTCCACCAAGTTTCTATTGACTTTTCTGTATAAATATAGTAATCTCTCTTCTCTGCCAGGTAGCAGAACAAAATAGCTATAAAAAGAGTAAAAACCATCAGCTTAGTTATTCCTTTCCTCTCCCCCACTTCTTGGAGCTGACCTCCAAGAAGTGCCTTCAGTGATTTATCCTGTGGCACTACAGGAAATCCCCCTGGTTTATTGGTTGAGAGTAATCATTTCACTTAGTTTAATCAAAACCCCACGTATTGCCTCTGCTGTGGCTTGGGAGTAGATTTGTTGAATAAAATCCTATTGTAGTAATAAATATTTATTGAACATTGACTTTGATTCAGACATGGCTCAGTGTTATATATACCTTATCTCATTAAATGCCCACAACTGCCATCTGAGATGGGTACCATTATTTATCCCGGAGTTATACACAGGAATCTGAGGCTGAGGGTTAGGTTACAGATTTGCCCAGGTGGCACCTGGTGTTGAGCTGAGCTCTTACCCACCCCTTCAGACCTGTACACTCATGGTATTCATGAAGCCAGTAATCCTATCCGAACGACATCTTTTTCTTAAATATGTGTTTGGGACTCAGTGCTGTCTTGCTCTGCTTTACCCCTCCATGCTTTTTTCTTTTTTCTTTTTTGTCGTGCATGTGGTCCACAAATATTCATCGAGCTCTTCTGGGTGCTGGGTTCTTTTCTAGGCACTGGGGATAACCTATAACCATCATGCTGTGTGGTAAGTACGGGGGCTCAGTAAGGAGATCCCAGGAAGGAGCAAGGCTGGAGGTGGGCTGTGAGGGCAGGTTTCCTCCACCCCAGCGTGTCCTTTATCCACTGTTCTGTGAAAGTATGTGTGTGTGTGTGTGTGTGTGTGTGTGTGTGTGTATGAGTGGGAATGGGGTTATTCAGACCAGGTACCAACTCTGAGATAATTAAAATTTTTATGAGAATTCCTTTATCTTCAGGTTCCTAAGGGAGTAAAGTAGCTTTTCTTTTGCATAGTTGTTATCAACAGAGATGCAAGTGAAAAAATAAACCTTTCTCTAGTAAGAATTTGATTATTCTGTTATCTAAAAGAAAGGGCCCAGGAAGTAGTTCATTCATTTAAATGAAATAGAGCACATAGGAGGTTCAGAAGGACCCAAGCTTCTATGTTTTGTGGCTGCAGGGCTCAGGCCACCTACTCTGGGGCCAGATTGCTCACCTGCCATAGTAAACTGAGCCTCTTGAGGTCGTCTCTTTTCCCTAGTTTTTTTTTTTTTTTTAATTGCAAGAGGAAAATACCTCTCCTCTGTTGTGGTACAGACAACAGTTATCTAAATCTGCCTGTATGAGAGCAAACACTGTCTTCCAGGTCCTCACACCTTATTAGCATCCAGAAGCTTCTTAGAAATGTAGACCCAAGGAACCAGAATCTTCATTTTAACAAGGCCTCAGGTGATTCACATGTACATTAGAGTTTAAGAAGCACTGGGCTGGGTCAGGCTGCACCAGCCTTACTACCCCTGGTATGGAAGACACCTCCTAGGATGCACTTTGTTGGTCCATTCTCATCACAGGAGGTTTGCACATGCCAGGTATAGCTAATGTTTTTCTTCTGAGCCTCCATGCTCCTGTGGCACCCACTAGTGCTGGTTAATTGGCTCTTTTGATTAATCAAACCCTTGAAAATACATTCCAATAAGTTTCTAGGTCAGAGTCAACATTTTTAAAACCTGCTGTATTAAGATGTAACTGACATATACAGTGAATGGCATATACTTAACGTGTACACTTTGGTAAGTTTTGACATACACCTGTGAAACCATTGCCACAATCAAGATACTAAACATAGCCATCACCCACCCATTAAACAGAACCATTGTGCCCCTTCGTAATCCTTCCTCTCCATATCCCCCACCAACCACTCCCCAGTTTTCTGTCACTATAGATAAGTTTGCGTTTTCTAGAATTTTGTATTAGAGGAATCATAACAGTATGGCCTCTTTTGTTTGGCTTCTTCCATTCACTATGATTGTCTTGAGATTCATTGTGAGTACTGTGTATCAGTAGTTCACTCCTTTTTATCACTGAATGTACTTGTTGATAAATATTGGAGTGCTTTCCATTTTTAGCTGTTTACAAATGAAGTGGCCATGAACGCTAGCATACAAGTTTTTGTGTGCTTTTATTTTGCTTAGTAATGAAATACCTAGAAATGGAATCTCTAGATCATATGATAAAAAAAAAAACACAAAACAAATCAGTTGCCTTCAAGTCATGGCAACCCTGTGTGTGTCAGAGTAGAACTGTGCTTCAGAGTGTGGTGCGGTAGATCACTTTCATGTTACCTTTCTCGTCATGGTCTTGTAACTCCCACCAAATGACCGGGTTCTTGTTATTAGGTGCTGTGGAGTCTGCTTCAAATCATAGTGACCCTGTGCACAACAGAGCGAAACACTGCCTGGTCCTGCACCAGCCTCACAGTCCTTGCTATGCTGAACCCATTGTTGCAGCCACTGTGCCAGTCCATCTTGTTGAGGGCCTTCTCCTTTTTTGCTGACCCTCCACCTTACCAAGCATGATATCCTTCTCCAGGGAATAGTCCCTTCTGACAACATGACCAAAGTAGGTGAGACAAAGTCTGGCCACTCTTGCTTCCAAGGAGCATTCGGCTGCACTTCTTCCGGAACAAATTTGTTAATTCTTCTTGCAGTCCATGATACTTCAATATTCTTCACCAACACCACAGCTCAAAAACATCAACTCTTCTTCACTCTTCCTTATTCATTGTCCAGCCTTCAGATGCGCAAGAGGCGGTTGAAAATACCATGGCTAGGGTTAGGCACACCTTAGTTTTCAAGGAGACGTCTTTGCTCTTCAGCACTTTAAAGAGGTCTTTTGCAATAGATTTGGCAAGTGCAATTTGACATGTGACTACTGCTTTCATTGGTGTTGATTGTGGAACCAAGTAATATGAAATCTTTGACAACTTCAGTCTTTTCTCCATTTATTGTGATGCTGCTTATTAGTCTAGTTGTGAGGATTTTCACTTTCTTTCTGTTGAGGTGTAATCCGTATTGCAGACTATAGTTTTAGTCTTCATCACTAAGTGCCTCAAGTCATCTTTACTTTCAGCAAGCAAGGTTGTGTTATCTGCATATCACAGGTTGTTAATGAATCTTCCTCCAACCCTGATACCATCTTCTTCACATAGTCCAGCTTCTCAGATTATTTGCTCAGCAGACTGAATAAATGGGGTGAAAGGATACAACCCTGACACACTCCCTGATTTTAAGCCATGCAGTATCCCCTTGCCGTTCAAATGACAGCTTCATGGTTTATGTACAGGTTCCTCATGAGGACAGTTAAGAGTTCTGGAATTCCCATTCTTTGCAATGTTATCTAGTCAGATGCTTTTGCATAGTCAATGAAACACAAGTAAACTTCTTTCTGGTACTCTGCTTTCAGCCGAGATCCTTCTGACATCAGCAATGATATCCCTTGTCCCACATCCTCTTTGAATCCAGCTTGCATTTCTGGAAGTTCCCTGTCAGGGTACTGCTGCCACCATTTTTGAATTATCTTCAGCAAGATTTTACTTGTGTGTGATATTAATAATATAGTTTGATAATTTCCACATTCCGTGGGATCACCTTTCTTTGGAGTGGGTAGAAATATGGATCTCTTCCAGTCAGTTGACCAGGTAGCTGTCTTCCAAATTTCTTAGCATAGACGAGTGAGTGCCTCCAGCAGCATCCATTTGTTGAAACATCGCAATGAGTATTTCACCAATTCTTGGTGCCTTTTTGTGTGTGTGTGCCAATTCCCTCAGTGCAGCTTTGACTTCTTTCTTCAGTTCCATTGGTTCTTGATCATATGCCACTTCCTGAAATAGATGAACATCAGCCAGTTCTTTTTGGTACAGTGACTTTGTGTATTCCTTCCACCTTCTTTTGATGTTTCCTGCATCAGTCAATATTTTGCCCATAGAACCTTTCAGTATTGCAACTTGAGAAGTGCTGAGCGTGTTCTTCCCTTTTGTTTTTCTAATTCCAGGTTTTTGTACATTTCATTATAGTAAATTGACTTTGTGTTCTTAAGCTGCTCTTTGAAATCTTCTGTTCAGTTCTTTTATCTTGTCATTTCTTCCATTTGCTTTAGCTACTCTCTGTTCAACAGCAAGTTTCAGAGGCTCTTCTAACATCCATTTTGATCTTTTCTTCCTTTCCTGTCTTTTTAATGACCTTTTACTTTCTTCATGGATGATGTTCTTGATGTCATCCCACAATTCCTCTGGTTTTCAGTCATTGGTGTTCAGTGGATCAAATCTGTTCTTTAGATGGTCTGTAAATTCCCATGGGATGTAATCAAGGTCATATTTTGGCTCTTGTGAACTTGTTTTAATTGTCTTCAGCTTCAGCTTGAACTTGCATATGAGCAGTTGATTGTCTGTTGCACAGTCAGCTCCTGGCCTTATTTTGACTGAAGTTATTGAACAGAACCATTGCCTCTCTCCACAAATGTTGTCAGTCTGATTCCTGTGTATTCCATCTGGTGAAGTCCATGTGTATAGCCACCACTTACGTTGTTGAATAAAGGTATTTGCAATAAATAAATCATTGGTGTTGCAAAATTCCATCATGTGATCTCCAGTGTCATTTCTGTCACCAAGGCCATAGTTTCCAACTACTGATCATTCTTCTTTGTTTACAACTTTTGCATTCCAATCATCAGTAATAATTAACACATCCAGATTGTTTGGTCGATTTCAGACTGTAGAAGTTGGTAAAAATTTTTGACTTCTTCATTTTTGGTTTTGGTGGTTGGTGTGTAAATTTGAATAATAGCAGTGTTAACTAGTCTTCTTTGTAGGCGTAAGGATATTATTCTATCACTGACAGCACTGTACTTCAGGATAGATGTTGAAACATTGCGACAATGAATGCCAGGCCTTCCTTCCCCTTCAATTTGTCATTCCCAGTGTAGTAGACCATATGGTTGTCTGATTCATAGTGGCCAATACCAATCCCTTTCAACTCATAAATGCTTAGAATATCAATCTTTATGCATTCCATTTCATTTTTGACAACTTCCAATTTTTCCTAGATTCATACTTCATACATTCCATATTCCAATTCTTATTTATTTATTTATTTTATTGTGATTTGGGTGAAGATTTACAGAGCGAATTCACTTTGCATACAGCAGTGCACATACACTTTGTCTCATGACATTGACCACAATTTACCACAATGCAACAGCTCCCCTCCCACTCTCTCCCAATAATTACTTCTTCCCTGTGTCCATCCATCCATGCCCTCCTGCCCCCTGAGTTGTCTCCCAGTGCATAAGCAGCCCTTCTTTCTCCCATGATTGTTCTCTCCAAGGAGTGTATCTACCTCAGGTAAATGTTCAACTCATATGCTTGTCTTTTGCTTGGCTGGGAGCCATAGGTGTGGGTTCAATTCCAGACCTGAAGGGCAGCTAGAGGCCATAGTCTCAGTGGACCAGCAAATCTGCCTCCCCCTTTTTTTTTTTTCAAATGACTTTGAGTTTTGTCCACATTGTTCTCCCTCACTATCCAGGATCTCCTACATAGATCCCCTTCCAACTGGTTGACATTGGTAGCCGAGCACCATCTAGTTCTTCTGGTCTCATAGTCGTATAGGCTGCAGATTGGATGGTGTACTAGTTGCTAGGACTGATTGTATCCATGAAATTTTGGTTTTCTTCATTCTTCTTTGCTCTGGACAGGGAGAGACCCATTACATCTAGATGGCAGCTTGCAAGCTTTTAAGATCCCAGTTGCTACTCGCCAAAGTAGGAGGTGGAACAATATTTTGTGTAGTATGTTATGCCAATTGAGCTTAATGCCCCCTGCGACTATGGTCCCGAGCCCACAGGTTCAATGACTCAGTCCCTCTGGGTAGCTGGCTGTGACCAAGCAGTGACTACCACCTTGCCTATTGTCAGCTCTACTATACACCTGGGAATTCAGATCATACACATAAACTTATAGGACTGTTGTCTGCCAACCCTATATATGTTCTTGGGTACACTTCCCACTTTATAGACACACCTAATATTTCAGCCTGTCCACCCATCTGTCCACCCATCCATCCACCTGTATACCCATGTTTGCCTTCTCTGACAACGCAGTACTATATGTGGA